>NC_090289.1:17905625-18230312 GCF_037392515.1 Haliotis asinina | reverse complement strand
AACTTAATATTTCATTCTGAAAAAAAAATCAATTACCACAAGAGCCGGATTTTTCTTCCTTTAGCTGACCAACATAGTCTTTCCACCCTGTGACATTCCCCTAATACTTTTCTAGTTTTGTTCGCAGCAGGTTTCCCCATTTTCTACCAGAAAAGGTCATTCAGTGTTTATTTCGGCGACATCGTGTACGACTTTGTGAAGCAGCGTTTCCGGACAGCAACTATTAATCCTTTATGCTTAACCGCCAGGTCAGGTACCCTTCCACCCGAGAAGCCTTGTGTCAGTATCAGGTTACCAGCTATAACGAGGGACTTAAGACCCAACACTACAGAGTCCAGACTGAACTTACACACGGTGCAAGAATGAACGATTCACGTACAAGCGATGGACAACTGTCCATGTATGTATAGAAGACGGAGATTATAATGGTATAGTGGTCACTTCAGGGCTTAAATACTTTACATGATCACATTAGATATTCACTGTTAGGATAGTTGCATGTTTGCAGTTCGCACCCTATAGAAGCGCTTTGATTTCACTTCTTAAGACAATCTTGTGTGGTTATGCCTTAATCAATGTGCGACATTTCTTCCACATTTTCACCCACCGATAATTAGGCGGGCTGGGCGGGTTTTTAACTTAAACTCTTTTCGTGCCACGAAAATGCAAGGGTAATATTGAGTCCATATAGTGTTATCCTGTGTAGGAGATGGGACTCCTTATTGGACACCCTAATCTGCTACTAAACCCTTCCGATCCCGCCGGTCCCTATGATCCAGCTTCATTTAGAAGCCTAATGCTGTGGAACACATTTATTTTGCAGCCTGATTTGCTTATCCAGGGAGCACGTTCATCCGCCCAGTTCCAACCTCGGTCAGAGTGGCAACTAATTCGTTATGTTTTCAGGAACCGCCGCGTTCCTCACAACCGCCATCGTGGGACGATACTCATCGATTGCACGCGCTGACGCGGTCACGTGATGTGACGTCAGAGCTATCGTTACCTACCCCGTTTCATTTGAGTGTACAACTGTGTAGGCGTAGGCAGGCGACCCCGATGAGGTTGACTATAAAGACATCACAATTTCTAGCGTCGGTCCTTTAGCAAGTCGTACGATCCCGTGATTAAAGTTATAGACAGACACATAACGGACAAGGTAGGTGCAACTTAAACTTCTGGGAAGTGGCATTGTTATTGTGGTTGTTTATCACACGATTTTACAGAGGACTCTCTAAATGTCATTTCTAAATGTCATCTACTTCATTTAAAACTTTTTAAGCTTAACTAATTTGTTCACAGATACAAGATGTACAGTGTGAATTTTTTAGCTTTAATTGTTAAACTCAATGTTGCATTTTGTTAATCTGTTACTTTTCCTGTGGCATGACAGTGGTTTACAAAGTAGGCCGTGCGGTAACGTTATATAAGGTATCTTCGTCATGTCATTATAGAATTAATCAGTTGATAGTGTTTATGCTATGGATATCTTCGTCATCAATAATCATGTTAAGGATTTTTTTCTATCCGTGAAAAAAGCACCACGTGCTGTCTCCATTAATTAACAAAAAGTGCACTGGCCTACCAATTGCTTGTAAGTCACCTAAAAGTGGAAGCCGCTCACTGTGTTTGAAATAGCTGGATCCCTAATAGATATAGGGTTATCTCTAAACACAGGGCATTCCAAGGACCACTCCATGCAGATTAAATACAGGCCAGTGACACAGCTCACTGGTACCTAGACATGAATCACTTCGGGTTACATTTCGTTAGAAATAAAATTAGCATATAAAGATTTAACTAGTTCTTGTGTGTTGCGTAGACACGACAAACTGAAACATGGTGCATGTTTAATAACCCGCCACCAACTAGGTGTGCATATATCTGTCAACTCAAGTTAGTGGCGTCAGTTGCTTATTTCTCATACAAAAGAAACCTCATAGTATTTGGTTAAGCATTTTATGCGGAAATATAAACTATTCGCGTATGTTCCTCGCGCTAAGATATAAAACTTCCAATATGATTTGCATTGATTGGGATGTTCCTGTGAAATACAATCAGATGTCAATAACTACTTGATGCTCCCCGGGAATGTCCGTCAGATGAAATAGGCAATACCGGCGTAATGAAGAGCCACTCCAAGTCTTGGGGATCGTCTTCAACGTTACGGCGTAAAATTAATTTGTGATACTGAAAGCTATAAATGATATATCCACGAAGCATTCATATGATCGCTGATTTCTGTTGGAGAGTGTATATGTGGTGAAACCTCAGAGGTGTTCCGGAAGGTGAGTCGCTCCGGAAGGTGAGTTCCTCCGGGATGTTCCAGGTATGTAATGATTAGTGTGATCTGGGGCATGCGAACATTCTAAATGTTTCTGTCAAGTGTTCCAAACACTATTACTAGTGTAGGTTTTAATCGATTTGCACATGTAGCATCAGAAGTTATGACGTATACCGCTTTCTATGCTACTGTCTGCACACCATGCAGACTTACGTAACACGGTTACATACCGCCGGTAATTAGATGAAAGGACAATGATATGATTAGATTAGAACGCGTTGTCTGTAACATCGAATGATAATTTAAAAATATGATACCTGAGTTTTGAAGAAATCAATCGAAAGCGTCCATAAACACAACAGCTATCATGCTTAAAGTACGACATAATTAGACGTTTTGAGAGTGCAGCAGAGTGTATTACATGTCTAAACTTACAAATATTCAATAGAAGAACTCATTAACTTGGCATTTGTGAAAATTCCTTTCATGTATTTGTTTTACCTCAACAGATACAAATATTACCGGGTGCATGTTGTTTACATATCACTTTAGTTTCAATACATGGATGTTATATTTTGTCGTAACTCCAGATCGATACTTGAAAATACTACATGTATGTTGGCCAAATCTGCACTCAAGACTTGTGACATTTCTAGTGCTTCAAGGTGGTGTTTCATGTGTTTCTGAACGTTGTCCGATGACGATGTCAGCACTGAGTAATGCCGGTATGTGGAGAATACAGTCATTTCTCACAACAGTTGTCAAGCTACATACTTTCAAATTCTTTTGTATTCAGGTTTCAGTAAAACTACCTTCAGGATACATTCCAGTCAGTCCAGATATCTTTTTCTGGTTCTAACCTCATATAAAAGTATAATATGAAGGCTGCAGGTATTCCAGTAAATAGATCAGAACATCCTATATATTCAGCAGCAAGTAAGGGGACCAGGGTCTTGGCAGATTGTATGGCACTGTACTGGGTGGATCTTTGATATGTCGTACTTCGTAATTAGACGGCATATAGGCATATAGCGGGATCAGTGACAGCTAACAACAAATATAATGTTGTATTAACTGCCACGATCTAACTAAAAAGTGCACACAAAAGAAAATAAATATCAGGTGAATATTGTATGACTCCGACTGCCTTTCTACATGTTTCGTTTTTATTTTCAGGACGTCTTTACTTTACTTCTCTCTGAACTTCTCACTTCATCTGACCTTTCAGTTCATGAAGAAGTTTAATAAAGACTCCCGTCAAAGAGATAGCTAAAGCCGTGTCTTGGGAATATTTATACCAATTCATAATGCTGTTTCAGGGTTGTACACCTCAGTGATTTAACACTTCCACACATTAATGTGTCGTTACAGGTTATTAGCGTTGTTTTCAAAGAATAGCTTTAGCTTGTATCCCTTGTGACTTGTGTGCTGTATGTGTGTTACTTAAGGAATTACAACCAATGTAGAAATTTGGAAAAATGGAAATACAGTCACACCTTCTCATCTTTGTGTCTCGTGGTTTCAGTCACAACGTAGAAAATAATAGGTTCATTCGAGTAATGTATGTTTGTTTGCACGTGAGACCAGTTGATTTCATTTATCACAGATGTTAATAACTTACCTCAACAACACTAATGTGTCTGTTTCATCCCTTGTCTCGTAGTCCTTGGTCGTGGCCACTGTAGGCGAACACCTCCATTTACCTCGTCATATAATCAGGTTTTAAAACCACACTCCACTAAAATGACTTTGGAGACATTACGTCTTCCGGACTCGTTCTTCAGATTCACCGACTGAAAATACTTCAGCAATTTCCACGTGTCACTCTACTCTAGTGACATGCAAATGGTACTCCACGCTAACTTGCTCTGAAATTTGGACAAGGAAGTGGGGAGACCGGGATCAACTGTAACACATTTTTAGTAAACGTGTTGTAATTTGATACTAGTCGACCTATCACAGAATTAATCGGTACTAACTACTACATTGACATCTTGGCTTTAAAACTCCGTGTCATATGAGGTTTACTATGATGTCGTTAAATTATTATGTGTCAGATGCTGTGAGTGCAAGTGTAACAAATGACTCCTTGCACGGGGCAGTTGTAACACGTAGATGGGGCACTTGAAACAATGAAGGTTAAAATGTAATAATCTATTTTCCATGTCATCTTGATCAAAATGAGGCGGAAATATTTTAACATTAAGCCGTTGTCATCATCGACATGGAAAATATTGTTCCTATACAAAGCATCTTTGGGTATGCTAAAAATACAATACAAAGGCCAAAACCTTTCAGCCGACAAGTATATTTTGCAAAACTGTCGTACTGAAAATGGCCAAACTTTGGTAAAACTAGTAAAGAACAAAAATAAAACCTTCATCAACACTTGATTGTCGATTTCTTTTGCAGTAAATTCTTATTTTGGTAACACAAAATCCTGTATGAAAAACACTGTAAATTTATATTCTAAACGAACATTTGCAACTTATATTCTGTAATAACAAACACTAAACATTAAACCTTCATAGCCATTTTTCATGCCACGTGACATGTTAACCACTTTGAGCTTCTCAAATATTTCTACTTCAAAATATTTCGTAAAACCACAAAATCACACTATCGATAACATTTTCATCGCCTCTACAACATAACACACTAGAAAAACGCTTACATCGCCCCTACTACATATCACACTACAGATAACACTTACATCGCCTTACAAGATATCACACTATAAATAACACTTCCATCGCCCTACAAGATATCACACTACAGATAACACTTACATCGCCCCTACAACATACCACACTACAGATAACACTTACATCGCCTTACAAGATATCACACTATAAATAAAACTTACATCGCCCCTACTACATACCACACTACAGATAACACTTACATCGCCTTACAAGATATCACACTATAAATAAAACTTACATCGCCCCTACTACATACCACACTACAGATAGCACTTACATCGCCCCTACTACATAACAAACTACAGATAACACTTACATCGCCCCTACTACATACCACACTACAGATAACACTTACATCGCCCCTACTACATACCACACTACAGATAACACTTACATCGCCCCTACTACATACCACACTACAGATAACACTTACATCGCCCCTACTACATACCACACTACAGATAACACTTCCATCGCCCTACAAGATATCGCACTACAGATAAAACTTACATCGCCCCTACTACATATCACACTACAGATAACACTTACATCGCCCCTACATCACATTCATTCCGTCATGTGAACAAAGCATGGGGATTGTGGTGCAAGTCAAGGTAAAGCATCTGGCATCATTTTTTGTCACTGATTCGTATAAATTTGAAATGTTCTCCATGTGTCTATCATGATATTTATTAAGCTTTTCGGAGATTTTGATTGTTGTCAGACAATATGTGTCCAATAACCGTTTGAATATACTTCAAATCGCCCAGATAGGGTGGGGGTATTTTTCAGAAAGAATAATACAAAAATCAAAGTACTACTGCATATTGCTGAAAACTTTTCAAGCATGAATGCGTGCTCAGCCAGTCCATTGTCGAGTCCTTTTCAAATGCACGTGAAATCGCTTTGCTCAGATATCTTTAGCGTCAATCAAGGATTGAATTTCTGCGTGAAAACGACTGAAAATAGTTTCCATGTTATTCTTAGCACTGTAGGCAATATTCATGTATTATCCGTAGTACATATAAGAGGACATGGTATATTTGCGATGCGTTCAAATGTGATGTGAGCCCCATGTGAATTAAATTATCACCACGTCCGGTGATACACAAACATGTAAATTTGTCAGGAAGCTATTTTCACCTTGTCCCGTAGGTCGCGTTGTCAGGACAGATACAGTGAATCTACTTACACCAACTTAATGTGCAAGTCGACGTGCATAGAGGTCATCTGTGACACTGTAGTGACAGGGATCATCAATTCTCGTGGACAGTTCCTTCCGACCTTGTAATACAGCGTTTGAGTGACAGTCAAACATATGTTATAAGCATGATCAGCCGCGTGCGCTGACAGCAGCCACGTGTCAGTTTCCGGCATGATGACAAGCGAAGGACAGACTCATACATGGGAAGGAGTTGATTAACTGAAATCTGCAAGGTTACCCAGCTGTTGAATACCATCACAGATATAGTTGGTTAACGGTACACCTCACGTTTTGTCGCCGTATGGTGTTACAGGGGCGGCTTCCCCGAAATCCCCGTCATCTCCCCCGAAAAGTATTTCCTGAGAATAATTTGCCCTAGTCGTTGGACTCCAAAATCCTGGTTCCGTCCCTGTGTTATCACTGTATGGAAGGGTTGAGGTTAAATAATCAGTCGTCCAGGAAGTCATCTTACCTGCAGCCAGGTATCAGGCACACATGACGGATGTCACTCTCACATCAATCACGTGCTGCGCTACTTTCACATTTACTGTTAACTGTAGTGGCGTTCACTGTACTCGACATTAAAGGGGCGTGCTCCTTCCCATTCAGATGGCGGGTTGGAGAGGAATGGTGATGTCATGTGTCCACAGTCGAGTGGGAGCTCTTGCCGGGGGTACGTGGTTGAAGGGAGGGTACAGATCATAGTAGTCCGCCTAACATGTCCCAAAGTTGCGTCAGTCTAGTTTCCCGGGTTTGGGAGTTTCCCCTTCATTTCTTTGAAATCAGGAATTTCAGTCTCCACCAAAAGATACAAGAAGAAACAGTAGAAATCCGTACTCTTTCCGCAATATGTTATGGTGTAATTGTGTATTTCATAGCTTAGTTAACGCCTTTTGATTAAGCATGTAGTGTCACTGAAATGTATTGTTCATAATTAGCTGATCTTCAAGGACAACAAAAAGTACATGTGAACATTATTCTCCTGGTAAGCCCACGAACTGTTATTTTGAAGGGCAAATGTTTATATATGGAATATGTGTTTATTTAATCTATTAACAGACCGGGTTGTATTTGAGTACATGGGTTCATAAGACATCGACCCTATATGAATGGAGAGTTGGATACACAAGGTGCATGCCAGACTGATTACGCAGGATGGTGTTTACCGAGGTTCCTTTTTGGTCTGTACAACCGAGCAACACGTTTATCAAACCGTCGTGGTATTCATGAAACAGTTCACACCCAGTAGGACAGGTTAACGCTTTATAGGACACTCAGGTAAACAACAAGTCTTCGGTCCAACCTGGGTATCTGCTCTGTACGGAGCGTGTTTCCCTGACTTCTTCAACTGGAACATGAAAAGACTTATAAACAAGACTTTACTTCGACCTCATGTTCAATCATGACGTCTTCTTTGTGAATTATTACACATACGTAAGCTAGTTTTGGATTTAAAAAATAACGTGCATGTTTTTCTGTACGAACTGTTAGGTAACGCTCTGGCATGTAACTAAAAGAAAGTAACATCCCAGTTGCCTTCAGCATTTCAAACGTTACCTAAAGATACTCACATTTAATTATTTGCTCGATTTCTTTCCTATTTGAGGCCGCCTCCGTGGTATGGTGGTCAAGAGCGTCCGCTCGGTGAGCGGAAGGTCGCGGGTTTGATCCCAGGTAGCGTCATACCAAAAGACGTTAATATATAGTACTTGTTGGTCCCTGTCCGGCCAAAGGCATTAATGGGTAAAAGAAAGACTTGACGGCTATATATTGTGTCTGAGTAGGGTATTCATGCTTAACTGTGGCATGGTATCTCAGTGAGCTGGCACAACAAAACCATCTTACGTGTAGGCTAGTACAAACAACCGCACATGCGCACGCATGCACGTCGTCATATAAGTGAAATATCCTTAAGTGCGACGTTATGATCCATTTCACCTCATCTCTAATTGGAGAGTGGGACTGATGGCTTCTATTATGTCAACCAATATTGACTTTTTCGCCACTTTCATTCTTCAGACTAAGAGGGTCAGTCGTTTCGGGTCATTTTGTGTAACAACAATTAATATACTTCAGTACAAATGACGCGGAATGCTTGACGCTCTTAGTCATTTCAGGAAAAGACTGATTTCACAATCTGTAACATGTAAATACTGTCCCGTTGTGTATAGGTCTCTCCATCCTCTGACTTTGGGATGGAAGGTGATAAATACGGCCGTGTTATCACAGTTGGTTTGCCAGCAGCAAACTTGGCCTTCGACCCGTGTCTTTGCGCATCAGCTGACCCGACGTGACGTAACTGACCTTGGCTGAAGAACATTACCTAACCTCACTCATCCATGGTCAGGATGCTTTACAGCAGCCTTTGGACGTGTGTGCAGTTAGTTCTGACTGCGGCCTCGCGACTCGACGCGCTGCGCATTGCGATGGCGTCTCGGTAGCCGGACTAATTATGGCTTTGGTGATAAGGTCTCCAGATAGCAACGGATGACGGATTAGCCATGTCTAATAGTTTTTTTCATGGCGAGTAGCGATTTATCATTTTAAAAATGTTTCATATGGGAACAATACCTATTGAGGTATATGACTGAAGTGAATATTGTTGGTTTGAAGTTAAACTGTCTCACTTTTTCACACGTTAAATGACGTATCGGACTGAAATGCCAGCCCATATACTGAAGAAATACCCATTCATTGTTTGTAATCATATGTGTAGCTTCTCAAATTTATTTTTCAAATGGGAAACACATTTGGACATGATATAAAACAGAGTCGATCAGATGTCAGTCTCAATCTCGGTGATCTCAAGGTCGAAAATGTGATTTCAAATACCACATCCGCCGCTTGCAGAATATACAATTTATCATCTATTTGTATGTCCCACGTGGTGCCTTCTTAGCTTTGACGTGTGTCACGTGATGTGTCATCGGTGATCGCCGAATTATACATGTATTGTTAATCACTGTTTGGCCAATGGTAGCTTTATTGTAGTGTTAACGTCTTCGTGTTATTATATATGGCAGACATATACAAACCCCACATGAAACACTTGCCCCCGTCTATAGCCGTACGTCTTATGTTCACTTCTGTCAGGCAGAGCAACGTCGTATGTATAAGGAAGTGACTTAGTTGTCAAGGGCGCCGTACTGACCTGAGTAATGTTAACTTGCCGATCATGGGTTCCAGCGAATGAAGTTAAAGATGTTTACAGTAATGATCCGTATTACAGGATATGACATGTATATAGCTGTGTTTTCTGTTTCCAAAACGTTAACACTATCTTGACTTTCGTATTGGACTTTTGGGAGGTTGCGAGAAATCCATGTTTGAGACTGAGAACAAATTGTCACCAATTACCGGAAGAGCAAAGATTTATGCAGATATTCCCAATACTGCTCCTTAGAGTTATTTTTGACCAGAAATACTGACACTTATCATATATGAAGTCTTTGAATGTCATTTAGAAGTGTAAATACATAAGAATGAAGATTTTATGGATATCAACTTCTTTATGAGAGAACACAACGTTTCGGAGTTAATGCTTACTCCTTCATCAGGTGATTGAGAAAGGGATACAGAGGTGTATTTATAGGTACAGGTAAAACAATAACAAAGTAACAAGTGGAATGAGTTAACGAAAGCTAGTATAAACAAGCACTGATAGGAAGCCGATAGTTAAGATAACAATGATGGAAGCCAACGGTAATGCATTACAGTTGATTGGATATGTTTACATAACATGATTGGGGATAAGGATGGAAGCCAATGGTGATACATTACGCATGATAGGATGATGTACATAACACACGATAGGGGGTGAGCATGTTTACATGAGGGTTGGTGATGTACAAACACAAGTATGTACTCGGGTAGATAGGCTATACATGAATTACATAGATAGAATGTACACAGGTAGATGAGATTAATTTATCAATAAGTCCCAGGCACTTGGTAGGTACACTCCTTGGTCGCGGTTGATGGCTGGTTTCTGTCTCCGGATCTCGATGGCCTCTTGCAGTTTCCTTTGGCGCCAGTTGTTGTTGTTGGTAGATAGTATCCTAGTGTCCTCCCATCGAATTGAGTGTTCAGGGTTCTTGAGAATATGTTCAGAGATGGCCGATTTCTGGTCGAGTTTCCTGACTGAGGTCTGATGTTCCTTCTTTCTGGTGTTGATTGGTCTCAGCGTTTCTCCAATGTATAGGTCGCCACAGTTGCAAGGGATCTGGTAGATGCATCCTCTCGGGTTAGGGTGTTCACAGCTGGGTCCTTTACCGTTGGCTTTTAGGTAGGTCTTGATGGTCTTGCCACTGGAGAAGGTGACATCGATGCTGGCTTTGGTCTTGATGAGGCGTGATATTTGATGACTGATGGGGCCAAAGTAGGGTATGGTTACTCTGATGGGTGATGGAGAAGGTTTGGGGCGGGGTTCTCGGTCCTTAAGGGTCTTGTTGATGGTGGCTGTGACGAGCTGGGGAGGGTACCCGTTGAGTGTGGTGAATGTCTTTCTGAGGTGGTCCAGTTCATTGTTTAGGGCATCGGGGTGGCAGAGGGCTTTGGCACGTCTGGTAAGGGTGGCGATGATAGCTTGCTTGATCTGAGGGTGGTGGCAGGAGTTGTAGTGGATGTACTGGTCGGTGTGCGTCGGCTTGCGGTATACTGAGGTTCTAAGTCCATCGTCTGTGGTGTGGAGGGATACATCAAGGAAGGGCAGGTGTTGGTTGGTCTCAGCCTCCATGGTGAACTTGATTCTTGGATGTTGGTCGTTGAGGTGGTTGAGGAGCTCATTGGGGTCGTTGTCATAGGCGATGGTGGTGAAGGTGTCGTCGACTTTGCGGTACCAACAGAGGGGCTGGAACGGAGCTGTGGAGAGGGCTGCTTCCTCGAAGGAGGTCATGAAGATTTCTGTAATGAGAGGAGAAAGAGGTGAGCCCATGGGGAGACCGTGGATCTGCTTGTATATCTTACCATTGAATGTGAAGTAGGAGGTGTCAAAGCAGCTCCGGGCGAGCTTGATGATGCTGTCTATGGTGAGCTGGGTGTCCAAGTCATCTATCCGGTTGGCTAACTTGCTGCGAAGGATGTCCAGGGCTTCTTCTAGTGGGATGTTGGTGAAGATGTCCACGACGTCGTAGCTGACCATGGTGCCTGTGGGGTTGGATTCTTTCAGCTGGTTGACAAAGGATGAAGAGTCGCTGATGTAGGACTTGCCATCTTTGCCAAGTGGAGCGAGGAGACGTGTGAGGAACTGGGCGGTGTTGTAGAAAACTGAACCTCTTGAGCAGACTAGGATCCGGGCTTTGGGCGGGTTCTTGTGGATCTTGATGGTGGCTCTTCCGTATGGGGCTTGATCAAGCAAGCTATCATCGCCACCCTTACCAGACGTGCCAAAGCCCTCTGCCACCCCGATGCTCTAAACAATGAACTGGACCACCTCAGAAAGACATTCACCACACTCAACGGGTACCCTCCCCAGCTCGTCACAGCCACCATCAACAAGACCCTTAAGGACCGAGAACCCCGCCCCAAACCTTCTCCATCACCCATCAGAGTAACCATACCCTACTTTGGCCCCATCAGTCATCAAATATCACGCCTCATCAAGACCAAAGCCAGCATCGATGTCACCTTCTCCAGTGGCAAGACCATCAAGACCTACCTAAAAGCCAACGGTAAAGGACCCAGCTGTGAACACCCTAACCCGAGAGGATGCATCTACCAGATCCCTTGCAACTGTGGCGACCTATACATTGGAGAAACGCTGAGACCAATCAACACCAGAAAGAAGGAACATCAGACCTCAGTCAGGAAACTCGACCAGAAATCGGCCATCTCTGAACATATTCTCAAGAACCCTGAACACTCAATTCGATGGGAGGACACTAGGATACTATCTACCAACAACAACAACTGGCGCCAAAGGAAACTGCAAGAGGCCATCGAGATCCGGAGACAGAAACCAGCCATCAACCGCGACCAAGGAGTGTACCTACCAAGTGCCTGGGACTTATTGATAAATTAATCTCATCTACCTGTGTACATTCTATCTATGTAATTCATGTATAGCCTATCTACCCGAGTACATACTTGTGTTTGTACATCACCAACCCTCATGTAAACATGCTCACCCCCTATCGTGTGTTATGTACATCATCCTATCATGCGTAATGTATCACCATTGGCTTCCATCCTTATCCCCAATCATGTTATGTAAACATATCCAATCAACTGTAATGCATTACCGTTGGCTTCCATCATTGTTATCTTAACTATCGGCTTCCTATCAGTGCTTGTTTATACTAGCTTTCGTTAACTCATTCCACTTGTTACTTTGTTATTGTTTTACCTGTACCTATAAATACACCTCTGTATCCCTTTCTCAATCACCTGATGAAGGAGTAAGCATTAACTCCGAAACGTTGTGTTCTCTCATAAAGAAGTTGATATCCATAAAATCTTCATTCTTATATCATATATGAGTTAGTGAACCGTTGTTGCCAGTGTTTCCTGTTTCTACTGCCCGCGGTAGCAGCAGCCACATAATACCAGTCATCACATCACAAGATCTGACGTCACTGGTGTGTAAAGACATCAACGACCTTCGCCCTGAAATGAATGTGTGTCTCTTTACTTATCTGACTTCATGTGTATTATAGTATGGAAACTTGCTTTAATTCCTACTTTGAGAGCAGGTGGTCTGTTGCTTACAGTCTTCTGGATATTTCGAGTTGACGTTTTTATGTTGGTCGGCTTCAACAGTCACACAAATTGTTTCTGAAGATTTCCGTCAACGAAGTGCTAAACAACTCTTTGAGAGAAGAAAAAGATATGAGCTATGAAAATATGTCTCTCCAATTTCTACTATTCCCAAACAATGATAATACACTGCTTTTACAGAATACATAAGTCTTGTAACTTCTTCCGAGTTATTTGGAAACAACAATGGCATATGCTGTAATTATGTCAAACTCTCGTACTCACGCTTGTTTAGATGTTTGACAGTTTCCGTGATGGACTTTCCTAATGGAAACATTAAATAACAACAAGGTATGTGTTCTATTTTCTATTTATTTATCAAACCACTATAATTATAAACAAGGAGACGAAGGGGGATTTATATAATGAACAAAGCTATTTCAGAAAGGTTGTATTTCTTCGTTATGAAAATACATGACCGCATGGTCACACATTCTCAGTGACTGTGAACATGGCAATGTACATTCTGGTGTATAAATCAGTTGCTGCGGGGATGAAGGCACTCTTGCTTATTTATAACTCAATATACAATATACTATGTAAACAGATTTCATTTATCTTGACAAAGGGGTTTCCACCAAGCTGTTATGACTCATGGAAGTGTTTTGCGTTTTCACCTGTTACACTACTAAACCCTTGGTCCTGTCTAGCGGCTCATACCATGCCACAAATGTAAGATAATTCAAATTCACATCTATCTCTCGTCTATCAATTTGCCCACCCTTTATGTGGAGGTGTTGCATTTGTTTATCGATATTCCTCGACTGTCCCAGAGGGACACCACAAATAATATCAGTAAGTCTGCTGGGATGGCTGTGAAAGGAGCTTCATTAGAAGAGTAACCTCTGGTGACGCGTTGACGGTCATTGCGGGCTCTGTGGTAACGCTTCCATGGTCTAGTCCTTATTAATATAGGATTCCAGTATAAGTCTGAAATTAGATTTTTCGGTAATACTTCCCCAATGTGATTAACACCGATGACTCTATACACAATTAGTATTGAAATACAGCTACCACAAAGGCAGAGTACGCTTGGCTGCAGCTGTTGTTAATACATTATCTTTCAAGGCGTACAAAAGTATAGAGTGTATACATCTAATGAATTATCTTTATTCTACCAGGCTTTTTCAGACCCTCTATGGGGAAACGGTTATTTTAATAAAGGACAAGAGTTCAACGCAAGTGCGGATGTACAATAATTGTTATCATTGTTGCTATTATATGGACTTAAGATGTCATGCACATCCCTAGAAGATGCATAATAAACAAAACAGTGTTGTTATTATTGAGCTTGACGGTTTGTCATAGTTACGTCGTTCATTTCAGCAATCGTGTATTCTGTGACCGCTATCGACCTTGCGTCAATCCTTTTAGCCGTTATGTTAAGATTGTCGCTCTTAACGATCTGCGACTTGAGCCATGAATTCTATGACGGTCTGGATTCCACGACACAGATTTTCCTTTTGAAGCCAAAATACTTCTCCTAAGTCCAGTCTCCCCTTTTAAATATAGTAATTGACTTAATGCCACATACCGGCCGTCAAAACGCTGTTACCGAGGGAAGCACTTAAGATTTCCATCCATATGTCCAGCTTGGGAATAGAGAAATACACGTCACCACTGCCTCGCTCAGCTGACACTGATATCGACAAGCCTGTGCTGAAATATACATAGTTTAAGCCCATAGAGTTCCATGTAACACTGCCATGTGATCGATCAAAAGAATTACACCCTTGTCATCATTAATTAGACATCGCTACTACAGATCTCTTGTGAATAGATAGAGACGAATAATAACCATATATATTCATTACATGTGCTGCGATAACGACATCTGTGGACGTGTGCTGTCGATGGGTGTGGGTTACTCAGGCTCCACCCCTGAGTATGTTAGATGTTATGTGGGCACTGGAAGTCATACAGGGAGTAGCACGTAGACGCAGTGCCATACAGTCATTTCACCATCTTAGATGAAACCTGATTTGAGGTGAAATTCACAGTTTCAATACACACTTGTCCCACTAGGGACAAAACACACTTGTTTCTGTTCCTGTTGAGGTTTCACGTGAACCACACGCTCACCCAATACACAGCAGTCCTTCTGTCACTAAGTCAGTATGGGCGGGTCACTGAAACCACACGTTCACCTAATACACAGTCTCAGTCACTTAAACTTAACAGTCACCAAATACACATTTGTCTGGGTCACTAGTGGGGCGTCACTAAAACCAAATATTCACCCAGAACAGTATTGTCCCTCTGTCACTATGGAGGTGCCACTTAATCTTCTCCATACCCTGATACCCGATAAGGCCGGGACAGCATGAACATCTTTGTTATGACATCAGATCTTGTGCTGGTAATACGTCAACACTCATATTACACATTGTAAAAAGGTACAAACCAAAGGGTTCCAGCATATTTGGAACCGTGATCTTAAATCGAATGTCCACAATCAAATAGTACATATGGTGTCATAGTACTGGGCCATTCATCATAGACCAGGGCGATTAGGTTCATAAATCAATGTGTTATTATGGTAGCCATGAATCATGCGATCAGGAGGATGTGTGCCTAGTCACTCCAACTCTCTGGTTCTGTGGAAAAGTCTAGACATGTGTATAGACAAGGTCGTGAGGCAATATTTGAAACTAAATTGAAACTCCTGACCGATTTGTTATTCAGTCTATTGCATGGTACATTGGCCTCAGGGTGAACTCACACTTGTCACTTTCCCTCATTGGGTGCTGGCAGGCAGTGTAGGACCAGAGCAACTGCATGGTGCCAAGGAGTTTCCCTCTGAAACAGTTGCTGTTGGAGTATACCGCGTGTAGGTAGGATCAAATACAGAGAATTGTTTCAAACATAAATACAGAAAATGCTCGATACGGTTTGTTAATAACTTGAACTATGCATCCGAGAGAGAATATGGTCAGCTCTTATAACACGAGCTATCCGATACGACATAGAGTAGTACATTTAAAGGTGTATTCGACATCATCACATTGTCCACTCTGACGATATTCGACATCATCACCTTGTCCATCATCACCTTGTCCACTGTGACGTTATTCGACTACTGAACACGGCGAGGCTATGTGTGGGCACAACGCTCGACAGTGTATCTGAAACCACTAGCATATGCATTCATAAAACCGAAATAGGTATCCATTCCAAATGAAAACAATGAACTACACTCTGCCGTATATATTGGTGTCGATATGTGCATCTTCTATGAGAATCGTCACATAATTACAACTGGCAATGACGACTCCATCCCGTGTAACACCCTAGATTCCCACCTGGTTCATTCCACAGCCCCGCTCTCCACAGCAACGGTGTAAAATAATGTTTGACCACAGGCAAACTGTAGCCCATACAGGGATGAGGGTTGAGCAACATAGAGAATATGACAAGTCTTCTTATATGCGAGTGAAGCGAGCAAAGGTTGGCAACGTACTTTCCTCGCTTCGGATCGAAAAATATTTTTCATGTCAAAATAAAATATCGCCACCATCAAAAGTGCACTTCCATTTCCCCACTTGTCGTCGCTATTGGTAGAATTTTCGTAACTTTTTTCTACATAAAACATTTCAGGCGAAATGGGCGAATAAAGCAGGGGAGGTAACTGTAAGTATTCCATATAGAATAATACCCTCCTGTTCCTTCACTCCGTTTGACCGGAAGCTGGAAGGGGAAATGGAGGCGAAGAACGATCTGATTTACCACGAGTTGCGTTTACAATGTTGAATAAAAACTATTTGTTCAATATGGGGTTGGAAATGTGAGAGCACAACCCAGTGAGATGTATACTTTTCATGACAGTACAAGTTGGAGAGCACCCTTACTATGCCGAATGATTTGATGGAAGTTGGTCCCACTCAATCCGTCAGGTACTTCTTCAGGTAATGCGTATTTAAGATAATAATTGGATGAAATCGAGGCAGTTCCGCGACGCGAAACATGAATAATGGCAGTAAAACGATTAGTTTTCTCTCCGAGGAGAAAAGGCCCAAAATTAATGGCGCTGGATGCATTATAGGTTTCATAACATCTTCGCTGCCATATTTCATCCCGTATTGTCACAAGCTGCATGAATAAGACAATACTGTATCGATTCCCTGCACTAAAATATCCCAAGGGGACAATGATACGTTTAAGAGCCCCCTGAGGGAACATATGAAGGACCCTTTATGATATCACTAGAAAGTTCTTACTCTGTCCGTGTAGTTTATCACATGAATGCTGATCTTTTTAGAAAAGTAAATGAAGAAAATTTTGATTTAGATACTAAAGTTACGTTTCAATATCCATATCTAACATGGTATGGTGTCGTCGCGTTAAAAACGGAAACTGGTCAGATCTTATTCATTCTCGTTCTAGCTGTCAGTTGGGATAGATGACATATTGTGATAAAACCACTGGCACTGAAATTAATTTAATCACATTTCAACATCATCAGAAGCAAACGTTTTATGACCTCTATATTAAAGGATTACGTTCTTGGGAATTAAAACAATTTAATTCCCAGATTTGGCAAGGCTCGATCACAGTGTATGCATTGTTTACATGTTGATATAGCTTTGGAAAACGTTAGCCGCAGTCACAGAGTATATATTGTCTATCTCTTGTTGAAGGATGGAAACACGAGAAAGTCTGTCACAGTGTATGTAGTGGCTATCTGTTGTTGAAGGATGGGAACACGCGAGAGTCTATCACAGTGTATATATTGGCTATCTGTTGTTGAAGGATGGGAACACGCGAGAGTCTATCACAGTGTATATATTGGCTATCTGTTGTTGAAGGATGGGAACACGCGAGAGTCTATCACAGTGTATACATTGCCTATCTGTTGTTGAAGGATGGAAACACGCGAGAGTCTATCACAGTGTATATATTGGCTATCTGTTGTTGAAGGATGGAAACACGTGAGAATCTATCACATTGTATATATTGGTGACATGTGGGTAAAAGATGGAAATAATTGAGGCACAATCATAGCCTATATATTGGCGATCTTTCTTTATGTCTTAGTTAGCTGATGTGGGAAGCAGAAAAGTTAGGTGACTTCTTAACAAAAAGCAAATTGTTGAAGGTCTTAGTGTATGTGTGTCATACATGTGTTTGTTGTATATCTATCAAATAAACAACAATGTAATTGTCCGTGCCGAGCGTATGTTCTTGAAGAAAATCAAATTAATATTTCCAGTGTCCGTATTGAGTATCTGTTATGAAGGAAAAACTAAATTACAATTTAAGTGTCTGTGTCGAGTGTCTGTTATGAAGGAAACATTAACTGAAGAACGATTTATGTGGTTGTGTCGAATCTGTTGTTGAAAGAAACATCAGTCGAATAACGATTTACGTGCCTGTGTCGAATCTCTGTTGTTGAAAGAAACATCAACTGAATAACGATTTACGTGTCTGTGTCGAATCTCTGTTGTTGAAAGAAACATCAACTGAATAACGATTTACGTGTCTGTGTCGACTCTCTGTTGTTGAAAGAAACATCAACTGAATAACGATTTACGTGTCTGTGTCGACTCTCTGTTGTTGAAAGAAACATCAGTCGAATAACGATTTACGTGCCTGTGTCGAATCTCTGTTGTTGAAAGAAACATCAACTGAATAACGATTTACGTGTCTGTGTCGAATCTCTGTTGTTGAAAGAAACATCAACTGAATGACGATTTACGTGTCTGTGTCGACTCTCTGTTGTTGAAAGAAACATCAACTGAATAACGATTTACGTGTCTGTGTCGACTCTCTGTTGTTGAAAGAAACATCAGTCGAATAACGATTTACGTGCCTGTGTGGAATCTCTGTTGTTGAAAGAAACATCAACTGAATAACGATTTACGTGTCTGTGTCGAATCTCTGTTGTTGAAAGAAACATCAACTGAATAACGATTTACGTGTCTGTGTCGAATCTCTGTTGTTGAAAGAAACATCAACTGAATAACGATTTACGTGCCTGTGTCGAATCTCTGTTGTTGAAAGAAACATCAACTGAATAACGATTTACTTGTCTGTGTCGAATCTCTGTTGTTGAAAGAAACATCAACTGAATAACGATTTACGTGTCTGTGTCGACTCTCTGTTGTTGAAAGAAACATCAGTCGAATAACGATTTACGTGTCTGTGTCGACTCTCTGTTGTTGAAAGAAACATCAACTGAATAACGATTTACGTGTCTGTGTCGAATCTCTGTTGTTGAAAGAAACATCAGTCGAATAACGATTTACGTGTCTGTGTCGACTCTCTATTGTTGAAAGAAACATCAACTGAATAACGATTTACGTGTCTGTGTCGACTCTCTGTTGTTGAAAGAAACATCAGTCGAATAACGATTTACGTGTCTGTGTCGACTCTCTGTTGTTGAAAGAAACATCAACTGAATAACGATTTACGTGTCTGTGTCGACTCTCTGTTGTTGAAAGAAACATCAGTCGAATAACGATTTACGTGTCTGTGTCGAATCTCTGTTGTTGAAAGAAACATCAACTGAATAACGATTTACGTGTCTGTGTCGAATCTCTGTTGTTGAAAGAAACATCAACTGAATAACGATTTACGTGTCTGTGTCGAATCTCTGTTGTTGAAAGAAACATCAGTCGAATAACGATTTACGTGTCTGTGTCGACTCTCTGTTGTTGAAAGAAACATCAACTGAATAACGATTTACGTGTCTGTGTCGACTCTCTGTTGTTGAAAGAAACATCAACTGAATAACGATTTACGTGTCTGTGTCGACTCTCTGTTGTTGAAAGAAACATCAGTCGAATAACGATTTACGTGTCTGTGTCGACTCTCTATTGTTGAAAGAAACATCAACTGAATAACGATTTACGTGTCTGTGTCGACTCTCTGTTGTTGAAAGAAACATCAACTGAATAACGATTTACGTGTCTGTGTCGACTCTCTGTTGTTGAAAGAAACATCAGTCGAATAACGATTTACGTGTCTGTGTCGAATCTCTGTTGTTGAAAGAAACATCAGTCGAATAACGATTTACGTGTCTGTGTCGACTCTCTGTTGTTGAAAGAAACATCAGTCGAATAACGATTTACGTGTCTGTGTCGAATCTCTGTTGTTGAAAGAAGCATCAACTGAATAACGATTTACGTGTCTGTGTCGACTCTCTGTTGTTGAAAGAAACATCAGTCGAATAACGATTTACGTGTCTGTGTCGAATCTCTGTTGTTGAAAGAAACATCAACTGAATAACGATTTACGTGTCTGTGTCGACTCTCTGTTGTTGAAAGAAACATCAGTCGAATAACGATTTACGTGTCTGTGTCGAATCTCTGTTGTTGAAAGAAACATCAACTGAATAACGATTTACGTGTCTGTGTCGACTCTCTGTTGTTGAAAGAAACATCAGTCGAATAACGATTTACGTGTCTGTGTCGACTCTCTGTTGTTGAAAGAAACATCAGTCGAATAACGATTTACGTGTCTGTGTCGAATCTCTGTTGTTGAAAGAAACATCAGTCGAATAACGATTTACGTGTCTGTGTCGACTCTCTGTTGTTGAAAGAAACATCAGTCGAATAACGATTTACGTGTCTGTGTCGAATCTCTGTTGTTGAAAGAAGCATCAACTGAATAACGATTTACGTGTCTGTGTCGACTCTCTGTTGTTGAAAGAAACATCAGTCGAATAACGATTTACGTGTCTGTGTCGAATCTCTGTTGTTGAAAGAAACATCAACTGAATAACGATTTACGTGTCTGTGTCGACTCTCTGTTGTTGAAAGAAACATCAGTCGAATAACGATTTACGTGTCTGTGTCGACTCTCTGTTGTTGAAAGAAACATCAGCTGAATAACGATTTACGTGTCTGTGTCGACTCTCTGTTGTTGAAAGAAACATCAGTCGAATAACGATTTACGTGTCTGTGTCGACTCTCTGTTGTTGAAAGAAACATCAGTCGAATAACGATTTACGTGTCTGTGTCGAATCTCTGTTGTTGAAAGAAACATCAACTGAATAACGATTTACGTGTCTGTGTCGAATCTCTGTTGTTGAAAGAAACATCAGTCGAATAACGATTTACGTGTCTGTGTCGACTCTCTGTTGTTGAAAGAAACATCAGTCGAATAACGATTTACGTGTCTGTGTCGACTCTCTGTTGTTGAAAGAAACATCAGTCGAATAACGATTTACGTGTCTGTGTCGACTCTCTGTTGTTGAAAGAAACATCAGTCGAATAACGATTTACGTGTCTGTGTCGAATATCTGTTGTTGAAAGAAACATCAACTGAATAACGATTTACGTGTCTGTGTCGAATCTCTGTTGTTGAAAGAAACATCAACTGAATAACGAGTTACGTGTCTGTGTCGAATCTCTGTTGTTGAAAGAAACATCAACTGAATAACGATTTACGTGCCTGTTATTGTGTTCATTGAAAACATAGAAACCGGTTTAAGATGGCAGGAATTGAGATAAACACGAACACAATCATTTCCCCTTTCAGTGGCATCTTTCTGAAAATAATGAGATCTTTTATATTAGCGACATAACTGCATCCGCTGTCCTTTGATCAGGTCAACAAGTGTGTCGTGTCCTGGGGTCAGAGCCACTGTTCCATGTGGACGTCCGACATGAGTGTGGTCCAGTACTATCTTGGCGAGGAATTAGTTTCATCATGTCCACCGTCATTCTTGATTAGCCACTATGAAGACAGCGCTGTCTCTATAATTACTGACCAGACCCCAAGTGGCTAGTGGAAGGTAGCTCGATAACCAACCCTCACGTAACGAGCTCATTACATCACGTTTCCAAAATGGTATGTCCTAGGCGACACATGCACTCACGCATACAGACAGGTAAACACAGCGGGGGAGGGGCGTCTCAGTTAGAAGATTAAATTACCACATGATTACATAGTATCCGAACAGTGGTGGAATGAAGGGGAATATTACACACATGATAGAATGTAGTCAGACTACGTTGGTTGAACTTCCTGTTTCTGGGGGATGCAAAGTCTTTACAATTTCAAACCAATACCTTGAAAACTATTAATCAATATCTTCTTAATCACAGCATAGGGTAATAACCCTATGACTTGAATTCGTGAAATGTTTAATTCATTTCCGTAATGGTGGGTGGTTCAGTGGTTATGTACACGAGGGAAATAACAGCCTGCCTACAAACCAGAAGCATCCACTTTGACGTAGAGCAGCACAATACCTGGATTGTCTTCGAGCTGATTCCCGGAGGAACGACTCGCTTCTTAGGCAACATTTGTCTATTTGATTACTTTATTGAATCGTGCAGTTAAAGATTACAGCTTGGAAGTAGAATATTGCGTCAGTGTGGAGGTTTATTTAACTTTAAGCACATTTAAAGCGATGTTACCAGTGGCACACACAGTTGTTTGTTCATTTGCTGACTGAGAGAAAGTACCGTTAGTCCTGGTACAGCTAGTGTATCATAAATTGCAGTTGAGGCTAGTGTATCAAAACTATAGGTTCAGTCAGTGCATTAATACTCTAAGAAAATCAGTAATGCGGTTAAAGCTAGTGTATCATCTATACAGTTACAGCTAGTGTATCATCTATACAGTTACAGCTAGTGTTTCATCTATACAGTTACAGCTAGTGTTTCATCTATACAGTTACAGCTAGTGTTTCATCTATACAGTTACATCTAGTGTATCATCTATACAGTTACAGCTAGTGTATCATCTATACAGTTACAGCTAGTGTTTCATCTATACAGTTACAGCTAGTGTTTCATCTATACAGTTACAGCTAGTGTTTCATCTATACAGTTACAGCTAGTGTATCATCTATACAGTTACAGCTAGTGTATCATCTATACAGTTACAGCTAGTGTATCATCTATACAGTTACAGCTAGTGTTTCATCTATACAGTTACAGCTAGTGTATCATCTATACAGTTACAGCTATACAGTTACAGCTAGTGTTTCATCTATACAGTTACAGCTATACAGTTACAGCTAGTGTTTCATCTATACAGTTACAGCTATACAGTTACAGCTAGTGTTTCATCTATACAGTTACATCTATACAGTTACAGCTAGTGTTTCATCTATACAGTTACAGCTATACAGTTACAGCTAGTGTTTCATCTATACAGTTACAGCTAGTGTATCATCTATACAGTTACAGCTAGTGTATCATCTATACAGTTACAGCTAGTGTTTCATCTATACAGTTACAGCTAGTGTTTCATCTATACAGTTACAGCTATACAGTTACAGCTAGTGTATCATCTATACAGTTACAGCTAGTGTATCATCTATACAGTTACAGCTAGTGTATCATCTATACAGTTACAGCTAGTGTTTCATCTATACAGTTACAGCTAGTGTTTCATCTATACAGTTACAGCTAGTGTATCATCTATACAGTTACAGCTAGTGTTTCATCTATACAGTTACAGCTAGTGTTTCATCTATACAGTTACAGCTAGTGTATCATCTATACAGTTACAGCTAGTGTTTCATCTATACAGTTACAGCTAGTGTCTCATCTATACAGTTACAGCTATACAGTTACAGCTAGTGTTTCATCTATACAGTTACAGCTATACAGTTACTGCTAGTGTATCATTTATACAGTTACAGCTATACAGTTACAGCTAGTGTTTCATCTATACAGTTACATCTATACAGTTACAGCTAGTGTTTCATCTATACAGTTACAGCTATACAGTTACAGCTAGTGTTTCATCTATACAGTTACAGCTAGTGTATCATCTATACAGTTACAGCTAGTGTATCATCTATACAGTTACAGCTAGTGTTTCATCTATACAGTTACAGCTAGTGTTTCATCTATACAGTTACAGCTATACAGTTACAGCTAGTGTATCATCTATACAGTTACAGGTAGTGTATCATCTATACAGTTACAGCTAGTGTATCATCGATACAGTTACAGCTAGTGTTTCATCTATACAGTTACAGCTATACAGTTACAGCTAGTGTTTCATCTATACAGTTACAGCTAGTGTTTCATCTATACAGTTACAGCTAGTGTATCATCTATACAGTTACAGCTAGTGTTTCATCTATACAGTTACTGCTAGTGTTTCATCTATACAGTTACAGCTAGTGTATCATCTATTCAGTTACAGCTAGTGTTTCATCTATACAGTTACAGCTAGTGTATCATCTATACAGTTACAGCTAGTGTTTCATCTATACAGTTACAGCTAGTGTTTCATCTATACAGTTACAGCTATACAGTTACAGCTAGTGTTTCATCTATACAGTTACAGCTAGTGTTTCATCTATACAGTTACAGCTAGTGTATCATCTATACAGTTACAGCTAGTGTTTCATCTATACAGTTACAGCTAGTGTTTCATCTATACAGTTACAGCTAGTGTTTCATCTATACAGTTACAGCTAGTGTTTCATCTATACAGTTACAGCTAGTGTTTCATCTATACAGTTACAGCTAGTGTATCATCTATACAGTTACAGCTAGTGTATCATCTATACAGTTACAGCTAGTGTATCTTCTATACAGTTACAGCTAGTGTCTCATAGATGCAGACTCAGTTAATGTTCCATAAAAACGGTTACAGCTAGTGTTTCTTCATACAGACAGTAAAAGATAGTGTATCGTCAATACAGTTACAGCTAGTGTGTAATATATACAGTTACCGCATGTGCGTAATAAATACAGTTAGCGCTAGCGTGTAGTAAATACAGTTACAGCTAGTGTGCAATAAAATCAGTTACAGCTAGCATGTGATAAATACAGTTGCAGCTAGTGCATCGTAAGTGGAGGTACACTCAGTGTATTTTAAGCACAGGTATATACATATAGTCATACTTGTACATATTACATAAGGACTGGATCAGGTAGTATATCAAAGGTACAAGTTACGCCAGTGTTTGTTCAACTGGCATATCATATGATACATATACACTAATGGACGTTTTTGAGTACCATGCAGAAAATGTTGTCTCAGCATATGTGCTTCGGCACTAGTGTACTATGAAGCCCTCTGTCCTGCATGGTCCTCGCTCATTATCGATCTCCAGTTTCCACATGCTCAAGTCTCAGACTGTGTTGTGACAGCCAGCGGTATTTCCCACATAATTAAACACGATATTATGTGACAAGGGCAATAACGCGCGGGAATTAGACAATCTCGGGTTGCAGGACATTATGTCAACACCGCTATAGGCGCTCGATATTATAAACTACTTTAAGACAATGAGATTTAACCATGATATCATTATACAGGTGAGCTTGTGTGATGGCGCCCTGTCTCACACCAGCATCGGCGACGTCGTGAGATAGAACATTAGCGACTAGGGGACTGGGGCCAATTTGCACTTTGATAAACAATAGGCTTGCTGAACTAATTGAAAAAGTTGAAAGACGCAACCAACTACATAGCAGGTATCCGCTATTGACTACACTATACGTCTCACAGTATTTGCGCGACTTCACCAAGGTATTACAAACCACCTACATAAAGGGATCGCCCAACATATGTCGTTCCGCAATTAGCCGATGACGTCTTATGAGCGATGAACTATACCTTTGTTCAGTTAAAGACGTTTGTTAACAGGTACGTGAACTACTCATTTCTGTTTTATAGTCCCAGTCACCTCAGGGATTTAAGAAAAAGTATAGGCTCCGTTTGCAATATAGCCCAAGCTACGGCAAGGGATCACATTTTGCTCGAGTTACCTTTATTCTGCACCGTCGTACCGTGGAACACTTTCACAAAGTGACCTTATTGCTCTGTATGAAGACTAATCAGTAATGATCTTAGCTCTCCGTACAGAAGAGCTTCGATCGCACTGGTTGTCTTTGTGAAATAGAGCTCTTACACTTGCCTTATGACGCAGAGATACAGAAGGGGACTTACTATCACCTTAGTGCTCTACGTTCTAGTATAAAACTTACGATTAGTTCGGTCCTTTAAAGTATAGGTCTTATGATCACTATGTTAAAATGTAGGTCTTACAAGAGAGACAATGAAATATGCGATGGAGAATGAGAGAGAGAGAGAGAGAGAGAGAGAGAGAGAGAGAGAGAGAGAGAGAGAGAGAGAGAGAGAGAGAGATTACTGAACTGACCGGCAAAAGAAAGTTTACAAAAAGTTACTTAAAGGCATTTGAGGACGTTACACCTGAGAAACCGTTTCCTGACGGTTACATCATCGGCAGTGAATTCCGCTGTCAGTCGTCTTATAGTAAGAATGTGTGTGGTTTCATTTGAGTTGCAAATATATTCTTTTTTTCAAAGAATAAAATGTTTTTTATTCAAAGATACCTATATCTTCTGTATCCAAATTTACAACCTGGTCTCTTTTCATTACTACAAATAATCCGTCATTTCAGTACAGTAGATGTAGATGTAAGCACAAGTTTACTTCATCGTATATGGTCTTGCAATATTTGTTTAAAGCAGGGAAATAAGGCTTTTCCAGGGACTGCCATATTAAGCTATACAGTCATGTAAGAACCTGTTGATGATGATATCTGGAATCTCTCTTCCTCCCTCCCTCCCTCCCTGTCTCTCTCTCTTTATAGATAGATAGATAGATACATAGATAGATACATAGATAGATAGATAGATACATAGATACATAGATAGACATACAGCAAAATATTTGTTGATTGTTTTTCTACTTCTCTACCGTGTTGGTATTGCAGATCTTCAGGAGCTACGCTCGCAGTTGCCATAGTGATGATTGTTTACGATAAATGATACGAGTTCAAACTCTGATCAATCACAATAATTTGCTGTATTTCATTAATAGAATCTGATGCTGCGGTGTGTATGCAGTCAACGACATAACACTTATGTGTCCGTGAGATCAGTAGTGGAGTGAGCTAAGAAACTAGCTGTCATCGACGCATCACTTGGAAGATCAATTGTCATGGCATTTTGGGTAAACAATCGCCTTCTTGAAGGTGCTATTTCTGCAGTTTGCGTTACCTCGATGATCTTGTGGTGCCAGGGCAAGTTTTAATCTTGAGCAGAAATATAATGTAAATATACCTAGATATACACAGAAGGACTCAATTGTTTCCTTTGCTGGTTTTGCTATAGACTTGTCAGCTGTTACAGTAGCCATAATCTCTGTCTCGTGCTTGTGTATCCCTAACAATGCAAAACAGAATATGCGGGGATGGGGGGTGGTGTGTCTTTGTCCATAAGTAAATATACTGAAACTCACTTATTTCGATCGGTACTTATCTAAGAATAATCGTTCGAATGAACACATTCTGTTAAACGAATTGAGGTTTGGTGTCTATGTTAATACAGTAGTGAGTGTATACATTCCAACAATATAGACCTGACCACGACACTGCCGGACAATTCACTGTACATTGCAAGACATTTCATCAATTCACGTCAACAATTCAGTTGGGGTTTTTTCTATTGCTCCTCGATCATCCATACTATTTCCCATAGTCTAAATAAATGCTATCCCGTGTTTGTTGTATTGGGCGTTTTCGCTGGAAATTCATTTTAACAAGTTGTCATTTTTAGCTGTGGCTTCCACACGCGTTGTGTCAAACAAACAAACAAACAAACAAACAAACAAACGTGCCTTTATGCCACGCATTGTACATAACGTTCACTGAATTGTAGGACCCATTTGTGATTATCCAGAGTGGCTTCTCCCATATCTACCTACACATATCCTGGACACTCGCCCCACTACAGTACCAACAGAATGTCTGCCCTGGAATTTGTCACGAATCGTCCGAATTAGGAGTTGTTTCCCTTCTGATAATCATCTACTTTTGCAAGTGTTTCGTCAGGAAAGAAACGTGGCTGGTGGAGAATACTGAAAATATTATTTGTTACCATGTGGTAGGAAAGAACAGTATAAATATCCGTCAATGCTGGCAACATTGTGTCATACAAGGAAGGGTTTAGGAAGTTCTGAACTAGATTGAAATGATGTATTTCTAGAGCAACAACCTCCCGGATTGTTACAACGAGTTTGGATGAATGTGATCATAGTTTCGTGTAAGTTCTCATGTCCTTCCACAAGGCCTTTCAGATTTATCACCTCGAAACCGAGTCTGGAGTTGAGCATTGTAACGATATTCCTCTATGGTGGTATCGTCCCAGTCCTTAAACGCTGCGATATAAATGCTAACACAGCGTGTATAACTGCGGATATGAAGGAAAACCAAGTTCTATGGATAGTAAACAACTTTATTGCAATGAATGCTACGTTTCGTTGTAGGTACTAATACTAGCAAGCAACGGTGCTAGTACCTAGAACGAAAAGTCGTACTATCCACACAACTTGGTTTTCCTTTATTGACTATCTCTACGACGTCTAAAATGCCTATCAATGCAATTATAGATATACTGAGAGTGTTAGATGGAAATTCAGATCCTGTTTTTAGCTACGAAATATAGCAAGTGTTTTATGGCCGTTACAAATATCTTTCTCTATTTTATCAAAACGTAGCACCATATTTTAACAATTTGTGTTTATCTATAAATTGGCATATTCAAGTCAGCCACCACTATGAAAAGTAATGTACAATGTCATTTGTATCCACAGTTAAATATTGATATTAACAAAATTGGTCTCAGTCAGTATATACAATGAAACAAACATGTATTATAAGTGAAAACAATCATATCCACAACAGTATCGTATCTTAAATATTCAGAAACTTCTGGTTTTATTCGCAGGATATAGATGATCTATATATTTGAACTGGACGCTGCATGGGAGAAAACGCATTTGTCAGTTGTGCCGCTGAACGACATTAAAGAAAGAAAGATTATTTTTTTCCTACATGACCATTATACACTGTATTCACTTTCAAGAACAAGGAATATCACTTAATATTACAATTTCAGTACCTATATTTGCCATATACATCTCATTTAAACAACTCGAGGTGTTTACCTCTACAGCTGATATACATAATGTGCGTGTACTAATTATAAATGTACTATAGTCCTGTGGCCTCTTCAGAAATACAGAAATCGGACATCATGTTGTATCCACAACAAAGATTTCACGATTCAGCCAATCCTTGCATCAACAGTGCTGGAATCATGTGCTGGGCTCGACCTGTGACGTTGTACATGGTAATGGTGAGTCACGTGTATAAACAGTTGGGTCTTGATGATGACAGGTAACGTCTTCACGTGATTCCATCTGAAGATGTAGTACCGCCTATCCCATCCGGTCTGTATTTGTCCGGATGGCGTTCCAAGAAATCATTTTTCATGCATTTCAGTCGTCCGAGGTATCTTCCTTATGAAGTACATTCCTGACAATAACCAGCCTTAAAGAACGTTCAAACAAAGATGATTCAATTCTAGGATTTTGAACCGATTTCATTGCTGACAAACAAAAGTACCGCATACATTGTGCATTTTGACTTACCTGGATAGATAAGAAATACTACATTGTCAATTTGCTGCAAACTCTGCAAGTATAAACCAACGTCTGGAAATTAACAAGGCTAAAATCGGTGTTGACTCGATTAATATACATGACAAGAATACGCCACCATGACACCAACTGAGAGGTGTTGCTTTGACACACTAGTTTTGTAAATGCTAGCTTGTTTACAATTTTACGTAGGAAATCATTAAAAAGTCTGTAAGGCAGTTTTGATATTTTAGGTGTTTAGGTGTCATATTTATGTGCTAGTGGATACTAGTAGTTATGATATACAATAGATACTTCTCAGGTGGAAAAATCACGTTCAGTTGGTTGGTAGTAATTTCAAGCAATAACCAAAGTTGCAAAACGGTTTGCAGATCGGTTAAGATCTTCAGTCTGGCTTTGCCGTTTTAATACCAATGGGTTTTGTTAGAACACAAACTGTCTAAATGTATTCTGTGATGCTGCAACAAACATGACAAAGTTTATGGACACTCCTGATAACCTCCCCGGTATCTGTTGTTTTCCTAAATGTCATTGGAATGCACATGGCGGTGTTGGCTAGGTGCATCCACGACTCTAGGCCAGGAACTCCTGTCCAACAAACATTGTCCATTAAAAGCTAAGTTGACCTTTGATAGATTATCGGTTAAAATGGCAAGATGGCGACGGTTCCGCGCAGGAATCAACATGGGATCGTGATGAGAAGTCCGTTTCTCATCACTGATCCTCGACACGAATACACGCTTTATTTACAATCTATAAATCTTCAAGCCTTCGCATGCGCACTGGCTTCAATGAAGCAGTCACCTCGAGCCGGTGAGAACTCTGATCTGTGTTGTTGGAGATGAAAATTGATATGGGCTGTCATTGTTCTTGTCAACAATATTCGTAACTATCCCGTCATTTTTTGCACCCTTGAAAAATTCATCATCTTTATTGTCTATATAATAAAAACAAAATCATTCAATGTCATTGTCATCCTCACTGTCTTTAGATCAGTACATATTATGTCAGAGGAAGAAGGACGCACCGCGAGGTTTACCATGAACATTACACAGATCAAAGCAAGTATCTGTCCTGTGAACAGATCGTGGCGTGATTCGCATGACAACCTGTCCTGGTGACTATGTCTAAACAACTACAGCCTATAATAACCACAGTTCTTTATAACACACTCTATTATCTCGTGTCTGTCATGTTTCTAATCAACCTTATTATAATCATGTGAGCTATTCCATGGGATGTTATATGAGTGCTATGTTATCTTCAACGGCTACGGCGTTTCCCCGCTTCAGAAAACGGGGTGAACGTTTCAGACCTGCACCGCTTTGATATTCTTTTTCACTTTAGTCTAACACTCCGTGAAACGATACAACTCACTCACTCACTCACTCATCAACCAACAGCGCACCTTCAGCCTTCTTGCCAGGAGTGATTGTTCGGCCACTCCATCCAGGTTTCTCACAACCACGCCCGCCTTTACGTTGTATTACACTTACACCTTGTGACACACGTCAGAAAGTCCTGCTCAGGGTGAAATGATTAGGAGCAGAAATACATTATAGTTGAAGCTATTATGTCTTTACCAATATTCCTTCGGGAAACCCCTGCGATAAGTTGCGAGACAATTCTCATCAAGGCAACTTTCGAACCTTTGTACACGAGTTATTAAGGGATACAAAAAAGACTTGTTAATCATCTCCTGTATCTTGTGAAATGTCATCTGGAAGTCGCACCTGTAGCACTGATGGAACGCTGAGACGTCCCTGGCAACGGCGTGATAGCTATCCAGGTGCTAGATGGAGCGACGAGGATGAAGGTGTATGGAGGACGTCAATCTTGACGTCGTGGAAGGATGAGGTCGGATAACTGGAGAAAGTTAATCCAAGAGTTACGGAACAGCCTGTTTTGTTGTTAGAACATAGAGCCGAGATGTTACTTGCTACGTTTGAGAGAGGACGCTATCAATTTCCAAAGAGCATACATTGTGGAATGTGTGATTGAATTATGGCAACTGTTTAACAAATCAGGGAAAAGCTAGGAACGTCGCTTGCGGACAACAACAGAAGTGTATTACTAATTTCTCCTATAGCAAGTGGCTTTGACAGAAATATGCGTTACCTCACCCAGCAGAATGGGTACCCGATAGAACGGAATGGCAATTTGCCTGCGCCTCATAAGAATGCCTGAGTTGTATACTCCCAGAGACCTTATAATGCCATTAAGGCTGGACCTTATGATGCAGTATGAGGTATTCCTCAGGTGTCCCAAGTAGTTGCACATAGTTTACGATCTATTTTGATAGTTATGTTACACCCTTACAATAGTCATGGTTGAGACAGTTACCCAGGCAATCTTCATCAGAAAGATTTCCTTGGTAAAAGGAAGATAGATCTTCCACGCACTTAACGAGCCTTTGGTGACACCATTTCAATTAAAGTTTCTTGTTATTTCTTGAGTTTGTCTGACGCACTGACAGAAATATTCTGATCTCAGTCAAATAATATTTTGTTCTGTGTTTTGTTTGTTTGTTTAGTTTGTTTGTTGTTGTTTTTTGTTGTTTTTTTGTTTTGCTTTGTTTGTTTTTTGGGGGTTTTTTCACCTGTTTTCAAAGACATAATGCTGTTACCTGTTACCTGTTTTCAAAGACATAATGCTTGTGAACAGCTGGCTATTTACAGAGGATAATTACCGTATGAGTGAAGTCAGAAAGTTAGTGGGGGAAATGTATCGTAATTCTATGTGATGTTGAGGTCACAATGGAGGCATTAAACAACATTAACCTTTTCCGTGTTGAAAATGTCGTATAACAAAGAAATAACTTCCTAAAGAATTTAAATTACGGAGATCATGGGTGTGGGCGTCTAGTTTAAAGGAAGGGGAAAATTGGATCATTTGCATGATCACTTGGAATGTGTTGGTCCATATTTGTAAGAAATTATTCCGAAATAAGCTGACGTGAACTAATTTAGCTCTGTAATGGTTAATATTGGCATGATGTCCCTAAATCCGGGGAAATATACACCACTTGACGCCTGGGGCGATTGTCTGTGTCTTGCTAACTCCGGTATGAAGCCAAAGATCACAGAGCCTTGATCTATTTTCCGCCGCGCACTCTTTTCCTGTATGTTTATGACTGTGATTGGGTAAGACATGTTTGCATCACAGCAGGATGAAATCATTACGCGTGTGTAAATCGGATATGGTCAAGAGTGCGTGGAGTGGACAAAGAATTAGGTGGCAACGTCTCGCCTTCTCTTCTTCGTTAGTAGCATTGAGAATATTAATTACTGCTCGTATGAACTATAGATTTTCAATATGCGTCGCGTTACTGGATAATGTGACTCCGGGTTTATTTACGCTCATTGACGAAAATTCCCGACGTTGGAATCCGGGTTTATAGGCAGCCTACGGCCACATCAACACAAACGACGAATTTCCATAATTTGTAAATCTACTTCCCCTGCGCGTAGCTCTCTGCGAAGTAGTAAAGCGGCGCTAGTGGTCAAAGTTCAAACATCCAAGTCATTCATCAACAGGCAAACGGCCATTGAAACCGTACACGGCGCCAAGTTTAGACGCTAGCAGATTTAAAAGCCTTTAAACGTATCGTGGCATAGCAAATACTGCCATGCACGACTTTACAGCACTAAATCAGTATTGGGCAATGATGCCGTGAAACGTCGCCGTTTATAAGTAGTCTGCTGGAGACTGGGAAGGGATACAACTAGCTGTTGTTTCATGAATTCAATATTCACTCTAGATTTCTCATTAGATCACCGTTAGGTTCTTCAAACCTAGCAACCATTTTTTCATTTATTCATGAATTTTTGTTGTGTTTGTATAAACGTGGGAGGCATAATTATATTAACATGATTAAATATTAACCGCAAAATATCCATAATTTATGATGATGTTAAGTGTTAGTTCAAATTATTTTTTTTTTCTTTGATGTTGGACTGTTACATAGATATGTGCTGACGTGGTAAGTTCGCAGGTAGGGGAGAGATAAGGTCGTTGTTGTTGCCACATTCCTCCCAGGACTGCCACAGTGGCAACAGCCAGGTTCTGTTACTACAGTATCGTTCCTTCATCAGATGTATGTCATTCACAACTACAGTATCGTTCCTTCATCAGCTGAATATCACACAACTACAGTATCGTTCCTTCATCAGCTGAATGTCATGCACAACTACAGTATTGTTCCTTCATCAGCTGAATGTCATGCACAACTACAGTATCGTTCCTTCATCAGCTGAATGTCAAGCACAACTACAGTATTGTTCCTTCATCAGCTGAATGTCATGCACAACTACAGTATCGTTCCTTCATCAGCTGAATGTCATGCACAACTACAGTATCGTTCCTTCATCAGCTGAATGTCAAGCACAACTACAGTATCGTTCCTTCATCAGCTGAATGTCATGCACAACTACAGTATCGTTCCTTCATCAGCTGAATGTCATGCACAACTACAGTATCGTTCCTTCATCAGCTGAATGTCATGCACAACTACAGTATCGTTCCTTCATCAGCTGAATGTCAAGCACAACTACAGTATTGTTCCTTCATCAGCTGAATGTCATGCACAACTACAGTATCGTTCCTTCATCAGCTGAATGTCATGCACAACTACAGTATCGTTCCTTCATCAGCTGAATGTCAAGCACAACTACAGTATTGTTCCTTCATCAGCTGAATGTCATGCACAACTACAGTATCGTTCCTTCATCAGCTGAATGTCATGCACAACTACAGTATCGTTCCTTCATCAGCTGAATGTCATGCACAACTACAGTATTGTTCCTTCATCAGCTGAATGTCATGCACAACTACAGTATCGTTCCTTCATCAGCTGAATGTCATCCACAACCACAGTATCGTTCCTTCATCAGCTGAATGTCATGCACAACTACAGTATCGTTCCTTCATCAGCTGAATGTCAAGCACAACTACAGTATCGTTCCTTCATCAGCTGAATGTCATGCACAACTACAGTATCGTTCCTTCATCAGCTGAATGTCATACACAACCACAGTATCGTTCCTTCATCAGCTGAATGTCATGCACAACTACAGTATCGTTCCTTCATCAGCTGAATGTCAAGCACAACTACAGTATCGTTCCTTCATCAGCTGAATGTCATGCACAACTACAGTATCGTTCCTTCATCAGCTGAATGTCATGCACAACTACAGTATCGTTCCTTCATCAGCTGAATGTCATGCACAACTACAGTATCGTTCCTTCATCAGCTGAATGTCAAGCACAACTACAGTATTGTTCCTTCATCAGCTGAATGTCATGCACAACTACAGTATCGTTCCTTCATCAGCTGAATGTCAAGCACAACTACAGTATTGTTCCTTCATCAGCTGAATGTCATGCACAACTACAGTATCGTTCCTTCATCAGCTGAATGTCATGCACAACTACAGTATCGTTCCTTCATCAGCTGAATGTCAAGCACAACTACAGTATTGTTCCTTCATCAGCTGAATGTCATGCACAACTACAGTATCGTTCCTTCATCAGCTGAATGTCAAGCACAACTACAGTATTGTTCCTTCATCAGCTGAATGTCATGCACAACTACAGTATCGTTCCTTCATCAGCTGAATGTCATGCACAACTACAGTATCGTTCCTTCATCAGCTGAATGTCATGCACAACTACAGTATTGTTCCTTCATCAGCTGAATGTCATGCACAACTACAGTATCGTTCCTTCATCAGCTGAATGTCATACACAACCACAGTATCGTTCCTTCATCAGCTGAATGTCATGCACAACTACAGTATCGTTCCTTCATCAGCTGAATGTCATGCACAACTACAGTATCGTTCCTTCATCAGCTGAATGTCATGCACGAATCCAGTGTCGTTCCTTCGGCAGCTGTATTCTATTCGGTATGCTTGGCTGAAATATTGGTCCCATGAAATATTCCTCTTATTTACATATGTACTTTCCTTGGAAGAATTATATTTTCACCAAAACATCGATCCAAAAATGGTCGTACAAAAAAAGTTAATAAAGTATTGGATAAATATTATATTGATGCAAGTTAAATACAACTACAAATCTACGGAACGTTTCATGGTTTGGGTTTAAACATGCTCATTGTCTCCAATATACAGTACATACCTAGTCAATAAACCCGTTCTATTTGTGTTCAGGGTGATCAAATATTATTGCAGTCATAATGGCGAGATATCGATGAAACAGCTAGTTACTGGTGCGCTAATTGTAATATCATGTCATCACATTATTCAGGTGAAGGACTCCATGGATGGTAACGGTAAATCAACATGCACGGCATGGGATGCCTCTTCCTATAATTGAATTTTGATATCATATTTACGAATTCGAAGTAAATACAGTTGCAAGACGTGTGACAGTATAGTGCCGAGGTTCTCGATAACCGCCTCTAAGTTCCCGATGCCATGTGGCTGAAATATGGGAGATGATAGTTTTGTTGGAATATATAATTGGTAACACGATTAATAAAACACTGGCCCTTAACGACCGATGTAAGTACTGGTTTCATTGCTGGTAGCGATGTGGAAGAACACGACAACTTTCACGGTATTTGACCTAAATATCCACAATATTCTATAACACTGACAGATCGTATAACGATGAACTGTTACTTCTAGCACAGACGAGGGCAAGGGGGACAGTGACACAAGAATTGTTCATTTTGATGCATTATCTCCGCTCGTCCGATCCCGGAACGTCACTTTTCTGCTGTATCAAACATGCTAATGCGTGCCCTCCCTTGTCGCCAGTCTATGCCCTAAATTCGCTGGATTGATTCTGTAACTTGTGGTGTTCAATTGGCCAATTACTTCAAGATGCTGCAAGAGGCAATCCACAAACTACTCTCGTTGATGTTCAGCTATCGCCAGACTTTGAAGTAGCTTCTCAGACAATCTTGCCCCCTTCAGTTACCCCCCTTGGATGTGGTCTATAAGAGCAGGGTTCGAAAATACCAACAATATATTTGGTTTCGTCTGGAACTCACTGAACATCGGTGTGGTAATCACATTTGGAAAGCTTTAAATACTTGGACCTGGAAACTTAAATAGAAGAAGCTCGTGCAGGGGGCGTCTGATGTCGACCACCAGATGGGAAGTACAGGCATCAGTGTTCCAGCTCAGAGTTGCTCGGCAGTATATGGGGAAAGTAAATGTCATCATAAGCTGTGACATGAACAGAATGTACAGTAAACGGGCTTAGCAATTTCTTCAAGTAACTACAAATATAAGTTAAGATTAAATTGCCCAGATTCATAATTACAAATTCGTGTAACGTCATGACCGAATGTCCTTCATGCTGTTGGCGGATGAACTTATTTGATGGTATGCATCTTCCTGTAGAACTAAGACCATATCCCGTGTGGTAGAATGTGGACAGGTCTCCATGAACTAAGTGATTCAGGAACATTGAAACTGTTATGGTATGTTCGTACTACTCGGTGCTACTGATTAGGTTGACACAACCTGCCCACTGTCAACATATTTGACACCCTCTCATACAGACACTGAGATTAACGCCACAGCTATTTACAGCTTTACTCTACTGAAATGGTACAGTTGTTCTGTTACACCACTATAGATACTGGTGACAGTGCGAGTCCACGGTCATGTGAACAGGATCTGCGCTATTAGAACCGATACTGAATGAATATGTACCGCAAAACCATTTGTCAGACGTCGGATAGGTCAAGGACAAATATTGACCCGTGCGTGTTTGTTGTAGTCGGTAACGTTGAAACAGCGTCCTCAGCATGCACGACACATGGTCGTAGCATGTGAAGTCGCTACGTCTTCGCTCCCTCTTGGAATCAGTGCTAAATAGTGCCAAGATTAGAAGACTGGGACCACCCAAACATGTTTTCAGAATTCATTTTGGTTCTTAATACAAATACATAATTCATTATATATATATATATATATATATATATATATATATATATATATATATATATATATATATATATATATATATATATATATATATATATAATGAGTTCACAAATATGTCACAATAGTCAAGTGAGAATGGCAAGTAAAATCACTTTAAAAATTATAAAACTATCGCCAGTACTTAACATTGTGTTAATGATAGTGATATTTATGAACATATTCATAATAGAAACATCAAATCAGTTCAATGAAAGATATAACAGTATTCATAAAGTCAGCACCAAAATAATGATTATTGTAATCATCGTGCCACCTCAGTGTTCAACCACACTAGATTATACAGGTTCCTGTGTTATTCACGGCTGCTTCGAGGGGGAGGCAAGAAATACAACCTGTTTTATTCAGTCTTTTCAGTTTCTTTCATTTCCTAACTTAAATCTCTTACAATCACACACGCTGACCTTTCAGGACGGCACAAGCAGTAATGGAAGCAATTTTCAGCTTGTTGAGTTTCTACAAGTGACAACTGGTGACATGGAATCAGCGAGAACACTCTACTGCATTTTGACCATCCAGCGTCAAGTGGTGCATAAACGTGTTGCCACAAGTTGCATTCTATTTGCATACAGTGGAGAATTATATTACTACACACCGCGCGTGCTGCCAATGCAGTTAAATCAAACAAATGAAGTATCTGACAGTTCTGGTATTTCGGTATGACAAACACGTTTAAGAACATAGTTATCGCCTGCCACACAAAAAAATCCTTTAAATTTTATGATAGACTGCGGTTAAAACTGTCTCGTCCATAATATAATCAATTCACGCCTGTCATTGGCAAAATACCAAGGCCGGGAAAAGAGCTGACAAATGTGCATATCTGTACATACAGGGCTACTGCTCAAGTTTCAACGCGTTATATATGGAGTCGATAAACACACACGATGTCGCCCGAATGAAGATCAAGTAACAATTAAGGCGAAAAAAAATAATGTACGACATTTACTGAAGATGGTTTAGAGCGCATGAGCAGCAGTTACACATACCCGGTGTTGGATACTGAAGATTGGTCTTTGCACACAATAAATATTGTGTCTCTTTATATCGCTTTGGCCTCTATCGGTGACATTTGAACCGTCACGTTGGGTAAATTTCACAATCGAAAACTTCAAGTCATATGGCCCATTTTAAATTCGTTGTCAATATCGGCAGAAAAACGTCATTGTTGAAGTAAATCATTGCACATTATGCGACTAAAGTAGTCAAGTCAGGGCGACTGGCGATGTCTTTGAATGGGAGCGGTTTGGCGCCAAATCAAGTATATTAGCCTGTCAATCCATATTTGGTACACCCCAATCGCTGCACTGTTTGAACTGTATCTGTATGAATCTCTGTGCATTCTTCCTTGGAAAGTCTTTGGGTCTTTTCAATACGAAACACAAATCGTGACTTTAAATAGTGCATATCTCTGCTGACAAAATGAAATATTCTGTTTGTACGTGTATACAAAAGTTACGCCTACGTTGGTGATCCTGTGACGACGCCGAGAACAGGCCTGACGAACGGTATTAGCCTTATTAACACCATGCTTTGATGAGGATGATCATTTGACAGGACGAGAACCAGATGAAGACTTGATTGACTGATACAGACTAAAATCTAATCAATTTCCAGACTAGGCTTGTTTAATTTCTCAAGCGCCCTCTGACAAGAGCGCCACTTTTATCGTTATGATTTGAAAGTACTAAGACTGTGAACAATGTGTGTTAGTTTAAGGTATGTCATAATGCCACCACAAGTCTCTATTTCACTCCGTAAATAGAAAACTGGGGTAACATGGGTCGTGGAGATCGCGAACACACTGAAGATATGTCCGGTTAAGCGTTAAACCTGTGTAATGTAGCATTACCGGTCTTGTCATCGCTGAATCACCAGCTTCGAGTAGGCATGCTGCTACAACCCAACTGGCTTAAAAGATCGATTTAGAGTAAATATCGCTATTCGTTATAAAATACGGCTTTCAAATCAGTCATCCTTGCACACAAATGCTATTGACATACTGAAATTAGCAAACAGCAATTTTGGCAATAGATTTAAGTCGTGTCATCGGTTTAGAAGGGCAATTGATCACTTGGCGAAACTCACTTTGTGTTTTACAATTATGATGAATGTAACTTCGGGGTAAACAAACAGATTGGCTATTAGGTGACAATGGATGCTCACTTTACGACTAGCTAATGTCTGATCACCGCAAATCGGTTCTTGTGGTTTTTACGACATTGGATGAAAATGAAAATCTTCTGCCGCAAATTTTGGTTTCATAGCTACTTTATGGCAATATTCCGAAAACAGACATCGGACAAATATTCCAATATACTCTATATGTAAGATAAATTAGGCAGTGACGCATTCTGGGGTCATTGTAGACTTTTCTTAAAACACCAATATAAGGGAAGTTCAAAAGATAAGGAAGTCAATCACTCTGACCCAGCTGCCATTTTGGGTTATGATGCAGCACTTCGCTGCAACACGCAGAGGGCCATTCCTGTGACTTGTGACTTAGTGTGGTGCTTTCCGTCATCATGTGACACTCTGCTTGCAAAGTCGTAAATGCAATGTTTCCATCTTAGATATTAAATTACGCATGTGATAGTAGTACTTATAATTATCACTAAACAGAAGAAAATGGATGCGTAATAAAACAACATGAACTTAATCCAGTGAGTTGAGTTGAGTTGGACTGGCGTCGGCACTATTCCAGCCATGTTGTGACGAGATCAAGTCTGAATTCATACACATGTTAAGAACAAAGAACTAATGAATTATATTTTGAATAATCCAATCCATTTTGAAACCATGAATATCATACAAATAAGCTATTATTCCCAAATAGACACACACATGTACGTCCCTGTGTGTGCTTGCGCTTGTCAGGGCGCATGTAAGTATTTATTTATGGTGGTTGTGGACCAGCCCTCATAGACCTAACAGTAAGTGTGAAGGAGATCATATAAATAACGAAATTAATGGGTAAAGATACTTTATCTACTCAAACACTGTAGATTATATATTGCTTAGTTTCTATTCACATATAGTTAACTCATGACATATATGATCACGAGAACAACTTAAATTGGTACAGTCTTACCTACGTAGAAGTGATACACATCCATGGATTTCAATTTCTGTAATACGTGAAACACGAAATGAAATTATGTGAATATTCTTAAATAACAAAAGCTGAAATACATAAAATTCACCTTTATATGTGCACGTAATCAGCCCATTTTCTTTGAGGAAAATCTTAAGAGCTCGATTTACATATCTGACTAAACTAAAATATAACTCCAGTGACTGGACCAAAGGTGGAAAGAACTGTACATGCTGTGAATCGTGTCTTTGGCATGACATTTACAACTTTCAAATACTTTTAGAAGAAAACAATCAATTACAGTATTAAGAAGTCTAGCTTTCTCAATGTAATATTACATTAACTGTGTATAACGCGTGAAATCAACACTATACGTCATTTCTACGTCCATCTAATACAGTAACAATTACTTTCAAATTTTGTTCTCATTCCACTCTGGTTATTTCAAGTTTCCTAATATGGAGATGGGTTTTGTGCCACATACCAAAAAGACAAAAGTAGATGAATGTATCACAAAGTTCGTAATCCACTCATTTCGTAACCGAATTATTGCTTTTTCCAGATAGGTTAATGACGTTCCTCGTAATGTATTAACCCTTGTTAAATTATTAGGGTGCCTCTTAAATTATGCAAGTATTCCCATCTATCACAGTTCCTCCACAACTGCGGCATGGCATGTCTAACACGTGGGGAATTATCGGGACAAATCAGTGTACTATTTGGTCACAAACATTGTGGCTATGAATACACACTGCCATTTAGATAGTAAACACTGGATAGAGAAGTGGCACTCCTGATTACAATGCATCGAGGCTACGGACACACCTATGGTGATGTGGTGAATCTAGTTTAAACGACATTATCGACGATATGAACAAACCTTAAATACAGTGAATCCAGCTGGCGTTAAACACACGAATCGTCATCCTCTTTGTTGAGAATATTTTTACATTGAACATACGACGTTACACACTATCCTTCGTCTTTGTGGTGAACATAGTTTACATTGAACATACGACGTTACACACTATCCTTCGTCTTTGTGGTGAATATAGTTTACATCGAACACACGACGTTACGCACTATTCTACGTCTTAGTGGAGATTATAGTTTACATTGAACATACGACGTTACGCACTATGTCCGACGTCTTTGTGGAAATATAGTTTACACTGAACATACGACGTTACACACTATCCTTCGTCTTTGTGGTGAACATAGTTTACATTGAACATACGACGTTACGCAGTATGTCCGACGTCTTAGTGGAGAATATAGTTTACATTGAACATACGACGTTACGCACTATCCTACGTTTTTGTGGACAATACAGTTTACACGGAACATACGACGTTATGCACTATCTTACGTCTCTGTGCAGAATTTAGTTTACATTGAACACACGACGTTACGCACTATCCTACGTCTTTGTGAGCAATACAGTTTACACGGAACATACAATGTAACGCACTATCCTACGTCTCTGTGGAAAATATACTATATTAGTTTACATTAAATATACGATGTTACGCACTACAAGACATTTCTGTTTCCATAAAACACTCGATATGCATAAACACACTATCCAGGTATCTCAGAATTATTATTCACGGTATATTTGGTATTAACATATTTTACTTGAATGTGTCCACGATCTACCACAGGCCTCGCAAAGCTACGCAGTATAAGACACGTGGCTTATGTTGGCTCCCAATGTAGGAGTGGAACGCAGCTTCGTCATACAGGATCAGAGCATCACAGATATGTGAAACACCAAATAAATAGTCGTTACAAACGTTGTTCTCAGCGTCGTATCCCAAATCGTGTCAAGTATGGGCTCCCTGTACCTACTTGAAGACTGCTTGGTCTTATGAAATGGTCACATCTAGACCAAATAGATTTTGTACAAGGAAATAAACGAGAAACAGCCGAAAGTATATAGACATTTTCCTTTTTCTGCAGATTTAGTAATGACTGTGTACCTATGAGCAGGATTTTACAATCACGATCTTTGGTCTGGTGATATGAAGCCGTATTCACTAACATGGAACACGAGTAATGATATCCCAGATTTCGTTGACATGTAACTGAAACATCGGGCACGTATGCTTTTACTTCGCCCACCAATATTCTCCACAACCACATTTTTAAAATTCCTCAGTAGATCTGTCAGCGGCTTTTGTTCGGGAATCCATATTGTTATTTCTTTCTGCAAGGAAAGTAAGAGCATTTGGTCAGGTAGTTGATGCGTATCTTACACCTGTGTTTTGTATTTCAGGAAATGGATCATTTTATGACGACAGTGACGGCTGTGATTCTCGCTTTCGTGTGTGTGACGTCACTTCCGGTAAATGAAGGCGACGATGTATCCAACCTAGCTAACTTACTAGGCAAGCTGAGATCACTTCACAGAAAGAGGCTTGACTCTCACAGCTGGGGACATTTCAAATCTACCTCAGGAAATGACGACAAACCACAGTCGTCGGACTTGGCAGACTCAAAAAGCGATGTGGCAGAGGACCCCGAGGACCTTTTAACCGAGGATGTGCCGGACATGAGGAAGCGGCAGGGAGCTTGGAGCTACGATTACGGTCTGGGCGGAGGAAGGTTCGGGAAACGCAATTACGGAGAATATGGTTTTGGTGGAGGTCGTTTTGGAAGAGATGTTGATCATGTGGATCTAAGCGACTGATCGTCTCAGGCCCGATGACGGGTTGTATTCCCCAAACATGAAACTCATGAGAAGATAAAAGTTATATTTAACCCTGTTCTGTTTTCGCAGTTCTTTTTCTTGAACCCGACATGACTATTTTAAGTTGTGTACAACGTTACTTCTTCGTACCTTCCCGACTTCCTTCTGTTGACCTGACACAAGTTGTGCAGATCACATCTGCCTCCTTCTATAACAATGTGCTGGATTTGGTTTCCGTAATGATGAGGATGTGTATATTGTGATGACTTGTAATTTGATCTTATTTTCCAACAAATATCTTCGACTGACCCCTCAGGAGATAGAAATTACTTTTTGTTATAAGACAATCAAATATCGTTTCCAAGTTTCTGTTTGAAATAAAACTATTACACAAATTACTGTGTGTTAAGCATCTAACATGTAGATCCGATGACGTCAGTGCACAGGAAGTAGATGACAACATTCGGAGGGTTTTATAGTCTGGCATAGGCGTGAAATTTTAGTTATGACACGTTGGAGGACATTTTAAAACAACCTTGATTAGCAATAATTTGTAGTTATATCAGGACACTGAAATTGTGATTAGAAATGAAAACTCGCATGGCAATTACATTACATGCATATGCACATGAAAATAAACGTAAGACAATGGGTGGTGTGTATCGCCAAGCATGAAATCAATGACATCTTCATCCAGTCTTACACTGGCTGCGGAATAGGTGTCTGTGAACTGTTCCCTTCAGAAGAATTTAACTTGGATGTTCAGACTGACGCTTCAGCTGCATGTTTACCCCACTTGGCAAAGAATGCCGGGTTAGACTAACTGCGACGTGCTCTAACCACAACCTGTACTACAAATCTGGTATTGCAGTAGCATCTGTGACGTGGCACAGATTCTTGTATAGTTGCATTCCCTAGTTTCCTTATGGCAAGATCACGTGTACAACACGATTTGGAATTTTTCATGATTCAGACATACCTGAAATTCTAGCATGATTAGTTAGACGGCTCGTGCCAGGCTGACTGCTGCTTGTCTATTGTTTGGGACTTGGCTCAGGTGATAAATCTTATGTATGTTTCTCGGAAGGGTAGTTTATCATTTTTCGTTGTAAAAATGAAATTGACAATAACATGCCACGTGTGTGTGATACTTTCCCCTTTGGTATTACTTACTTTTTAAATGTGAAGTCAGTTCATAAACTTGAAAGTTCAATATGTCGTCGTTTATAGTTTAACAAGTAAGCTCTTTATCTTCTTATCCATGACACTTGCTCATGTCGTTGTTTGTTCTAATTCGTTATTTTATTCATACAATTCAGTTCCGAAACTGAACGAAATACGCAAAACAGGAACCTTTCTTCGCATGACCAGATATGTTGACCAGTACTGACAAGATGTAACGTAGCTCGTCAGTTGAGTTCCCGCGTAGAGTGAGTGAGTGAGACGAAGTGACAAGTATGTGACCTGGAATCGATACAGTACAGCCGTTTCTCAGAGCATGTGACAAAATGAAGAGGGACAAAACTCCCATGCCGCAGGCCAACATTTCAAGCACAGGTACAGCGCTTTCATACTAACACTTACACACAGGATGGAACTGGGATAGGAACAACAAACAGAGAACATTTTTGATAGTTTTCAGGGTATTATAACAAAAATTAAACCAACCACAGGTGATGACGCTGTTGATGAGACTGGTCATAGTGTTATCTCCTTTAGCAGTGTCCAATGGGAACGTCTTCATCTGTGGACACAGGGTGCAGATACACTTAGACATGAAAACAATGGCAACTACTACAAGTAGACGATCATTCGTCAGCTGGGAAATGAGATGGTCAGAGATTCTGTTGTCTTGTAAATGTTGCCGAAACACCAACGCAACATCCTCTCGCTTTTCGTACGTGTTCTTGTTTACATGGTCATGTTTCCTCTTTCTGACACGACCTCACTATACGCAGACACTGTACAGCAATTTATATTTGGGGTAAAAAACAAACTGAAATCACATTGTGACGGTGGTGACGTTTTTATATCTTCTTCATTCCTTTAATTTAAAATATTTCTGAGCTCTGAAATCAATGTTGGTTTAAACTCTGTGACCGGTCGATAATTTCTGGTGTTAAAAATTCCTCTGTGACAATGAATACCGAAAACGTTGAAACTGACATACCAAATACTGATACTGACTTGAAAATAGTGTAGTTTTTATTTGGTGACAGAGTTACGATGAGTTACCGGGAAGTCAGGGAACCGTACAGCACTGACACCATGTGGACGTTGTAGTTTAAACATGCAGTTTACGCATACAGAAGGCTTATAAACCATGGTATCAATTCTGTAAACGACTGGTATTATGGCAATGACCCTAAAAGACAAGTTTGGATCTTAAGGGTATAATCATCAAAAAGTAAACATTTAAGAAACCGGGGCTGGCTCTACTGCAATCTTGCATTAGCAGGACTGGCTAGCTAGTATAACTAAACAAAGTTTCCCGGGCCCGTATTTGTGGTTTCCTAGTAGCAGCAAACGTTTTTGTACGTGAAGTCCTGCTCTTTATCACCAAGTGCTATTGTTAGACATAAATACATACCTCATGCCCCCACGATATGTTTAGCAATATGTGATCAATGTATTCGAACAGCTGTGTATGATCATGTAATAAAAATTATGAAGCCTGAAAAGTGAAACAAAATGTTTTCTGTTTGCTGCTCAGGGCCAGTCACTTCCCACTCTCAGCTATCAATGTGTGGTTTTGAATTAGACTTTAACTATGGAATGTAGATTTGAGTGTCCAGCACAATGGGAGTGGATGCCTGGAGTTGGCACAAACACAGTATCTCATTCTATATTGCATCTTCGCTGTGCTGTTGGTTTTGACTCAAGGGTCCAGAAACTCCAGAAAATGTAGAGGGAGTCACGGAAATCATTAACTCATTTGGCATAGGACGCATCTAAGCCAACATACCTGGCCTTGTCATTTTTGACGAGAAAATGAATACTGAGTAATTATATCTAATTATATCTTATTTCTTTGTCATCAGTACACTATCTAATCCGTACATCCAAGTCTAGAATACGTATACCCATCCTGTAGTAATTGGATCTGTTCAATACGCTATCTAGTCCCAGACACCCAAGTTAAGAATACTATTTACCCATGCATTCTACACCGATTGGATCTGTCCAATACTATCTAGTGCTCTACAACGTCATTACTGTGTGGACCTGGCGAACATTTAGCGAACTGACTTGTAGGCAACAGGTGGATTAAAACAGTAGCCAGATGCGCTTTGAGACACAAACACCACACCTGCACCACGTGAAACGGGTCTAACAATGTCATTCGTTTATCGGTTGGGCACCAATAACGTTATTTCCTAGGATTATAATCTGTGGTGTGTGTATTTTGGGCATAGAAGTCTCAGTTATTGTGGACAAAATAAAATGATGTAACGCAAAAACTAAATTAGTTACTCCTGATATATTTACGAGTTTGGTTATAAAAGTACTTGACAATAACCTTTATGATGTAAATGTACACGACGAAAAGGTTCATTTTTACGTGAACGTGCCCTATAACAAGCCAAAGAAAACCAATGAGGGGTGTTTAGACGTATGTGTTTACTTCCTGACGCCATGGTACAGCACAACAGGTGTGTTTGGTTGGACGATGCCGTGGTATGTGTCGTATCTGCTGCGGTACAGATCGTGGAAGTCAGCCCCGTGTCGCCATACATTACAAATGTCCGGGGGGTCGCTCCGCTCCTCCTCCGGAACACACCTGGCACGGCTAGTTGGCGTCTGGTGGTGTCTGCATCGGATTACGCGAACACTTTTTCCGCTTGATGTTTTGGAGACTGTTGCTGACGAACATGTTTGTAATTCTTCATCTTCTTCCTCCCCGAAGTACGGGTCCTGGCATATCCCCATCTTGCTTAGGACACTGAAGGGGAAGATTTCTGATAACGGTGGGACACGTGTCTCGGAGCCAGGGCTCTGGGTGGTGACAGTACTAGGTCTCGAAGGTGTTACAGTTATCTCCGATGGGAACTTCTGAAGAATGAATGTTTTGCCGGTGACCATGTCCCGTTCTGATCGAAATGTGCTCTTACCATAAATAAAAGAAGATGATTTCCCAAAGACATGCGTCGCGCTGTCTTCTGTCTCATCAAAGCCCTCACTGCGGACAATATTTAGTCCTGTTGTTTTGGCCCCTCGTGCCATAAAAATGACTTTCCTCAGAGCAGACGACACAATTAATGTTACTCCTTTTCCTTCCAACATGGCCTGAACTTGAGTGAGCGCTGATCTAGTGGCGTTGGAGCGAGAAGCGTCCTCCTTAAGTATTTCATCTACAAAACTGGTTGCTGGAGAAGATGTTTCAACTTCAGAGTCACATAAGGTCTTGGGCGTCTGTAAAAGTGAAATCATATGCTTTCCAGTTGCTACAAGAGGGAACATGTAAATTATTATCGACAGAACTAAATGAAAATTAATAGGACAGCAAGGAAGAAAAGATTTTTTTTTCCATTAAATGTCAGAGCGTTATTTTATAGTACAGTCATTTAGATTCAGTAAAATTTAAAACATCCATAGAAGTTGTAAATATTTAATCTTTTTTCCTTAAACTGGCATCGAAGATTGTGGATGCCAGCAACCATGTACATCATGTACCTCGTCAGCCTCAACAGGACTGACGCCGTCTCCATCTTGGAGTGATTCTCAAGTTACAGCATATAACCATTTGACAATGGTTGACGCGTGGTCCATCGATTCGCATTCTCGAGCTGTCGCGGAATTCATTCAAACAGTAATTCTACACGAACTCACTTTATAAGAAACATTATCTGAACAGGAAAGCCTAAATTGTGTTTCATATGGCGACATATTTAAACCTCAGACTGCGGCCAGCATTTGTATTAGTACACTATTTTGCCGGAGCATCCCCAACTTGAAAGGAGTGACTGCTGATTAAAAGGAGAATATTAGACAATGATCTGCTGAGAGAAAGATAAGTCATCAGAAACATGTACCCAGATTATTGCTTCAAAATCCATTGACACCGATAAGTTGTGAGTTTGAATCAAAGAGAAAGTTATCAGCAAGAGAAAGTTAGACACACATGTGATTTTACCTTTCTGGTCAATTGTAATCACGGAGGATGACTTTTAGAATGTCTTTACCTCTATGAAAAGTTTGTTTTCGTTTGTGTTCTCCTTTAACTGCTTAACAGTGAGACACAACCAGACATACAACTGCGGTGTACAGGGATTTGAATTGTCACACGTAGGTGATATCCATCACAATGAGCCGGTGTAACACATACAGCTCGGGAACAGACAAATTGTTGCAATGATAAATACTGCTCCAATCAAGGAAACGTGTCTCGTCTATAGTATACCATTTTTTAATGTGATCACAGGTTGTTGTAAGTTTGGTTCTCGGTGAACATTGAATAAGGGTAAGCCCTGGGGCCGGGTCAAACACGGTCCCAACAGGAAGCTATCCTTGTCCAACGAGCAAATCATGGGATTGGGTGGACAAGCTGGGTAAATTACCATTCGTAACTACTCGTGTCATTCCGGCAAGCCGGGTCTTCTTAGGTCATGGAAAGAGACGAGTAGTTACGAATGGGCAAATTACACCATAATGTTTCATGCTACAGCGGATCCTTACTCAAATTGACCATACTCACTTTTTTCACCCAAACTTCATTTAATTAATTTTAGAGTTCCCTTTCAATATATTATGCAAAATCTGCAGCTGTCGTGATTATAGTAAGACTCAGAAAACAAAATGCATGGATCAAACTCCTTTTCCGAAAGCTACAGACGCCACGTGATGTGCCACATCAAGCTGTGGTGGAATAGGGTAGTGTACAAACTGCTTCATGTTTTTCATGAATGAATAGATGTGTAGGCTGCCATGTAGACAGTTGCGTTGCCTGTATACCCACTGGTCAGTGAGCTAGAGACGAATCTACTTGTCACTTTAACAAGTAGGACACAACGAATACATCCAAGACTATTCTAGGAGAAACAAAGCATCTGGCAGTCACGCAACTATACGGAAGATGCAGAAACATTTGTCGGTAAACCTTACCAGATGGTGTGAGGGAACTACGATAAACGCGGACAATGAACCTGTTTGTCGGAGCGTCGAGCGCCTCACATGGTGTGTGTGTGGGGGGGGGGGGGGGGTGCTATGAAAAACCCGGACCATGTAGCGTGCCGGAGGGGTCGAGCACTTACAGAGGGTGGAGGGGGGAACTACAGAAAATCCGGACCATATACCTGCGAGTCGGGGTGATTCACTGGTGTCTTCCTGCACAACATGTAGACCACAGCAGATGACGATGCACCAACCAACACGCCAGCGAGAAAGATGCGACAGTTCGTTGCGCTTGTAACTGGATCAGCCATTGTAACGTGCGCAGCTGCTTACGTACGACGCCGTCGTAGCATGAGAAAAGACAATGGCGTGACGTCACTGACATGTGACGTCGCGGAACGGGACTAGAGACAATAGCATGACGATAGACACCTATTCATACACTACCTTGTGGTATAGACGGAATCTACAACAAATGAATCTTATATTAAGCGTCATCGGGCGATTGTGACACAGGCTCTGAAACTTTGAACCCAATGTCGCCATGGTGATATAAATAAAAGAGGCAAAAGTTTGGGTTTTTTTTGTGTACTCTAACGTATCTCTTTGTGAAGATAACAATGGATGAAACCATTATGCAGCGTGCTACAACCAATGAAACCCACACCTTTTTCCCTTTTTCAGTCACTGGACTATCTGGTCCAAACATGATTATTTACAATAAGTCGCCATGTAGCTAGGATACTGTTGAGTTTGACGCTAGCGACTGGCATCTCCGGTCACATGTGTGACCACAACTAATTTATAACTGCTATCTAAATATCTACTACGTGTACGTCGTGAACATCAGGACTGTGGCAACAACGTTCACGTGTCCACCAGTCCACCAGCCTGTACATGTGAGCGTGCAAATCTTCGCTCGTCGCGTGGCCCAATATGAATGTTGGTATTTTACGTACGCTTCAAGCATTCCATACCCAGACATTGCATGCTGTACACAGACGCACAGGCACGATCCACAGAACTGAGTGTGCTCGGAGCGCTTGGTCCAACAGAGTAAACGATGCAGCATGTGTTCGGGACATGCGGCCATCCGAAATCTTCATGTTTCAATATTTGTTTAACACCACCAGGACGACTGCCAAGAAGACATTTAATGTCAGAAGTGGAACAAGAACGATACTGAGATTGAACTGATGCCAAGACTACTATTTTCAGGTGCACAGAACTTCCAGAATGGCGTATGTATGTATGTATGTATGTATGTATGTATGTATGTATGTATGTATGTATGTATGTATGTATGTATGTATGTATGTATGTATGTATGTATGTATGTATGTATGTATGTATGTATGTATGTCATTTTTGAATCTTTATCAAGTGTGAATTTACTATGTAAATATTCATTTTATAAAATAAATCCTGCATTCTAATAACCTTCTTTCATTGATGAATCGATATCTTTTTAAATCTCCGTTTATAAAGTTAATTAATGTGTCAAATCCTACAAACTGCTTTGAAGCTTTGCTTTATTTCATGTCAGTACTGAAATATCTTTATAAAAACACGTACTGAATAATGAAAGTAAACAATTTACAGAAAGCTGTTATTGACATATTACAGTTTTCTGCAAAAAGAAACAGTTTTCTGCAAAAAGATTCTAAATTTAACAATTTCTTGACATTTTGATATTTAGTATGCAACCTCCTTCGGATGCTTACAAAGCAAATGTCGTATTTGAAAACATTATCTCAGGTAAGGTATATTTTAGGTTAAATTATCAAATACTTTAAAAAATATATACAGGAAAGGATATTCTGTAACGCTATATATAAATGGATATATAGTTCAGATATATTTAGCTACGTAGTGTCAATGTAAGGTTACTGGCATTGAAATAATTAGACACATGCTAAGATAAACATCATTGAAATATATGTTTCACATTTAACAACTGCATGTGTAGGTTTCAGTTTCTGGCATATGGACAGGCAAATAAAAAAGAATGCGGCTTTCTCCTGTCAGTAGTTTAGATCCTCGTTCGTTGGAACCTCATTTTTTATTCACCGTCGCTATGTCATAAATTAGTATTACAATGTTCTTTCTTCTTATACCATATAACGCAGAATCGGTTGTTTTGCTGCGATTTACGCTGAATAAACTGAATTTGATCCTATTTTGACCGATTAGTATTCCTTTGTCGAATGTATTCCACAGTTCCATCAAGATGATATAACCTTTGACCTAGTGAGGCTGCCAAATCCATTTGGTAGGCGAGATTTCAGGATATTGAATGGACAGTGTTCGGTGGTCAGTAGTGCGGTATGCCAGTTATAGATACATGTACACAATATGTATAATAATATATATAATCATATTTGATGCACGGTTAAAGACATTAATAGAGTACATAATGATTTCCTTACAGTTTATATGTTGTATTTTCTGAAACATTTTCAATAACCAGCTTTACTAACCGTGTGTGTGTTTTATATATTTTTTGGTGTGCATGTGTGTGTTATGTATATTTTTTGGTGTGCGTGTGTGTGTTAAAATGTTCATTGTTTTTATCATCCAAACATAATACTACATGTACTTCTATTACCCCCGTAACCAACTGTACTGTCGGAAACAGAAAAAAATGCTATCGGCTGTTATAGTCTGTATCCCTATAATTTACACAACTGCAAAGAGCATATGTCGAAATAACCCACTTCGGCCTAACTGGACGTTCAGTGGGATGTGCATTGCCCATTTCTGCACTAATTTCTCCTCAGTACGCATGTCCTTTTACGTCAATACCACTAAGACTGTCGTTAGGTCAAACATATTTTAGCAGATATTTCACAGTTTCTTATATTTACTATGTTAACTATAGAAATAAATGTAAAATAAGTTTGTGTCCTATTTTTCTATTTCCGACAGTACTTTATTTACAACTCCTCCGTTCACCCACAGGCAAACTTTAGCATTCACCTGTGGTTCCCCTAACTGTTGCATTTTCTCAACCCAAGGGAGCCCGGGGATATATCCAAGGGCAGATCACTCTTCCCAACGGGAGGTAAGTAGGTTGGCGAGAGGGATGAACTGGTATTTCTGAATTCAAGCGTGACGAGATATGGCTTCGTAGACGAAAGCCCAGTACGTTGAGAAAATACTTTAAAGGCGTTGCCTTCGCTGTCGGTGCCCTGCTTAAAACAGTATGCGACATGTTGTTGATGTCATGGACTGAACTGGGAGCGTAAGTTTTGACTCAGGTAAGAAATGGAAACATCACATGAGACTCAGTGAAAGAGATGTTTAATGATTTCCAAAGTTTTGGCTGTTTGTTGGTGAAACGCTGTTAGTGTCATCGTGGTCTATGCTCTGTCAACGACTCGCCGATTTTCTAATATGTCGCAGTATTTTTATAATGGGCGTGCTTAGCAGTTTCAGAGTGGAAAGCTGCATTTAGTAGCGACATCGGATCTCTACAAGAAGCGTAGTGTACTGTATGACGCCTAATTGCTCGTTAAATACAAGCAGCCTGTTACGGTCTGATGAGCAACAGTGATAGGTTATAACTTATTGAGGTAACTGATATGTCAGATATTATTCATTTGACTCACGCGGTAGTTGTAGTCAAAGATGCTTGGATGATAATTACCAACAGCGGATATCCGGCAGTGGGTGACACCACATAGACCCTAAAGGAGACGGTTTTTCACTGTAAGTTTAACATGTTATTCTTACATACTATTGTCCAAATGTGTACACTCGACTTATATATGTAACAGACAAAAGAAATACATGAATGACTCTGAAAGACCTTTCTGTTTTAATGACAGAGGTACATGCAACCAGAAGCATCGCTAGGGCAGTGACTCGGTGAATATCCCAGAGACAGTCATATTTACAGTAAACTAGACTGGCTTCCTGAGTCTAATCATTACTGGTTCATGCACAAACTGCAAGCACATTTGAAAGTATAAGAGCATATCCACACATTGATCAGCAAAGATGAAATACAGTTTCATCGTGGAAAAAAGGGAAATGTAGGTATCTTCATGTCCCATCTTCAAGATGACCATGACATTTATGGTCACACACATGATATATTTTGTTTACACCACTTAAACATGTAACAAAAACTATAATGATTCCATATGAACATTGCTTATCATATCTATGTTACACATCTATCAGTTGTGCATATCTACATGTGTAAAATGACTGAAAAAAATTCCACTCAGGCAATTAATAAACCCCCTTCATACTTTTCCTATTTTACACCCTATCTGGATGGATGTCCACAGACTAGTTTGATAAAATTAAAAAATCAATCACTGTGTTATCAACTTATCCTTTTGTTTTACATGGGCACCTTTCAAGAAGAAGATGTAGGATATTCCATTACCTTTTGTCAACCTACATAAATATTATTACTGCTGAAAAATCATCTGTGCAAGATAGCAGGCAGTAATGAATCAAATGTTATCAGTCAGTCTTTGGTTGACGTTTTTTGATGCTCAGCTGACTATTCCAGTCCTTCGTTGCCACAAGCATATTGCATAACATATAATTCATTCACCACATCAGAGCCAATCTTAGAATGCATAATTATTTTTAGACAACCTCAGAGATATGAGTGACCATTAATGAAGAGAATGCACAGGTGTAGATTATGTTATCATGAAAGGTGGATGAAAAGAAGGTAGTGGCTAGCGACCATTTTTTGCGATTTTTAGTGCTTTTCATCATTTCCTCAGTAGTTTCTAAACCTGATGAAAAATGGTTTTCCTGATGATAGATTAGCTATTCACTGCTAATTTACAGTTGCTTGGTTACAGTTGCCGACCATGTTTTTCTATAGCATGGCCAGCAAGAAGTGCTGTAGTACATATTGTACTTTCCAAACAACTAACAGGAGCAGTTATCCCCACTTCCGAATTGTTCATGTTATTCACCAAATATCACATAAAATTCATTATCACAGTACATTTGATTCCATTTGAGACGGATGAATTGCTCACTAACACAAAATGTAATAATTGCAACAAAACCAAATTTTGCACAGCCACATGAAATCGACAGACCAACTCTGATGATGTGCATCACACTTTGGGACACCCGAATAAAAAAGTTGTTTAACAAATGATCATCGTTTTCTTGTCACCTTTCGCTATTTTGTACGAGGGGTGGGGGGTGGGGGGGCACTTGCTGGTAGAACAGCCAGGTAATCAACAAGCGTGTGTTGTGAAGATGGAGTCATCTCAAAAGCCGTTATCTGGTTACCACTTGAGATGTTCAGTGGGAGTCAGTGTTGCCACTTTCAGAAGACGCTGTTGTCCGAATCAGTGTCGCAGTCATCAGAGTCTACCCTGATGACGACTGGCTTGATGGTGGCATGGTCCAGTCCACTTTGTTCCCAATAATGTCTTTCTATTTCATTCTCAACTTTCTCAATGCACTATTGCCCCGTTTCCTGCGTGATGGTGGCTGTTGACTGTTGAACAATCGTCTGTACATCTCGAAGTTTGAATGTTACATTTTGCCCACCAACATCCGATTTCATGATACCCCAAATGAGTTCTATTGGGTTTAAATCGCAATGATAGGGTGGCAATTGCAAAACTGAATGACCATGTTCTGTAAGGTACTCATCACCCTTAAAGACAGGTGTGGTTTTATTTGACTTTACGATGTCATACAGAACATGTTTGGTTGCTTTTTCTGGATATGATATTGCTTTGTTTTGCAGCCATTCTGTGATGTCCCCCTACTTACTGTTAGATGTTGGGACCTTTTTATTAGGTACTTGAACGCCATGATATGGAGCGTTATCCATGACAATCAGACTTTTGGGGGTCAGTGCTGGTACCAATTGATTTTGATCCCATTCTAAGAAAACCATCCTGTTCATTTCGGTATGATAGTCTCGGTTGTCTTTAGATTTTGCCTTGAAGACTAGGGAGCAGCCAGGTAGGAATCCCCGACTCTTGCAACCAGCATGGAGCACAATCAGTCGCTCTCACTTGCCAAGTGGTAATTTTCTGGCACAGGACTCTGAAGAGGAGCTAGCGAACCATTGTGTCCCTGTGGTATGGGAAGCATTTACCCATGTTTCGTCCAAATATACAGGCTCGTAACCCTCTGTACGTTTCTTTCGAATTGTGCGTAAGTACTGGTTTCTTAGTCGAACAATATCAGACTTTTCGCACAGTGCACGTCTATTTTCTGAGCCTACTTTTTTGTAACGGAAACCAAATTTGTGAAGCAACTTCCATAACTGATATTTTGAAGTGACCAAAGAATGATTTGTCTCCATATGCTTTTTCAGAATACGCAGAGAGACAAAGGTACTTTGCTTATATAGAGAATTAATGGCCTTTTTAACCAGCTGTTGTTGAAATTAATCGACTTTCTCACATCGCGTGGGTTTTGAGACGGTCCCCTCAGTTGTGTCTGTGCAGGTTGAATCGGTACAGTTTTTCAGGATAGTTTTTATCTTCCCTTCCATCATCCCAACAGCGTGTGCAGTTCGTAAACAATACTTAGCCAAAGCATATTGAGGTCTACCCCTTTCACCTTTGTTTTTAAGAAAGTTAAATACTTTGCAAATAATTGACTTAGCGTTGTGTGATAATTTCATTGTTTCAGGTACTGCAATCACGAATGTCTAGTTTTGCCGAGCAAATCACACGTCAATTTTACGCGTGCACCTTGCCCACCTGGCTGTTCTACCAGCAAGAGGCCCTCCTCGTACAAAATAGCAAAAGGTGACAAGAAAATGATGATCATTTGATAAACAACTTTTTTATTTGGGGGTCCCAAATTATGAGACACATCATCAGAATTGGTCTGTCAATTTCATGTGGCTGTGCAAAATTTGGTTTTGTTGCAATCATTAGATTTTGTGTTAGTGGGCAATTCATCCGTCTCAAATCGAATCAAACGGACTGTAAGTTGCCGTCTTTCCAACCATGACATACTGTGCAGTTTTTTTCACCTCATTGAATTGTTTCTAATTGTCAAATCGTCTTGAATGGATGATATGAAATGTGGATATGTGGATATTTGTGGATATGTGTTTTGAAAGGAAACTATAATGTAAATCACATCAGATTATTTAAGTTTTATCCATGCAACTGAACCAGTATTCACCATTGCAGCCCACAGGAGACTGTGCAGCAATTCAGCTGATGGTCTCGCTCAGAGACAAGAATGCAGAAGAGTTCAAATGGTGTTGTAGTTATCATTTGTGTGAAATTTTATGCAATACCATAAAGAATTATTGCTTGGTTCTTAAAAACATAAGTTATAATCTGTCGGTCTAACTTTTTAGGATTTTTTATGAAAGTTACCCCCCCAACTATGTCCAACATGTCCATCAGATCCTCTCCACCCCGCAGTTATCATGTTAGAGAAAAACAAACTTTTTTCTTTTGATCAGGATTTTTGTTTACTTCCCATGGAAATATTTTGTGATATACAAGGTCTTTCTGAAAATGTTGTTTGGAAAAACAATGAATTTGATATGATCAGATATACGCATGTGCAATAACGAGGAAGGGGCGATAAGTGGTTGCTAGCCAGTAGGAGGAATTATTGCCTTAAAAATGAATTTCCCTGAAAGTAAGACTCATATCCATGTTTTGAGATTTTGAAATGAACTTGAGTGTTTGCTACATTATTCTATTCACATCTTCACAGTAGTCCTGACTACATAATTGTACTTGCACTTACACATGTCTGTGAATTTGCAGTGTGAAAGGTTTTAGAGAGTACCTCCCAGTCAAATGTGATTCAAGGGATTCCCCCATGTCAACGAGGTCATCCCTAGTTTGTCTGGTTAACCTCCCATAACCCCTAGGTCCCATCTTCCCTACAGGTAATCTGAACCTTGGTCACTGTCCGTCACACTGCTAGTCAAAGCCTGTTCCTGTTTGTCTTAGGTCAACTTGCTTTCTTTACCATTTGTACTAATTAAGGTGAACCTCGTCATGCTCCAACACACACAGTGACTTGGCTCGGTCCCTGCGCACCTTCAGCTGTTTTCAATAGAACTTCAGCCAGTTTATTGTATCAGTCAGAATTTTACAGTGAATGAATGAATGAATTATAGTGAATGAATGAATGGATGAAACAAAGAAAAAGAATAAAAGAAAGAAGTATGTATGTGAATGAATGAAAGAATAAATGATACACCACAGCTATGCCCCCAAAACATGTTAAAGAACGCAAAAGTATCACTAGAGCACATGTTAACATCAGCTGTCCTTTTTAAAAAATCTACTTTGAGACATTTTTGTTTACATTTTTGTTTACATTAATAATTCAGATATCTTATTGCATGTGTGGAATGGAATGGACATCAACTAAATGTTAACTGACACTGTCACACACCCCTCAAAAACAGAAAGTTTAAAAGTATCACAGAGTGTTGTAAACACCTTTCCAGTTTTGTGTCAAATAATGAGATCAACAAGAAAGAAGTTATGGAACTATAACCCTCAAGCATCACATGCATCAGTGGCAGGTCAGATCAGATCGGCGATATGTCATACACCAGTGTATGAAACTCCTAGAATACCCAACAAGGCCACAGGGCTGATGACTGAATATGTCTCCGGCCCTGTTTAAAATAGGAATAGGCAATTATTTAAAATAGGAAACTGAGATAAGGTGTTAAAATAATGTAATTAATAAATTGATGTGTGATTCTTACATACTATCAGAAAAGACCAACACTGCTTGTTGACTGAAAGCATTCTCCAGACCAATCACATTTAGTGTTAGATAAATTGGGTGGAAGTTACAGTTCGAATGAACAGAATCGTCTAGCTACCACATTTGTAAATTATTTTCGAAATATTTCTCGTAGTCAATGACATGGTCAAATTTATACCCTATAAAATGTATTGGTCCACAGGCCTGGCTATAAAATAAAGTTGTAAGCCTGGTATGTAACTAACAAGCAGCGGGCCACCGGGCAGATGCTATTTCATACACTGCATGTACAACAATTTTTCTAAAATCATAAAACTACTTGCAAGCACATTTCATGTAATAGTATATTTCCCTCCTAAAACTTAAAGGTGTATGTGAAAGAAGTTTTAGAATAATAACTAGAAACACTCAAACAATACAGTGTAGTATTTCAGTGGCGGAGTAGATCAGATCGGCAATATGTCACATTTTTCACACACCTCAAATACACCCTAATATTTTTATTACTATCACTTGCAAACACATTTCACCTGATAGTATATTCCCCTCATTAGAATTAAAGGTATGTGAAAGATGTTTTTGAAGCAATAACTAGAAACACTCAAACAACACCTTTTAGTACTTGAATGGCAGATCAGAACAGATCGGCGGTATGTCGTACCTTTCACACACATCAATTACAAATGACAATTTTTTAAAGTCATAAATCACTATTATCACTATTACTTGCAAATACCTATCAACTAAAGGTATGTTTCCCTTCTAAAAATTAAACAGTTTAGTCTATCGTCACAGTAAATCAAGAATGGAAGCAAGTGAGGTATATCATACCTACTTGAAAATTTGCTACAAATCTACTGTCCTAATACTGACACTAATAAGAAGTGACAAAATAGTTAACCTATCTTCTACATGTAGGTTTTCAGTTGTGACAAAACTCAGCGAATTTAATCGGATGTTGGAAATAAACCAGGTTCAATCTTAAATACTAAACTGCTGCCATATTGGACAAACTGGTTACATAATGACCCACAACATAAGTTCAGGGGCTTTTCGAGAGAAGTTTCCTGTCCATCTGTATATAGTCTCCCTGCTCAAACTAACTGGTATCGAGCAATTACACAACTAATGAAATCAGTGCCCATTAGACCAGAGAGAGTCTAAGTGTTATTACCCTCTGATATGAAAAATTACAACAGCCACCAGTTCAGTTCTGTACAGTGCATGGGTTGACAGCTTAGCTTTGCACTGCTCTATCGTTTGGGTTTGAGAGCATGATTGACGTATTTTGCTCAGTGAGCTTGCACAGTGCTATAATTGTCCTGTTATTGACCACAAGAGTTTTGCGATTATTGATAACTTACTGGACCCTGATTATTGATTTGAATACAATACAATATAGTTTATTGAGGTTTCACCATTTTGTACGACAGGAGTTAAAATACAGAATTTTGATTATTTAGAAGTTAAAAGTTCAAATGCCACCCAAGTGGTTATGACAGACTATATTTTACAAAATTACTGTACTTCATAAAAGTGTAAAATGTTGGATACTATTATGAACATAGGCACAATATAAACATTTAAATATAAGGAATATAAATAATGTTAAAAACACAATATAAAATAAAATATTAAGTGAATATTGAATATTAATGTGAGTGATAACCAGCTTTATTTGGCATACAATAGTTTCTACAACAAATAGTAGGACTTACTTGTTAAACCAGTGAATAACCCCACAAGATCAAAGCAAATAACAAAAAGTTCTGATAATATTTCAACACATAGGATTACAGTCACCTGTTAACTAGAGGTAGTAGAATGGATTGGATGTGTGGCAGCAGCAGGAAATATCACACCCCATACTAAATATCACACCCCACACTAAATATCACACCCCACACTAAATATCACACCCCATACTAAATATCACTCCTCACACTAAATATCACACCCCATACTAAATATCACACCCCATACTAAATATGATTTAGTCCAATTTCTGGCAGTGAGATTATCACACTTCATAATAAGTCCAGCGTGTTGTCCCATTTCTGGAAGTGCGATTTCCGTAAGTCCCATTTCTGGCAGTACACTGTTTACACCTCTTAACTGATAGGTAATAAATTACTAATTGGACTTGAGCAGGGATTAACTTAATCGATCAATGGTACCTTACTTTACTTGTCTTGTAAGCAGGACCCAAGCCCAATCCTTGAAGGTATCGGAACAATGCTTGTCCAAAGTGAAACAAGCATCCTTTGAGACTGGTAGGTGGAAGAATCTCATGGATAACATTGTGGACTGCCACTTCAAAATCCAGAATGAGTGTTGTGGGCTGAAATGTCAACATCTGTTCAGTAGCCTTTAACTTCAACAAGTTGATCAGTCGCTGGTACGTTCCTGTCTTTTTGTCAGGTAGAAGGCAGAATAATTCAGGGACACTTCCATAATGCTGTTGTGATTGAATGATATACATGTATGACTGGTAAAAGAGTTTGGGACAAGTCATAAAAGTTCCATCCATAGCTGCTGGTGATGAATCACACAGTCTCTTTAGGTCAGGGTGGGTGCCAAAAACTAGAATCCTGCTGTTGTTATGATTATCATCAATCAGAGGAAACTCATCACCATATTCTGTTAATGTCCATTTGCCTCCCAGAAACAAGTTCCATTGCTTCTTTAGGTATTTGGGGCACCTTCTCCACATGCTGGCAGTATAAACTAGACTTGATCACACCTTACAAACTCAAGTTGGAAGCAATATCCAATATCCTTTGTGGCCATCCAGCGGTTTCATCCTCTCCTCCTCATAGATTGAAAATACAAAAACTGTGTTCTTAATCATTAGATGAGCAGAGCAATTGATCAGGTAGGTAGCAATGGATTAATTAAGGCTTAACTATCTAATCCAACAAGTATTTATGCCAGTCATATTTCCTTTTCTTAATGAACAATGTATCAAAAACACTTCCCTTCTTCAAGTGTACAATATACACCCTATCCAATCCAAAATTTAAAAAAAACTGTGTTCTTAATCATTGGATGCACGGGATAATTGATCAGGTAGCAATGGATTAATTAACCCAATTTCATTTTCACACAGACCAGTTAGTTGTAATTAATGATGGTAGTTGTCCCAGTTCAGGCAGTGTGATTTCCCTAAGTCCCATTTCTGGTAGTGGATTATAACACGTCCCTAATTACACCACCCCACACTAAATATCACATCCCATGCTAAACATCACACCCCACACTAAATATCACATCCCATACTAAATATCACACCCCACACTAAATATCACATACCATGCTAAATATCACACCCCATACTAAATATCACCCTATGTAGTTGCAGTTGTTCCGAGTTATTTGATCATGTTCATTTGAAACAAGTTCATGTTTAATTATGTCATAGTTTGCAAAGGCTGATTGCATGAATGTGGTAGTATCTTACAAGTTCCATAAATTCCCACAATACTGACAAGATCTGTGGAACCATGTAGAGTGAGTATATTCCAGCTATATGGCGGCGGTCTGTAAATAATCGAATCTGGACCAGACAATCCAGTGATCAACAACATGAGAATCGATCTGCGCAATTGGGAACCGATGACATGTGTCAACCAAGTCAGCGAGCCTGACCATCCAATCCCGTTACTCGCCTCTTACGACAAGCATGGGTTGCTGAAGGCCTATTCTACCCCGGGACCTTCACGGGTCGGAACCATGTAGAACCACAACCAGAGCCCCATTAGTAATTGTCAGTGACTGACTGTTTATGCTTCTCTCCAACAACTGAAATCCTGTATCAGCCACTATGATGTATGTAATATGCTTGAGTTGATGAAAAGAGGTGACAAAGATGGCCTCAAGATTTCATCCATGCAATGATTGTTTGGAAAATCTGACATTATCAGACATGATTATAGAATGTGATGGCTTTTAAATAGTACCAGTAACCAAATTCCTGCTGTTATTAATAAAATAAGTATTCTGCATGACAACTAATTCTGCTGAAGATCTAATCACATAAATCTACATGTCAGCAAATAGTTTTTGATGTGTCATTGATGGGGTAGTTTGTACTGCATGTCATAGTTCTGGAACTATTGTCCACAAAGTGGTCATGTATCTGTTTGTGATCTGTATTGGTTTCCTACATGTTACCTAAAAGTCAACCCAACAGTCAAACCCTGTTGTATTATTCCTGTCATACAAGGCAGTTACTGTCAGGATGAATCTAACCCCCACATGGGTGAAGTAACAAGTGCTTGCTTGTTACAAACCCTTTGTCAGTCTAGCTCAGACTAGCCGCCTGGACAAGTGTAACAAGGTGTTGAACCGTCTTGTTAAAGGTACGAGCTGAAACAACTAATAGACTTCACTTGTATAAAAACTAATTCACATGTTTTTTTTCTTTTTCTGCCTGACTGCTCAACACAGTCTTGAGCTGTTAGGATGAATCAAGGTCAGTGTGGTGTGAGGGCAACAGGTGGAGCTGATACAGCAGAACATTGATTTCCGTAATAGGTTGTAGCTTCTTTCATTCTGGACAAGGTTGGGTGAAATACTGATCCAAGCATGAAACATGTGATGTTTATATGACATATGTTACATGAATGTAATTGCATAAAGGTAATGTTCAGTTTCTTTGCTAGGTGCTGTGGACTGTCAGAAGCAGAAATGGCGTACTCCTCCATATTGCCATACACGTGTGTGTATATGGGTAAGTGCTGTCTACTACATAGTTTCAGTTTGCTGAAACATTAGCAATATCCTATAATAGCAGGACTGGTTATCCATACAGATTGTAGAGACTGATGATTGTTAACTAAATATCAGTCAATTATCGATAAATATTGAAGAGTTGACTTTGAGCAACAGTGCCAACAAATGCTTGGAAGAAATGAATGCTTCCCACCACTGGTGAGGGGTGATATGTTTATAGATGGGTTACTGACAAAACAGTCCCCGGAACATAAATTAGCAGCAGATCATTATTATAAACTTTATTTTGTAGTATACATATCTGTAGGGACCCTGGAAAATTTTTATACTATTTGGATATCTAGTGAGCATGTCTGTAGTTACGCTGGATAATTCTAAATACTATCTGAACGTGTAGTGAGCATATCTGTAAATACCCTGGAGAATTCTTTTAATACTATTCTATTTGGTAACATCACTACTGAGCATGTCAATCGATTGTTCTGCTCCCCATTTGAGCTGTTCTTCTCATGTTGTCTTATTTTTCTAGTTACCTGTTACATAAGTTTCAGCACATCTCATGATAGAGAGCTACTTGTAGTAGAGTTCACGCTCATTCCATCCATGTATCAGTCTTTACTATACACAGTTTTGCTGGTTGTGTATAGTTTTTGATGGAAATAAGGGTTAAAGTGTTGTCAGAAATAGAAAAAAAAGGTTTATATCTACATTTTATGCAGTTGATATAAGAAAGTGTGAAATGTCTGTTAAACCAAGTAAGTCCAAAGCGACTTGTTTATAAAGTCTGTAGTCAGGCAGACTTTGACAAACAATGGTGATGTAGATGAAGACAGACAATCGACGTTGACAGACAGTGATAGGCAGAGGCAGAACTACAGATGAAAAGTCAAAGTGTAAATCTATGTGTATTCATCAATACATCAGGCAGGCTGTCTATATACACTGACACAGTGTCAGGAGCATTCAAGCAAAGTGTGGCTGTATCGCTATTTAGTCAGAATGTTTGCAAACAGGAAGTAAACAATAGATTGCCAAGGTCAGTTAAAAAAAAAAGTGGAGTGAGTAAGTTATTTTTTAACGTTACATCGGCAATATTTCAGCCATATCGTGACTAGGTGGAGTGCCATCAAAAAAGGCCTACCGTTAAAATACTATTGCCATTGAACATATATGATAATAAAAGTGACCCGCAATCCACACTCAAAACTCTAAAAAATGTGAACCAGTGATAACTGTCACTTGATCAATGATGATACAAATTATAGAAAACACATTCTGGTAACACATGACCTGTTATGTCTGTAGACAGAACATGTATTTCACGCCCAGGTGAAGTGACAGTCCGTCATCATACCTAATTGCTGTATATAGTCTGATCTAATGTTTTCAGCAGCTAGTTGACTTTTTCTAAGTTTTGACCGATTTTATGAAAAAACATGTTTTTCTGGATATACTATTATGCATCCCACTGAATGCCCACTTAGGCCAATGTGCCTTATATGGACATATTCTGTTACCAGTTGTGTAAATTTTAGGGATAGAGAGTTTTTTCTGTTTCTGACAGTACTATAGCACAAAGATGGCACCACCTGTTTCATGGTAGGTTGATGACTTAGACGTCTGCTCTAGACATATAGGCTTAGAGCTCCCAAGGCTCATTTCTCACAAGACCTACTAATCTGCATGGCTAGCCTTAAAAACAGCATAAGATGTCACTTTACATCAGTTAGATAATATTCTTTTTTGTATTCTGCTGGTTGTATGATCATGTATGTTTAGAGTACTGTGAAATATGCTTGGTCTGCAATCTTTGATTGCCATAATATCTATAGATTATCCTACCTAAGTTTTTTGCTGATGTTTCATGTAATGTTAGCTTGTAGCCCTTGTGCAAAATTTTCTCATTCAAGTAGAGAAGTGTTAGTGTCCTTTAATTCTGTAAGCAATCAACTGATTAAGACACAATGTTATGGATGTCAGCTTCTTTATTGTATACACGTTTCTGCTATTGCTATTAACTGATTACTAAGAACTTGAGTATTAACCTGTGTGGTGACAGGTTATTGGTGTTTTCACACCCAGGAAGGGATTGCTACTGCAGGAATAGTGTCGTGATGCTACTGCAGGAATAGTGTCATGATGCCACTGCAGGAATTGTGTCATGGTGCTACAGCAGAAATAGTGTCATGCTACTGCATGAAGAGTGTCATGGTGCTACAGCAGAAATAGTGTCATGGTGCTACAGCAGAAATAGCGTCATGGTGCTACAGCAGGAATAGTGTCATGATGCTTCTGCAGGAATAATGCCATGGTGCTACAGCAGAAATAGTGTCATGGTGCTACTGCAGGAATAATGCCATGGTGCTACAGCAGAAATAGTGTCATGGTGCTACTGCAGGAATAGTGTCATGATGCTACTGCAGGAATAATGCCATGGTGCTACAGCAGAAATAGTGTCATGATGCTTCTGCAAGAATAATGTAATGATGCTACAAATGCATGGCATAAGGATGTAAGTCCCAGTGGCAGTTTAAGTTTAAAAGAAATATTGGCAAACATCACCCTAGATGTGACTGTTATTCTCTGTATGAATGATAAGTCTAGATAGTTATCTTCCTTTGCTCTTATGTTTAAGCTTGTTTCATTGTTTTGACAAGGTTGTTTGTATTCATTCGTTTGATCATATCACTACAACTGATATTCAGTTGTTACAAACACCCTATTATTAAAATGACATTGTCAGCATGTAGTAGTCACTTCATCCTAATTAGAGATCTTGGTCCAAATTAGGGCAGGGATGATACACTATGTCACAATGCCATACATACTGCAATAGTTTATCTGTGATATCACAGTGCATACACTTTGAAGAATGACACAGTATTAAGATTTAACATAATGTATTTCAAAGCTTTTGTTTCTGACAATAACACTATTGTAATAATCAAGCAAGTAATTCTATCATACTATTTTTCTCCAGATAAGTACCTTAACAGTTTTAATATAATACTGTTTTGAAAAAATGTTGTGTATTGTTTTGCATCAATACACCAGTCGATGATATAATGAATTGCGATGTATCAGTGCATTGGTGACTCACTCCAGCCCTAGTCCAAATACAATACGACCTGGTTGCTGGTGGTCTATCGCTGAAATATCAGTGGCATAGCCTGAGACTCCGATTCATAGACCAGTCAACAGTGATAAGGCTGTGGTGTATTTGGACCAAGTTCCAGTGATGGGACGAAGTAACTGATTTGTGCCATGCCCACATTCTATGCTCAATTTTTAAAATCTCTGTTCTGTTTGAGACTGCCATCTAGTCATGAGTAGGATAACACTATAAGTGACATTAAACTGTCACCAACAGTTAACGAAACTGAAGATGCTTAGCACTGAGATGATGCAATCAATGACGTTTAATCAAATGTTTAAGGATGCATTTATCACCATGTTTCCCACAAAGCTGTCGTTATTTTCACTAAAAAAAGGACCCAACTGTTGGTTGTCATTATGTTTACATCCGTTTGAGACAGACAGATATGCTTGTTAAATGTAGGTATGGCTAAGACCCGTGAAGGTCCCGGGGTAGAATAGGCCTTCAGCAACCCATGCTTGCCATAGAAGGAGACTATGCTTGTCGTAAGAGGTGACTAACAGGATTGGGTGGTCAGGCTCGCTGACTTGGTTGACACATGTCATCAGTTCCAAATTGTGCAGATCGATTGTCATGTTGTTGATCACTGGATTGTCTGGTCCAGACCCAATTATTTACAGACCGCCGCCATATAGCTGGAATATTGCTGAGTGCGGCGTAAAATTCACTCACTCAGGCATGGCTAAAATTGCAAAGAGCTATTTAGGGAAGCTGTCAAAAGGCAGCTCAAAACTGTTGTGTAAACTACATGTATACAATACACCACGGGACTGTTGTCAGAGCATGGTACAAATACAATTTTCTCTATTGTAAATCTTTTTTGCAATGTTCTGTCAACAAAATTATATTTTTCAGATTGTGAAGCAAAGGACTTGAGGTCTGCTATATCAAAATGCATGAGCTGTGATAAGGACAGTGACGGTTTAATCAAAGGGTTACAAAATCTATGGACATCCCACACAAACCCAAACCCAGTTATACCATGTCTCTCTGTCAGAAGTGGCTTTGACCTTTTCCTCAAGGTTATGAATTTTCCACCACAATCAGAGATTATTATGTCTGCTATCAACATTCCATCAATGCCTTATATTGTACAAGATCATGGACTTAAAGTAGTGCCCCTTGATGTAAACATAGAAGACGTTGCTCCAAAACCTGACAAGATGGAAGATCTACTGACAGACAAAACTGTGGCCATTTTGGTTGCACACTTGTATGGTAAAATGTTTGACATGGAACCAACAATACAGTTTGCTAAGAAACACAAACTCTTTGTGATAGAAGATTGTGCAGAGGCATTTTGTGGCTTCAGTCATACTGGTCACCCAGAGAGTGACATCTCACTTTTCAGTTTTGGTGTCATCAAGCACTATACCTCATTTGGAGGGGCCATAGCTAAAGTGAGAGATCAGGATGTTTTCCAGAAAATGTTGGACCTCCATAACTCCTATCCAGCTCAAACAAATGGAGAGTATCTCAAAAAGGTTCTCAAGTATTCTTTGGTTTACATAGTTCTCAACTGTCCAAGTTTAATCAAACCTCTTGTGTACACATCTCGAAGCTTGGGAATAGACCACCAGAAGAATGTGATCAAGATGCTGAGAGGGTTCCCACAGGATATGATGGCCAAGATACGGCACCGCCCCTGCACAGCATTGTTGGAAATGATGCTGGAGAGACAGTCTAACTTCTCCATGGCCGAGTTCTGTACACGACGTCTCAAGGGAGAGTATGTGCATCACCGTCTGCCTGCAGACATTGAAGTTGTTGGGGCAGGACTGGAACACAACAACTATTGGCTGTTCCCCATACTTGTGGTAAGTGTGAAAGTGTGAAACAAAAGGAAAGTAGGATCCTTTGCTAAGGCAAAAGAATTTGTTTTTCAGTTTTGCATGCGTTTATTTTTTCTGTTTGTTTTGTCTCTTTGTAAAGAGATTGTCAGTGGAAACTTACCTCAGAAGGGCTTTTGGTTTTGTTAAGGGTGAAAGGCTTATGATTTCAGTAACAGTGAATCTTTCAACTTTTGACATTCTTCTTTCGGACAAGATTAGTGATAGAAGCCCTAAAGCAAAAGTTATTATGTTTTAATTTCAGGACAACCCTGACAATTTTGTGAAACAACTCAACTCGTTTGGTGTTGATGCCTACCGTGGTGCAACACAACTCAACATCATAGAACCTGAAAACGGGAACTCTACTATGCATCCTGCTGCATCGATGAACCAACGCTACCCCCACGAGGCTAAGTATCTCATTGACCATGTCGTGTACTTGCCAGTCAACAAAACTGTGCCTTTCCATGAACTGGACCAGTTGCTCAAAACCATCAAGATGGCTGTCAAGTTAAACAAGGCACAAACTGATTCTCACCAGGTCAAACTGGTTTCTAAGCTATAAGCTGTGATTACAGTATGTAAATGAATATTTATTGCTGATGCTCCATGGTATTGTTGTGCAGTCAATTTATTTGAGGGGTTGATTTGTGTGCGTTTCTAACTTTGGAAAAATGTTGACTACAGTCGAACCCCATTTATCCAGACGTTTTGTTTCACACGAAAATCGTCCGGATAGCCAGACGTCCGGTCAACAGGATCAAACAACCAAAACATGAAAATTAAGTGAAAGCAAAAAAAAAAATTCATGTACGTATATCAATAAATCAACAGTAAGTAGTAATAACAGTGAATCATCATAACATATAAGTGTACCGATAATACATGCAAGGCGGAACACAGGTTACCATTTATCAGGTTGTCTCGGACGTAATCGTGTAGCGTGTGGAGCTTCAGATGGTAAGTTAGATGAAAAACATAAATCAATGACAAAAAGTTTCTATTTTGCCAATCGTATGTTCTTTTGTAAATTTTAAATGCCCTAAAAACATACGACATCGCATCGAACTTATGCTGTCTGCAGAAAGTAAACTTCCGAACGGGATCACATGACTTAGATCATGTGGCAGACTATTTTTCACTCGCATTATTGACAGACAGCAGGGGTCAATTTATATGTGTTATATACAGTACAATTACAGAGTAGTTTCCCTTAGTCCTACTTAACATGTGTTTTCTTGACTGATGAGATGTTCTCACACGCCCAAATCCTAATGAACAACTCGATTGACACGCGTCACTCGTGTTTTGATGGCTAATTAATCAATTCACACCAAATGCCTTCCGTTAGATTAGAATTAAATCATATAGTTGTGCGGTAAACGGTATTGATGTGACACATACACATGCACGTTCCACAGATCTCACAGATCTCACCATCCGCATAACTGGATCATTTTTCAATGGAAATCTATGGGAATGGTTTGAAAATTCGCCATCCGGGTCCTAAAAGGCTGGGTCCGGTTAAGCGAGTACAATTAATGAACGTAAGTTCCGTTTCACATAAAAATCATCCGGAAGGCAGGGTTTCCGGATATGTGGGGTCCAGATAAACTGTATATGTATGTACAGAGCAAATGTGAGATGTGAATTGTCTGTGAATACACATTGAATTTTTTAAGAGGGTCACATGTTAAAGGAAAGTTACGCTTGGGATTACACTTTCTTTGCTTTTGGTTATTATCTGTTACCTCATGTGGATAAGCATGTAAACAGGACTTGGAGAGTGCTTCCCTGGAAGCACATCGAGAGATTAAATCTCAATATTCAATTATTTTGTGTCAATTCAATATGAGATGCAAATTCTGAGTGTTCAGTGAAACAGATTAACCACAAAGCAAGTTTAAATTGACATGTTTTAAATATTTTAATTATTTAAGAAATACATAATTATTATTATTGAAACCACTGTGGTATAATTACATTACATTTACTCATTTGCACCATTTGCTATTGCATTACCATGATTGTCAGCAGCACCCCTGTACTGACTGCTGACAAATACCCCCAAGATCAAAACAAACTGAAAAAGTGTGATACACTGGATACCTTAGACCTGTGATACATCAGTCCCTCTTGGATTCCGCGATTCCACGGTTGCAGAAAAAATCGCGGAATTCACCTTTCCATGCAGAAAAACGTCTGGTACGCAGAAAGCGCATTTTCGTGCAGGATCCATGCAGAATTTGCCACTTTTCTGCCACGGAATTTGCTTATTTTAAAAATTGAGGGAAAACTGACTGACAGCCAAAACGAAAAGTTCGAGTTATTGTCAGAAGTAGGTTTGGTTACACATAAAACGAACTGACATATTTATTGTGACAACATTTTGAAAATGATTACGATTGAAGATACTATATTAATAAAGCAAGTTTAAGACATGTTTCAAATCAATAGGACACTGCAATTATGTTCTCAAAATCGATCACTTTGAAAATAGAAATTATTTCACATTTTGTTTAAATATAAAATTGTTATTTGCAAGAAAACGGAAGTTGTTTGTCTGCATCAAAGTTATGAATGAGAGGAGAGAAGTAACTTTCAGCGAGTGTTTAATTCTCAAATACAGAAAAGGTGTCAGTGCTTTGTCACAAAACTTAATCAAGATGGGATGTGTACTGTCGACTTAAGTAGTATAGGGAATGATAGTTCTGGCTCACTTTCAAGAAATGTCTCTACAAAGCCTTATTTAGTAAATAAGGCTTTGGTTGGGCCATTAGCTCTTGCTACTATTACCCCTACTACAAAAAAGTTGGCGGTAATTACTGTGCCTTGGTAGGAGGTAACACTGTGCCGTACGGTACGATCAATAATTCTTCTCTTACAAAACCCCTACCCGGCCCATCCCTCAAGTAGTACAAGTTAGGTTCGTCGGCTTTCATATCCACTTTATCTATGTTGTAAGTTTTGACTGACCATATAGGATCGGTGGCTCGCTTACGGCTATCGCCCTCGTGTTCCCCCGGCTGGTATAGATACCTCACTAGGGCCCTATCTGGTATCTGTTTCTCCTTCCCACGCAATGGAGCGGCCGACTCTGCAACTATTGATTTTAGTTTGATAGCGTCTGCCGGTTTCTTACCGGTGAGACGGGTGACTTCATGGTTGATTGCCGACACCACCTTGGGTAACCTCGTGACCCATTCAGTCGATCGTTTTCCAGGGGTGGTCATCTCCCTAGCATATTGATAGCCGAACAAGCGCTCAGCCAAAGTCCTATTAAATCTCTCAACTATGGCTTGGCTGCGATGGGCTCCGGCCGTGCCACGCCTGACCTTTGTATCGTGTTTGGCTAGCAGTTGTGACACGGCACCCATGAACTCCCGTCCGGGGTCAACTTGCAGCTCTGTTGGCCACGTCAGTGGGCTGCGTTTGTATATGCGTTCAAATCCTCTGGCTACCTGGGTCGAATCTTTCGTGGTCAAGGGTTCGGCTTCCTTGTAACGACTGGCTACGTCCACTACGGTTAAGGCATACTTGTACCTCTTATCGTGGGGTAGGAACAGTAGGTCTGCCTGGTGAATGCTATTAGGTATGTTAATACCGAACCTCCTTCTAGGCACGTAGCGTGGTGCCGGCAAATAGATCTGCCACAGGGCTTGTTTTTCAAGCCACGCTTTGGCTTCCTCCGGGGGTACTCGCGCTATTTTAGCTAGCTTATCTACTGCGTTAGCTCCTTTCCAGTACCCACGCGGGCTGTAGTAAATAGCCTCAAATTTTTTCATGTCCATACGCGTATGTGTTTATTCCATCAATAGCTATCCAACGTTTCGTGTCCATAGGCGACAGGGACGTCTTGTTTATAGTCAGTCCGTATATCTTATGTCCATCACTTCTAAGTGTGTTCATTTTATGTCTAAAGGTACGGGTCTTGAACAGGGCTTCCTTGAATCTGGCGTGTTTGATGTGTTGTTTCACCACATACTTCTTAACCCCCTTAGCCTTCCGGATCTCACTATTGTCGGCTTTCAGTATGGAGTACATCTTAGGTCTCAAACCTATGTACTCGGCTATGGGCGTGCCAGCACACTCGTCCTTCATCTTACCTAGGACCTTTTTATTTACCGTACTGTGTAGGGTATGGGTCTTAGGGTAGTCGCTGGTGTCGTATAAATCGAGGTGTTTTTTCATGTCCTCGGTTCGAATCTCCATCAGCAGGGAATCCGTGTCAGTGTACAGTACTTCACACCTGTCGCCGTACTGTTTCTTGAGCTCGTTGTAGTAAAAGTCGTACATCAGGTGTTTGGATAAATCGAGGATGCTCATCCCCACGTAAACAGGCCGGTTGAATTTTATGTGGCTTTTCTTCATGTGTATGGCAACCAGGTTGTCTGTAAATATTTTATTACGGTTGAATGCCGGACTGGCTATCAATTTCCTGAGCTTGTCTTCCTCACTAGATCTAACCAGCTTCACGGTCACGCGTTTCCTCAGGTTCTCCATAGTCTTACCAAACACCGAGTTGTTCATGAGCTTGTAGAGATTTTTCTCAAAATCACTGGTGGCTTTTTTTCGTAGGTCTGTGTTCATTCTGATGTAGGGCTCCATCCATGGGCTCTGGTCGAACATGAGCACCCTGTGTATTTTGGTCAGCCTCATACCCAACGACAGGTACAGCTGTAGGTTGCGATAGTGAACGATGTACTTGGTCTTATTCATTAAGTTAGGCACGAGTTTTTCAACGTCTGTCACACGCCCACCTGACAAGTTATGTTGGTACTCAGACATCCAGTCTGGGTTAACCCTCATACGTTCGGGGGCCAGGGGGTAGCTGTTGTGCGATGTGTGTAATTCCTTGGGATACTCTAAGTCAACCTCGAGGATATAACCTTTGTTCGAATCTGGTGCAACCCCCATAACATCAACGTGGGGTACCCATTCGAATCCCCCTGTAGGTAGATACTGACTCATGGCCCAGCCGTACAGGTTGTTTGCGTCGAGGTAGAGAATGTGATTGGTTGGTTTGTTAGGATCGTAACCTTTCACGTATTGATTATTTGCTTTCGCGTATCGTTTGGATGCCATGGAAATCCCACCTCGCAAACCTTTCTCAATGAATAGGTGCATGTCGTAATCTGTGAGCAATTCCAAATTAACTCCGGTCTTTTTAAGCAAGGCGTCCCACGACAGACCTGGGCTGGTGTAATACCATGCGGGGTCGAGTTTATACTGCTTGAAACATGTCCGCCTAAACGTTTCAAACACGTCGGCTAACAGCAGTACATCTGTCCTCAAGTACAGGTCGTGATACAACCCAGTTTATTCCATACGTTAGTCGCGTGCGAGTAATCATCTCGTGAGACGGACGCCTCATTCAGCTTGCTATAAAAGCAGTCAATAGGGGGTAGTCTGGTCTCGGTGAACTTGGCCCAACTATCCATGTACTCATAGGGGTACACACCCTTCCTCATAAGCAGGGGTCTAGTCTCGGCGTCTGTGTATCGATCGGTGATAGGGAAGGTATTGTTGGCCTTGACCAGACTGTCGAGTGACGACAGGAGGAACTGAAACGAGTCAATGAACCTAAGTCCGTTTAAGCTGAAGGAGATGTATCTCTCCATGTTGTTGGGGATGCACGTTATATTACCATCGATTTTCGCGATGGCCTGCATGATCAAGTGTGAGTCGTACCCTCTCAAGTTGTGAAAGACAACGGGGATGTTTATTGTCTTAGGGTTGATTTTAAGCTTGAGGTTGCACGCGTTGTGAGCGGCGCCTCTATACTTACCAGTTATGTGGCAGTGATCTCTCACCGAATCACCGTTAAGTGGTGATTCACACACGTGACAGTGCTACTAGCGTGGGCTAGCCTGTCGACTCGGGTCAGACGCATGGGAGCGATTTTATACAATGCATTCCTAATAATTTTTTCTTCCTCCTGCAAACACTTTAGAAACCTTTCAGCCGCGTCAGGCCCCCTATACACTACCGGAGCTTTCGTTTCCCCGTCACAACGGACGACAATGTATCCAAACGAACAGGCTTTATGCTCTTGTGTCTTGTGGGTAAAGGTACCGGCGGCACCACTGGTGGAATCCCCCACAACTAAGGCTTCGAAGTCGGCATATATAATATAAGGCACAGACATTTGGTTCTTCTGGTTATTGAATTTTAGGATATTGTCACCTTCCTTAGGCATGTCGACTCGTATGGCCGTCTGCCCCACACCTTGACAATCATCCCGGTGGGATTCTAATAAATCAGCTCGGGTGAAGCCATGTAGACATCGTTCACAGAAGTGGGTCTTTCCTTTGTATGCTGATTGGTCATACAACAGCTTGCTAAAGTGTTTTATCCATGTGTAGTGATACTTTTCACCTCGTTGGATCATGAATATATTGATAACTTGGCGATCCTTCACCGGGCTGACCCTGTGTACTATTGTTGTGTTACCTTCGTGCCCAAAGACATTTATAGCCAGATTATTCTGTTTTTCTACTTTAGTGATCTGGGATATGGGGGTGGGTTCATCTATACCATCCCAGTTGAGCCCATCATCCTGAGGATAATTAGAAGGCCTGTTCGGATTAGTGTCAGCTGGAAATAAGGCTGACCTGATAGCTAACCTCAGGCAATCGTTTCCTCTATTCTTAACGTTTACTATAGCATGTTTGTTCCTATAGTAGGGAGGCAAGGCTAGGTATGACCCGCCTCTGAACGGCACGTAGTTAGCTATGTCTAGATAGACATTATCGATTTTATCTACAACCCACCCGGACCCCAAGTGTGTGTAGCGTTCTAGGTATTCTCGTATCTGCTGAAAACTGGTATCGATTGATGTATCAATGGTCTCTGTATGTGTGGCGACCTCTTGTTGACCTCGGAAGTAAGGCTGAACATACTCAGTGGTACTCCCAACCTGCTTATCGAGCGACATTTTCACTGTGATCTGAAACTTGATACTTCCTAGGTTATTTAGTTCCTGGTTGACCTTATCAGCTATCAGAGGCTTGATATCTGTAATGTCTATGTTTCTATCAGCGTGCATGCGCCAACCTCTCAAATAGTTGCCTACAGCGCGCTCAGTGCGCACGAACTGTAGGTCAATAGCTCTATTCTGTCGTAATAATTCTATAAGCTGTGGTTTTCTCATACGGGAATACCCACCTAAACCCAAATCGTGTGCCTCGGCTTTCAGTTGTTTTACAGTGGGTACGGGGGCATGTGATAACAATGCGGTTAACCCGGCTCTCCCCAGGTTTGAATAACCTGTGTATCCAAGCTGTTTTGCTTGAGCTTTTAATTGTTTTACTGTAGGAGGGGCTTCTAAACCTAGTAATCTCAACAATGCTGACTTCCGCATTCTAGAATACCCGATCACACCTCTCTGTTTTGCGACCCGCTTGAGCTCGCTTACAGTAGACATCGTGTTTACACCTAAGAGAACCAATGTCTAATTGGTTCACAGTAAGGGGAGGTAACCCTTAAGTGGCTATCTTGAGCAGTCGCCTACGTTCTTTTATGTAGCCTTTTTTATTCTCGTAGATGAGTTGATGTCTGACTACGTTCGCTCCGTGAGCTTTACATAGACAGTAGTGTCCTTTAACCCCGATACCACACACAGAACACGTGTAGTTAGGACTTCCCATATGGAAACAACAGAACCCCTGATTCCTGCATTTCCTACCACAGGCCTCGGTCTTCCCCATAAGTATATATTCGCATCGGTATGGAGCGGGTCTCATGTTTACTTATATAGGTATTTTAATTTAATTGCTTCGCAACCAACGCAGTAGCTGCTATACCCAACACTATGAAGCCCAGTTCACGATTCATTTGTCCCTTGGATGGTGTGTAGTACTGAGCGAGTGTGGGTTTATTTAGCGGTTCCAATTGTTTACCAGTTAGTAGATAGTATTCTTTCATTGCTTCATCGACATCGTTGAATGTTTGAACGGCATGGTTTTCACGCTGGAGTTGTTCGTTAATAAAATCGATCCTCTGGAGGCGTTTTTTAGCGTACTCAGCCTGTGCCCTTTGTAATTTCTCAGTAGCGAGATCGTGCCGCTTCCTTTCTTCCTGTATTTCAGCCGCGTGATCATCTCGTAGTTTCGAGAAGAGGAAATTACTCCCGGAAAATGCCAGGGCATTCACTAACGCCCCACCGACCATCATAGCTATCGTGGCCATCCCTATATTTATTTCATTATATTATCAGGTATTATTCCTTGTTTTACTAGGATGTCTTTTGTGGCCATCGCCATACCAAGGTTCATTATGAGCATACCCATATCCTGCAGGTTGAAATCTAGCTTGATAGTTGGTTGTTTAAGCACCATTTTAGTCAACCGAGCGTACCCTACGGCTAGACTGGCTACCACTGTGGCGTGGTATGCGTCGTTGACGAACGTTTTCCCCTCAGACATTATGTATATGATATAAAATATTAAAATTATAACATGATATGCGGGTCGACAGTGGGGCCTGCCGGCGGCGTGGGGGGTACCCCCACACCCCCAGGGTTTCCCTCACTGTGGGAGGGTACACCCACGTATAACCATGTTATAACCACGGCAGCAGTTACGCCTACAGCCAACAACAGTCGGGTTGGGTTGGTCACTTTATGTTGGTTACACCACCGTTTTTTACCGGCAGCTACTCTCTTAGGATTCTTCTGCCTGGTTACTGTGGGGGGTACCCCCACTGAAGGGGTTTCCACCGTCACCTCGGGACTCACTGTTGGGGGTACCTCCACTGGTTCCTGTGCAGCATCCATCTATACTATTATTATTATTCTTTCTCTCAAATTGACAATGTTTTGCCGTGATAATCGCCGCCGTCACTGGAGCCAACAACATACCATATTTGTGGTACAGCCCGCAGCTGATAGAGCTCACGGCGTGTTCGATAAAAGGGTCTTTCTCGAGGTCTTCCCACAGGTAAAGTCGGCGCTCTGGTGGAATGGGAAGGAAGTGTGATACAATACCGGTGTATATCTGGGTCATAGCCGATCCTATTGTCTTTGTCATTTCTGCTCCGAGCCGAGACTCGTATCTAGCGTACAGCTTATCGATTTCTTCGGCTGACATTTTGTGAATTTTATCCGGAGTGTAGTCTCCAAAGTAATGTTTGGCTTTGCCGCCAACAGCCAACGCCACCAGTTTCTCTCGCTTGGGGGAATCCCCTACAGTGGGGCCTGCCGGCGGCGTGGTGGAGACCCCCAACTGTTCGAGCAATTCCTCACACTCCATCTTATAATATAACAAGTAAGATTTAGTTTTAACTATATAATACCCGATGCAGACAAAACACAGAGAAATGAAGGTTAAGTTGCACACGACAAATACTTCAAATATCATAGCTTTGCTTAGCTTTGCTTAGCTTTAGCTTAGCTTTGCTTAGCATACTATATATGCTACTGGTTGGTCGGTTTTTAGCACGAGCTTAGCGTGTTTAGTTTCAGCGAGCTGTTTCTTCACCCGTTCCCGTTCTAATTTGCTCATCACATCGTTCTCTCTCAAACACTCCTCGAACGAATCCCTGTCCTTGCAGTGAAATAAGGCCACCCATCGCGTCTGCTCCCTGAGGTCTTTCAACACCGAGTTGAACTTCTGCGTTAGCACCCAGACGCTGTGATTTGCATGCCGGCCGGAGAAGGCCAGGTACGATAGCATGTCTCTCTTTTTTGTTATCTCGCGATTAGCGCTGCAGTCGTCCAGTATGAACAGCGTCGGTTCCCCTTTAAATTTCTCGTGAAGAGCTTTCAACCAGTCCTGCAGGCGTGTTCCAGGGTCGATTTTGTGTACGTCCGGGTCCGTCATCACCCAAGGTCGCGCGTACGTTTTATTCATGCTCAGAGTAGGGCACATGATAACGATGTTATCGAACACATCCTTGTAGTAACCCTCCAACATATCCAACACGAAAACGGTCTTCCCACAGCCAGTCTGCCAGCACACTATGGCGCAGTGTGGGTCAGTGGGTAGTTGTGGGTACCCCCGGGGGGTGTGGGGTAGTGGGGACTGTTTATTGTTGGGGGGTGTGGGGGGGTACCCCCCATCAGTAGATGGCTTGCACGAATCTCCCATTGTCTATATTAAGTTGCGCGTCCATAATAACGTACAGATATAATTTCAACTTACCAGCGGTTTGAGCCTTCTTAGTAATCTGGATGGTTATCCCTTCGCTACCGTTATCTATACGGCGCCCGCTACCGTGCAGTTTATCATCATCCGTGGATCGCATGTCCAACCATAGTGCGTACTTGGTGGTCAGGTATTCACCGATCTGCACGGAGCCGAGGTCCAGGTCCTTTGTTATGTAGTCCCCCACTGGTAGCTTTTTTATCTCATCCCACTGCTGGTGTGGTCTCATACCATGACTGAACAGCTGGTTGGGCACGCCCTCGATGGTCACTTCCACCTTTTCAATCTCGGGGTTGAAAAACTTCTCGCTGTCCCTCCGGAATGGATCGTAATCCTCCACGGGGACGACCAGGATACCTTTCATCGATCGCGCCGGCACGTTCAGGTTGATATTCCACACAGTGTCGCTCTTATCTCGCACGACTGATCTATGCCTCAGTACGCGATCGTACAGGATAGCCATCTTCCCAGAGTACTGGCTTCGAACCTGCCTGGCCAGCTCCGGGCTAGTGACCATGTCGAACTCAAGAGAGATGTTGTCTATGGCATAACTAGCCTCATCACCGTTCGGCGTACGCACTACTTTGCTATAGTCGTTAAACGTGAGCTCGTATTCGAGCCTATCACCCAGCGCGGCCTGGTAAAACGGCGCGTGTCCCGTGAGCAACTCGAAGTCGAGCGGCACGCAGAATCGATTCCCGTATGCTCGAGCGATGGCCTTTTCACCGTCCGATAGCTTGTCTTGCTGGTCTTGCGTGAAGACATACCCTATGCGCGCCTGGGTTGATTTGCTGATGCCCTGGTACACATCATTGACTCGTTCTCTCTCGCTTTTCCAGAGATCCTTGTAGCAGTGAAACACGTCGCTGTCGTCGATGCTCAGCACCTCGTTACCGCTGATCTTGACGGTCGTTTTCTTGATGATGGCTCGACCCACGTTACGCACTAGCTCGCGTTTGTCGTTGTCGGAGGTCAACGTGATATTGAACGCCAGTCGAACAGTGCCTGGTACAATGAGGTCATTCTCACCAAGGTTTGGAAATCTAACCAGCAGAGTTTGATTCTGGTCTATCTTGCTGGGATTGTTGGTGATGGTCACCGACTGGCGCACGGCTCTGGCTCCTAATGGCTCTCTCAATCTTCTGAAAGGATCTAATTTTCTGCCGTACATTGTTATATAAAAGAAATATATTTTTAATACTAATGGATGAAGACATAGATATGACGGAGATGCCGGGCGCTAGTGCCCAGGCATTCGATGAGCAGGAGACCTCATTTACTAGTTCACCATTGAACCAAGAACTCTTGGAAACAACGGTAAATGATTATTACGAAAGTTTAAGAAGAGATAAAAACTACGTTGAACCACAGGGTCGATACCATAAGAATTTTTTTATTGATACAAAGGGTGTTCTACGCCTTAAGTCTGACCCAGGGGTTGACCTCTTTAACAAGAGCAATAAAAAACCACTGGCCTTGTCAACTCTAGCCAGCCGCCATGGTGTCGAATTTATCCGTAAAAATCTAAACATGAATGATTACGGTGGTGCAATACCTAAGGCCGTTAAAGAAGATCTGCAAGCTACCAGATCCCACCTCACCATTAGAGATGAAATGACACCACAGCGTGCTACAGAAGCCTCGGACAGCATAGAAAAACTGTTGAGCACCTACTGGGACAAACCGTTACCGGGGTTTGACTTTCCGGTAAGGGAACTGCGCGGCTTAGACGAAGCCGTGAAACGCGTGCGTGGAGAACTCGTGAACAACATGGGGAAACTGAACGAAATCGACGAGCACATCGCTAAGGAAAAAACCAAACTCAACGAAACTGAAAACGATGATATGAAGCGTCGTATCAATGAACGACTACGTGATTTAGAAGACGAGAGACGTACACGATTGGAAGCAGCTTCCTCGAATCGTGAACAGCTTCGATCCCAGATCAGTCGCATTCGGGAAACAATCGATAGAATACTGAACGAGGATACAACTTTAGCCAACAGGATTCGGATATTGTTCCGGGAGCAAGGGATCACCATCGTCAGCATTCTAACTGCATTGGGTTTCATCATATCAACCCTGGTGGTGTCACTGACAGGGGGAACCCCCACACCTGCCGGCGGGGGAACTCCCAGCGGTGGTGTTAAAGACTGGATAAAAAAACTCGGGGAAGGCCTAGCTAAACTGGCTGGTAAAGCCGCCGAAGCCCTTCCCGGCATCCTGGGTAGCATCGTCTCGTGGTTGTTGAGCGCTCTGTCTAAAACTGCCATGTGGCTCAGTCAAAACCTGTGGGCAGCCATCGTCGCCGTGGCGGGTCTGGTGTACGTAGCGGCTAAGAAATCTTTAACCAAATAAGTCCCAAAGTTACCCCACCAACCACTAGGGCCGTTTTATTATCAATATGCTGCTGATAGGAGTTCTGAATATGGGGGTGTGTGGGGGGTACCCCCACATGAACTTTAGGCTCCGGAGGTGGCGCCACTATACCCTTTTCACGTGGTGGGATGTGTGGGATATAGGGGGTGTTAATATCGGGGTTGATACCCAACTTTTGATCCGCCGTGGCTATGACTATTTTGTTGTTATAACCCACCACTTTTTTTATTCTCAGTTGCATATCACTCGGGGCCATGTACAGCCCCACACCAAACACGTAATTGACTTTCGATCTGGCGTATTCTAACACGTTTTGGTAACGGTCGATGGCCCGCGGGAGATCAACTGGAGAATTGATAGCATCCTCAACGTTGGAAACGAATTGTGTCTGAGCGTCGTAAGCAGTTCCCTTACCGAGGATGTTGGAACGCGTCATCGACTGCGCACCCAACAGCGCCCACACGTACGTTCGAATCGAGTCGTTCAACCTGACTACCCCGGCACGAGTGAATCCTTTCGACGTGTCCAGCATGAACATTTTCCACCCGTCTGCGGTTGACTGCTCCACTTTCTGGACTGTGAAAGCAACACCACCTTTAAAGTTCATACGATCATCCCTCCATTCATTACTCGACAAAGCAAAGTCCTGGCGTAGTATATCTCGTTTCAGTAAATCATCACTGACTTCTTTCACTGATCGCGCGCCATCATAAGGAATACCCAACCCGTGGTTCGGCCCCGGCAAACGCCAATCCGTCTTCGGGTTTATTTCGAATTCATTGCAAATACGTTCGTAGGCCCGTCTATCGTGCGGGTTGTTTGTTGCGTCCCACGCTTTATCCTGTGGGAGGGGGGCGCTGATCTCTTTAAGGATACGTCTGACCTGGTAGTACACGTGGAACTTGAACACAGACTGACTCAGCGGTCCACGCCGAGTGTCGGCCAATGTCACACCACACCCCGTTGTAGCGCACCACACGGCAAAGTTGAATTGATTCTGCCAGAACTGCATAGGGTTGTTGAACCAAGCGTGGACTGCCTTGATGTTAGTCACCGAAAGCTTATACTTATCGAACACATCTAAAAGCTGGGCATTGAAATACAACTCAGGAGCAACCACGATCTTCATGGGGGAGAAATCTACATCCAGTTTAGGGTAAAACACACCAGGGGAATACATTTTAAAACTATTATATAATGAGCATATATACTCTAACATGTACATAACACTTCCAGGAATAACGAGCGGTGAGGCCGTTCAGCTGACGCACGCGATCGATAACACGTCAGGCCAACTCGAAGTCGCACTCTGCGATATCACCTACCTACCGCAATGGACTAACATTAATATCAGCAACAATAAGCTGTTCGTCAGTGGAACTCGCAGCCAGATAACTGACGGCTACTACAGCGTGTGCTCTCTAAACGACGAGGTCTTCAAACCCCTGGGAGCCGAACTCAAGATGAACGACTCAAACGGTACAGTGGTGTTAATCAACAACGGAAGAACCTCATTGAGGCTCGGCCGACCATTAGCTAGGATACTCGGTATGTCTCCTGACGAGATAAAACCAACAACAACCGTCACAGGCACGAAGGTACCCGATCTAGTACCGTACCGAGAGCTGTACATTCATCTCGGTCAGGTGAGCACAACGTACAACATTCAAGGAGGCCACCCTTCCACTATACTGAGAGCAGTGCCGGTGAAAACTGAGAAATTCAACGACGGTAGAACCGAGTCGTTTTCACCACGGCAGTATAAGAGATTAACCCAGGGCAATATACCTGAGCTGACAATATCGGTGTTAGATATAAATCATAATCCTGTAAATATAGGATACCTCAGCTTAACGCTTCATGTAAAATGACCAGCGCACAAGGGCCCGGAGTGAAAAAATGCGCCAATATTGGGATCTCCGACCTCGGAGACACGCGCGGTTTCGACGCTCCAGGAGTAGATGGTACATCGTACGCCTTGCAACTGAAAAACAACATTTACAAACGCGTTGAAATCCCCTCCGGTGGAGCCCTAAGTGATATGATAGATACCACAAGAGCAACAGTAAACACTAAGTACTCCCTTGTCAACACCGGTGATAATAACTGGATAATATACCCATCGTTCGGGGGTAAACTATTCGACTTAGACGATGTTGAGAGCACTACCGTCGCCCGAAACAAGCCATATATACTCGTCTTCACCGAAGATGACAAGTGGGTGTTGTTACCCGATAACGACGACTGGTTTCTCAATATTAGGCTCGTCTCTCCCTACGTGTTCACGGATAACAAAGACAACCACCTAAACAAAGTCGTGAACAATGGAACCATACTCGTGGCTTACGTCCCAACTCAGAGACGTAGCATAGTCGTCAGCCCACTCGACACTATGGCAGCTCACATGCTATCGAGTAAACCGAACATACAAAACGTGAAATTGCAGTTGGTGTCTGAATTCGAAGGCGTGGTCAGTATACTAGAGAGTCTACCGGCAAACTCAACACTGATCATCAAAGTCTACCTAGGGGAACCATCGGGGAATGATGTCGAGATCGTGAAGGGGATCAAACTCGGGTGGGTGAAACGACACCAGTATCAAGTTTGCAACGTTTACGTGCGGGTGGGTGTCGGCTCCAACACCAGTCTGCAGGGGGTCAACGTGACCGTGGAAAACAAGATATCACTAACCAATATCTTCCTGCCTGCCAACATACACTTCATGGGTATGAAGTTCACCCCTGAATTATTATCAGAAAACCAGTTGGAAATTATATCGTAATAGTATAATAATGACCAGTCATCATCCCAACACTACGCTTAACGACCTAGGAGACACGGAGGGATTCGATCAGCCTGGTGAGGAAGATGAATTATACATCCTACACTTCAAAGACAACGTGTACAGACGGGTGTCGTTATCAGATTTAAAAGAGCCTGAATGGCTGCTCAACTTAACAATCGCCTCACCTTATATCACATTAAAAGAAGAAAAGTGGGGGCACATCTCTAAGATTAGGAATAACGGTATCTGGCCCGGGGATTTCATTACGGAGAATAAAGCAACAGTCTCGATAGATTCTCGTATTGGAGAAAAAAGTGGGTTAAGTTCTGACACAGAAAGTAAATTAACATTTAGCAGTAAGTTTTTTTTACCCAAGGAGCATCTTGATCAAATAAACTACCTCTACACAATCATCATAGAAGTCGTCTTTAGGTATTTTAACCAGGAAAACTCCTCGAAAGGACGCCAAATTTTACCCGGGTTGACAATACACTGGTATAACGAACACGTAGGTCAATATTGCCGTATTGTTATACAATGGAATCACCGGGGGGGTCCTATAAACCGCTTAATAAGCCTCCCTGGGGTTTTTATTACAACAGAAAAGTCTATTGGCTTCACACCTATTATCCTTAATTATAATCTATCCCTTGTAGGCTTCAAATTCATTCGTGAAATATTAACTGAAACCCAATTAAAATATTTTTCAAAATATATATTATAGATGGGTCTGTACCCAGTCGTAGAGGAAGTAGCGAAGACGCTGGAAACCGTAGATGGGTTCCGCTTGAGACAGTTATGTGATGTGAAACGTCAACTAGAACAAGACCGTGACACGCGGAAAGCACTATGTAAAAAGTACAATAGAGCTTTCAATATCGTGGACGGGGTTGACACTACCCTTATGGCAACCAGCATGGGACTAGGGGCGGCAGGCGTTGGGTTGTTGGCTACCATCGTGGCTGCACCTATAGTGCTAGGTATTGAAATAACGGCTGGGGTGGCAGGGTTGGCAGGGTTGGCGCTTAAGTTAGTATCACGCAGACTTAATCGTAAGGCATTGAAACACAACGAGATCAGGGTTCTGGCCGAAGCAAAGCTGAACACAGTGAGTGAGCGAATTTCCACGGCACTCTCTGACAGTAAGATCTCAGAAGAGGAGTTTCGTTCAATCCTATCTGAACTCAAAAAATATAACGGAATGAAACAAGATATTCGGTCCAAGTCTCGTAAGTCTGCTATCAGCGAGGACGAGAAAAAAAAGTACATAGAACAGGGGATACAAAAAGCCCAGCAAGCCTTTATTATGAACACCAAAGAGATCGTAGGCGGTTCACGTTAAACTGTTTCATCGATATAAACATAACATAGGGGAACACGAGGGCGATAGCCGTAAGCGAGCCACCGATCCTATATGGTCAGTCAAAACTTACAACATAGATAAAGTGGATATGAAAGCCGACGAACCTAACTTGTACTACTTGAGGGATGGGCCGGGTAGGGGGTTTGTAAGAGAAGAATTATTGATCGTACCGTACGGCACAGTGTTACCTCCTACCAAGGCACAGTAATTACCGCCAACTTTTTTGTAGTAGGGGTAATAGTAGCAAGAGCTAATGACCCAACCAAAGCCTTATTTACTAAATAAGGCTTTGTAGAGACATTTCTTGAAAGTGTTTTAAAACCCCTATTCCCTATACTACTACTTAACTTTATATCTGTGTTTGAGAATGAAACTATGAAGGTCTGTATGATGTTTTTGTTGTTTTTTCTAAGCGTTTTAACCACAGAATGTTTTGCAGAATATTGAAAAATGGGGTGCAGAATTTGCTGAAATTTGCCGCAGAATTCTTAAAAATTTGCCGCGGAATGCAGGAGGGACTGATACATGTAGGTACAAACTGTGTAGATATAATATCTGACTGCTGTTCAAGAGAGGAAGAATGAATACTCAGCAGCAGTGACATTTGCATTTAAATGTGTTGTACATAGGTGTAGCCCTGTGAGGAGCTTCTACATTCAACTCACAATAGTTCATCCAATAACTTAGAGGGCTGACTGTAAACATATTTAAGATGCTTGTTAGACATTCAGTTTAATGATTATGCATTTACACTTGTATCATGTCAATAATGTACTTTGAAGACATAAGTTGGCAAGTGTCCACAGGTTTATCTAGGCTCAACATTTTAACCCAAAATCTGTGGCAACTCAGCCCAATTTCAAAATTGTAACCAGAGACCATGTAATAGACTATCATACGGTCTGTGTTGAAACTTAAGATTTCCCAGTTCATGTTGATATTCTGCAAGATATAACTGTTATGTGATGAGTAAGTCAAGCTGCTTGGTCTACAGAGGGGTGAGTAATTGTTGGCAACATTACTGTTCCTGGTCAGGGGTCGGCCAGGCTGACAGTAATACACTATCATATGGTCACCGACAACCTGATTGTCCTCATTTGCACCAACAATTCAGTTCTGGAACCTCTTCCTGGAATCTCAATGGAAAACTGATGAAAAAATAATATAACTTCACATAGTAAATATTCATTCTCAACAAAAGTTGACTGTAACAATCCAGACATTAACAAGACTGTGGAGGAATCTGTTGTAGCCTCCTTGTGTATGATTGACTGAGCTAGGATCTTATTTTCATTTCTAGAATTTCTAAGAAGTCCTACTCAGGATTTTGATGTTAGAATATTAAAATCACTAGAATTGGATAACATGTAGTGAAGAATGAGCTTTTTAAAGAGTGTCATATGTTTGTTTTCATTATTTATCCAGAAATGTTGGTGTATATAGTTTAGTGAAATACCTTTGAGCCAGTGCACAGTGTACTGAAGGTTGTATATATTTGTTAAGTTTAATGATTCTGAGAGTGATGAGAGGTGTTTATTGATCTCTGTACATGGTCTTATGAACTGGTTTATCAGGTTTTTTTGTATATTTTTTGTTTTAGATATTCATGGTTGAACCTTTGCCATATTTAGCATGTTTAGTGTACTTGAATCATTCACTTCTTTGTCCTTTACTTCTAAGTAATAAGCCTTGGGATCAGCCTTTGTAGATGCACCATGCAGAGCTTAGATATTTGAAAACAGTCTGTATTTAGTGATGTGTATGAGAAATATTTTACTGAAAACTCACCAGTAAAGGAGCAAATAACTGCCTGGTAATTATTATAAAATTCATTTTCATTCCCTCAACATTTGAACTAAAAGTTTTTTTATATTCTTTCTCTTTCATCTGTTTTGTGAATATGGCAGGCAAAGTGAACTTGGCCCCAGTGTTATTCGTTACTCTCCTACACTGGGCCTAAGAAAACCTAGTAGTAGGTTGCATCATGTAACCTTTGAGAGACCTATGACCCTCCAGTGAAATGTGAGGCAGCTAAATATTTAGGATTTAACCAATCATACAACAGCTACTGTTTAGGGTTTGGTGGTACTTACAAAATACACCGGTCACTGACAATGATCTCTCAACAAACGAAAATCCGCATATAACACTGATATTTGACCTGCAGTGTATGCGCTTTTTGGTTTTTGTTGACATGGTAACCATTAGATAATATTTCCACAAGCTGACATCCTTTAATATTGAGAAAATCGCTATTTTCAGCAACTGTTTATTCTCTGTTGTGGCGTGCTCCATTTGCATTTCCGGGAAGCAATCGTAGAGAAAATAGCATTCAGAATCGTTCAGATACAAACCTTAGCGTGGGTTAAAGTTCAAAAGGCATTTGGTAAGCTGTGCTCTGATTGGTTACCTGACGCGACCTCCTACTAGGTTTTGTTAGACTCAGTGTAGGAGTGTAATGAATAACACTGGGGCTGTTTACTCAGACTGGTGAATATGGTTATCAAACATTACAGTTGCAATTACCAGTGTAGCTCCAAGAGCCCAGTTTGTATTTGATCAACATATACTTGAACTGGTGTAATATTTTAAAGATATCTCTAAGAATGCAGATTGAATTACATGAATGGTGTGTTGTAAGCAGTATTGAAAGTGTCAGGTACCTAGCAGCTCAGTTTAATTGAATATATGTAGATAAGATCTGTTGCCTTATTTATATTGGTGTCTAAGGTGCCTTTTTCATCAGTTTGGACAAATGTATCTGTATCATTGAGAGACATGAAGTGTGTCTGCATTTTAGCTACGGTCTCATTGTGTTGGTGGGACCAGGTGTGTGCATTTAGACAAACTACAGAGTTGTCACATTGCTTTGCTTACGCAAATTCATCAACCAGGAATGGTGTGCATAATAACAGCTGTTGTCTAATTGAACATCACATCATATAAATATGTCAGCCATAGGCATGAGTTGAAGTTGCCAGTTAAAAAAGTTCAAGCCAAGCAATATTTAGTTATATTGTGTATGGTGTATTGCTGCTGCAATTATAGCTGTCAACCATGGTCATATGTACTTAATTTTGTCTGTGTTGAGTGTAACCAGTCACTGCACACACCATGTGTACAACACCTTGCACTCACTGCACACACCATGTGTACAACACCTTGTACTCACTGCATACACCATGTATACACCTTGCACTCACTGCATACACCATGTGTACAACACCTTGCACTCACTGCACACACCATGTGTACAACACCTTGTACTCACTGCATACACCATGTATACACCTTGCACTCACTGCATACACCATGTGTACAACACCTTGTACTCACTGCACACACCATGTGTACAACACCTTGCACTCACTGCATACACCATGTGTACAACACCTTGTACTCACTGCACACACCATGTACACAACACATTGCACTCATTATACACACCATGAATACAACACCTTGCACTCACTACACACACTATGCAAGCAACACCTTTCACTACACACGCCATGTTTACACCTTTCACTACACACACCACGTATACAACACCACCTCATGGGATGTTATGTCATTTTCATTAAACCTAAGGTAATTTTCATGAATCAGATCAGAAGATCCTTCAGTTGTTGTATTGTAACATACATCTGCTTCAGTGCCTTGTAATACAACTACTGCTTTGTATTCATAATGCCTTGTTAAGGAACAGAACTTTGTTCAAAATGATAGTATTCTACTGTGATGGCTGGGATGTGATTGGGATGAGACATGGCAGAACTAAATGAAGATGCTTGTAGCGCAGATCAGTTTTGTGTGATATACTGTACAGAGAGGACTGGCCACATACTGATATACCTCATTCTGTGTGTTGTGCAAGGTTTCTTCATAGCATAAGAATATGTGATGTTGAGTTTGTTCTGCTGTTTACGTTTACAGAAAGTTACGTGTACAAGAGATGTGCACTATTTCCTCTACAGCTGACAGGTTGGTTACAGTGTCCCACTTTCTCATCCATTACTGAACATGTTTGACTTCATAATTGCAAACAATACACAATTCTACACAAAACAACTATTTTATGTTTTACACTTTGTGTTTTTGTCTCAATAAATAATATTTTTACACTTTTAATTGGATTTACTGTTGTTTCTACGATGTTTTGATAAAGGCCAAAAGCGCCAGGTGATAAAGTACTCATTTTGCATTATGTCACTATGCCATTCTAGTCTGCCCCCTGATAATCAAACTTACCTTGGTAATCGATTTCACAATGCATGTCAGTTCTCATTACCGGTGAATCTTTGAAGGGCATGTAGAAGTGGAATGCATAAGAAAAGGAAGATTTATGGATGTCAGCAACTAACACGTTCTGAAGCGTATGCTTGCCCCTCCATCAGGTGAATAGTAGGCAGTACCAAGGGGATATATTCATACACGAGTCACTACAAGAAAAACATATTAAACAACGTGAAGACTGAAAAAATAATACAAGCATGAGGCCAGTAATGCGCTCAAACAATATGGTAACTTGACTTGATGGAATGCAACACAAACAAGAAGAGAACAAGCACTAAAATAACATGATCCTCTGCTGTTGGCTCTGAGATTTCAGAGGGGCAGTGGTGGGGGGGCTTTAGGTAGATGGAGGTCCATAATCCATGGTCTGTGAATTGCAGGGAGACACCCAGTTCTCAAAATGTTTCTCAGAGTGTATCACCAGCCTCTTCTTGTTTGTGTTATATTCAATCAAGTCAATTACCATGTTGTTTTAGTGCATTATTGGCATTTTATTCTTCTAGTGCCTCTTGTATGTATTTTTGTTACCTCGAGGGCAAAAAAATCGGGGTTCATATGATGCCCAAGGGCAAAATATCACTTTGTCATGGTGACGTGACCTCATGAACAATACTATGACGTTTCGTTTCTTCTGTGACATTGCATTCTACACGCGGCGGCGATGTGTAGCCACTACTAGCCAGTCTATGCTTGATAGTAGATTTGGGTTTATTTTCCTCAATTTGACAACTTGGGTAATAAACAGAATATCATATTCAGACCCATATATGATGCTCATGTCTAAATGTGGGAATATCCCTCTCTCTTGCACAGGAAATAAGGACATTTAGGTACTTGTGTCCTAAACTTAGTATGACGTGGGCACTCATGTAATATCCTCTATATACCCTCTTGATACTGAATACTATCCACCTGATGAAGGAGCAAGCATATGTTCCCAAACGTCATCCATAAATCTTGCTTTTCTCTCATTACTTCATACAGTCATCTACAGTTCTACAGTGCAATAAAATCCTCAGCCCTCGCTATAAAACACTGACACAGTAATATTCATTAAGATCAGCATCATCTGGATTGACTGATCTAAACAAAATTTCAGGAGTAGAAATGTGACTGATATATCAGCTGACATCGTTTATGATAATCTTACATTTAATGAAGACAATAAAGAGAAGATATTTAACCTAAATATAAACTGTCTTCAAACTGTTTCCCATTTGTTTCTTGATAACCTGCTCATTCAGGGGCAGACATATCATTACCATCAAAACAGCACTGCACCCTGTAAAAGGATTGTTATTTGAGATAATCAACACTGTCCTTTGTGTTGTGCCTTTGATCAGTTGTTGATAAGTATAACAGTTTTGTCCTGAACTATTACAGGTAAAGCAAAAAGAGGCTTGCAAAAAGAGTGCTTTAACTTTATAACAGTCCGGGGCAAAGCTGTACTTCGTTACACTATAAATGGATAGAGTGCATTTTATTTCCGAATTATATGGGCCAGACGAATTTAGTTGCTCATATACAGTCACCCCACATGGGTCTCGGGGTTCACCCCTGCGTTATTAGACATCCACGTTATAGTACCTATTACATAATGTGGAACAAAGGTCAAGTAAGATTGTATTTTCCGAGGACATAACAAAACTGCTATTTCGTAAATTGTGTCCAGTGTATCGTATTGTTGAAGGTGAAAATAAACAAACTTTGAAAATGAAAACATATATATGTATGGGAAACTTGTAACCAAATATCACTAGACATGATAATTTAATTGTTTTTCCTGTTATGCTACCTGTTATCAAAGACCTATATTCACGTGAATATACATCTTTGCTGTTATTCAACTAGGCCAGAAATAGCGATCAGGTGTGCACAGATGTTTTGGTCCAACGTACCGGTGATTCAGAATGGTATAAGAATGGTCTCGTTTAGCAGATATCAGGACAGTTGGTCAGCTGGTCTGACTTAAACAGTCTCGTTCAACAGCCACTGGAACAATGATGGCAGCCATGAACTTTAACGTTTCAGAATGACAGTATGAACATGGTTCACCTTAACTTGCAGGTCAACAGCTTGGGCTACAGTATGAGAAAGCTTGAGTTAGAAACTCATAGTCCAGATAATATGCTCTTCAATAATGCTCATAAAACCAGGACTACATGACTGAAATACTTTATTTATACATGCATACATTCACACACAGTAATGATGACGAACACATGACAACAACATGATTCCTACAGATCTTGTTTGATGTGTGAGTCTAGGAGAACTGCTGCAGTGCTGTCTTCACCCTGAAAACATCAACACCATGCATTAGTTCAGCCATGTTAGCAGGCTCCAAGTCAAGGGAGTTTTACAGGTACAATCACACAAAGTCTAAGAAAACTACTGCTACATAGCTATTGAAATGATCATCTTACAATCTGGCCTTGTGCCTTGTGTCAACTTACTTGTCAAACAGTGTGGAGTCTTGTGTACCCAGCAGCTGCTGCAGGAGCTTCTGGACACCCATGTCCCGGAGTCTGGTTTGTCGATTGTATGCACCTAAACACCAGGAACAGCTCATACAATCATCAACTAACAGCTTGGAAAAAAACTAGAATAAACCTTCTCCTGTTTTAGAAAGGTTTACAAGGAAACAACAAACAAGGCTACTGAAATGTAAAATGCCTCCACCGTCTACTATAATTTGCTTCAAGTAGTGTCAGAAAGGAAATACTATGCCTACCCTCCTCCTCATTGCAGACCAGGTTGGAAATGCAGAATGTAGCAGCAATCTGTAGCTTGACATTGCTGTGGACCTGTGAGTAAATAAATAAAAACCTTATGTAACTCTACGTTATGTAACCATGGTGCACAATCACTACACCATGGATGGGACAGTATTAGTACATCTGGACACAACCCAAGAGAGGCCTCCCTATACAATCACTACACTATGGATGGGACAGTATTAGTACATCTGGACACAACCCAGGGAAGGCCTCCCTATACAATCACTATACTATGGATGGGACAGTATTAGTACATCTGGACACAACCCAGGAGAGACCTCCCTGCACAATCACTACACCATGGATGGGACAGTATTAGTACATCTGGACACAACCCAGGAGAGGCCTCCCTGCACAATCACTACACCATGGATGGGACAGTATTAGTACATCTGGACACAACCCAGGGAAGGCCTCCCTAGACAATCACTACACCATGGATGGGACAGTAGTAGTACATCTGGACACAACCCAGGAGAGACCTCCCTATACAATCACTACACCATGGATGGGACAGTATTAGTACATCTGGACACAACCCAGGAGAGGTCTCCCTATACAATCACTACACCATGGATGGGACAGTATTAGTACATCTGGACACAACCCAGGAGAGGTCTCCCTATACAATCACTACACCATGGATGGGACAGTATTAGTACATCTGGACACAACCCAGGAGAGGCCTCCCTGCACAATCACTACACCATGGATGGGACAGTATTAGTACATCTGGACACAACCCAGGAGAGGCCTCCCTATACAATCACTATACTATGGATGGGACAGTATTAGTACATCTGGACACAACCCAGGAGAGGCCTCCCTATACAATCACTACACCATGGATGGGACAGTAGTAGTACATCTGGACACAACCCAGGAGAGGCCTCCCTATACAATCACTACACCATGGATGGGACAGTATTAGTACATCTGGACACAACCCAGGAGAGGTCTCCCTATACAATAACTATACTATGGATGGGACAGTATTAGTACATCTGGACACAACCCAGGAGAGACCTCCCTATACAATCACTACACTATGGATGGGACAGTATTAGTACATCTGGACACAACCCAGGAGAGGCCTCCCTATACAATCACTACACTATGGATGGGACAGTATTAGTACATCTGGACACAACCCAGGAGAGGTCTCCCTATGCAATCACTATACTATGGATGGGACAGTATTAGTACATCTGGACACAACCCAGGAGAGGTCTCCCTATACAATCACTACACCATGGATGGGACAGTATTAGTACATCTGGACACAACCCAGGAGAGGCCTCCCTGCACAATCACTACACCATGGATGGGACAGTATTAGTACATCTGGACACAACCCAGGAGAGGCCTCCCTATACAATCACTATACTATGGATGGGACAGTATTAGTACATCTGGACACAACCCAGGAGAGGCCTCCCTATACAATCACTACACCATGGATGGGACAGTATTAGTACATCTGGACACAACCCAGGAGAGGCCTCCCTATACAATCACTATACTATGGATGGGACAGTATTAGTACATCTGGACACAACCCAGGAGAGACCTCCCTATACAATCACTACACTATGGATGGGACAGTATTAGTACATCTGGACACAACCCAGGAGAGGTCTCCCTATACAATCACTATACTATGGATGGGACAGTATTAGTACATCTGGACACAACCCAGGAGAGGTCTCCCTATACAATCACTACACCATGGATGGGACAGTATTAGTACATCTGGACACAACCCAGGAGAGGCCTCCCTGCACAATCACTACACCATGGATGGGACAGTATTAGTACATCTGGACACAACCCAGGAGAGGCCTCCCTATACAATCACTATACCATGGATGGGACAGTATTAGTACATCTGGACACAACCCAGGAGAGGTCTCCCTATACAATCACTACACTATGGATGGGACAGTATTAGTGCATCTGGACACAACCCAGGAGAGACCTCCCTATACAATCACTACACCATGGATGGGACAGTATTAGGGCATCTGGACACAATCCAAGAGAGGCCTCCCTGCACAATCACTACACTATGGATGGGACTGTATTAGTACATCTGGACACAATCCAGGAGAGGCTTCCCTATACAATCAGTACTACACCATGGATGGGACAGTATTAGTACATTAAGATAGTTATAAATCTATGATATAATATTATGACTTGTGTCAGATAATCCACCAAGCGACAGTGACATTGTTGGTGTCATCTAGAATCTTACTGCAAGAAGACTCCACTCACAAACACTTAATCCATGACAGGATCGTGAACATGTATAGTGTATTCACGGCTCAAGCAAGGAGAGGACTCACTATACCATCTACGTGAAACTCACTGGACACCTTCCCCCAACAAGTCTATCAGGGATTAAGTCAGCATGAAGACACTGTGGCTGACACTGCATACAAGAAATGCCACTCACCATATAAGACATGAGCTTCTTCAGAACATCTTCATTAGCCATAATGACATCCTTGGCAGTATCTCCATCTGCGATGTTTGCCAGGATACAAAGAGTCTGGAAATATGTAGGTTAAAGTGCCTATTCCAAATAATCATAAATCTAATATTGGAGAATGTACTGTTTGCATGGATATTTGCATGTCTGTATGTTGAGTGGAGCTAAGGAATGGCTGGTGGTGTATACATGAGAACTAAAACACTCCTGTATGTGTCTCAACTCCATGAAGCCAAGCTGCACTTCAGAGCAGAGATGCCAATCCTGTATCTAATGAAAGTGGAGTCGTGTCTGTCTGGAAGACATGGCGTGAGCACATGGTCAGCCTCGCCATCTGGTTTCACTTATATATGGGCTATGGCATACGTTTGAAAAAGCTTTGTTGTAAATAACATGCAATGTACACAACTGAGAGAAAAAAGATAACAGGCTAAGCTTCTAAATGCTATAAAAGGAGTCAACTCAAATCAAGCATCAGTGACTCACGATATTGTATACTGTAAAATTAAATTCAGAATTCAAACAAATCTGAGAGCAGATTTTGAATTAGAATATCCGAGTAACTCGATCCCAAGTGAGAATTGTTAACATCTCTGAGAGACTTTGAGTGTATTGGAGGGATCCCACACTACAAAACGAAGAGTCAAACAACAAACCTGCTCCTTAACATCCACAGAGTGGTCTCCTTCCAGAATAAAGACAACCGCCTGCATCACCTGTTTGCCATACACGTTCATGATACTGTCGATGTGCTGAAATTTGGTCAATGTCTGTAAACATTTGAGGGGGATTATTTTTAAATACTCACATGAGTAAGGCGTCATCAGTCACAGTCAACAAATTATATTGTGATGAACTAACTGCAAGATGACAAGATGAAATGCTGTTGATGACCAATATGAGTACTTGTTTTACTGCAGTTAGGAGTGTGGGAACCTTGAGATAAGATTAAGGATAAGGATTGGTAAATTAATGTTTCAATGTATGCTTCACAAGTCATGTAGATATTGCTTGAGTATAGCCAGTATTTTGAAACTGTGAGGGTGGTAGGCCAGGCATTAGAATTAGCTCAATTAATTTGGAATACGTCAACAAGCATTGTTACCTTCATTCATTGTTTATACATAAGTGATTGTTGCTTCAATATTCAGTGTTGACAGATTTGAAAATTCTATTTTATAAATGTCTAAGTCATGGAAGTGATTATTTCCTTAACTACATGCTACAGGTGGCTAAAACTGTATTGAGATCACACAGTTTAATCAAAATCTAGTTTCCATGATCAATTTTACACCACTGATGAGAAGAGAAAGATTGGGGAGAGAATGAAAGAGTTTCACCTGCATGCAAATTCAAAGAAACTAGATCAAATCAAATTAACATAAAACCCACTGAAACAGTTCCAACATGCTGTCCGAGAGAAGAAGGAAGGAAGGAAGCCCAGAGCCCAATACAAATCACAGAGTAGACTTCACAAAAAACTTTAACCTACTTGGCACTTCGGAAATTTCAAACCTACTGGTTTGTTTGACAGGAGATTCCTCAAAAGACCCAAAGTTTTCATTAAAATGTTGGGATTCTGGTCTGACAGAAGACAAAACAGCTGATCTGACCCCAGAGTCTCAACAATCTGAGTCTTCACTTTCTGGTCTGCTTGAAAGGCCATGTTCTGAAATAAACAGATGACAGTATTGTACACTGTACTAATTCATGGAAGACGGAGAAAGACAAAACAGCACACCAACATGATGTTTTCAACATCTATAACTGTCCGCTAACATATGAAGTTAGTCTTACTTGTTTCATCATATGTGGTACATGTCAACAGGTTAAGGAAAACTGGAACTACCAAAACTGACTTTCTTCCCCTATGAGTACTTTCTTAGAACTTTACTGCATAAATTGGCAACATATGTGGCAAGACTTTACAAAAGAAAAACTATGTCATCTTCAACACATACAGGAAACGAGAGAATGTTGGGAAAGTAGCTGCTACTGGTGTGTCAGCTACTCAGTAATAATGTAACACAAGGTTTGTATTGGTAGGTTACAGTGATATTACGTGTCACGTGACTACTGGACATAGGTAAACCAAACACTTGTGTATCTAGTATCAAACATGTAGAATACTTTCACTGTGCCCTTCACTCTAAACACTACCAGATTACATTGATACATGGGTAAAAGATTGATGGTGTAATGCTCACCATCAAACCCCACACCCCATTCAGTCTAAGTGGGGCTTCATTGCGACTGGCAAGACTGGCTAGGATATTGATAGCTCCACACTCTAGAATGGGCTGAAAAAAATATTGAATAATATTTGAAATAAAATACAATTCTTCAAATTTCAGCTCCCTTAAATTACTTCCGCAGTGCATACTGTGTGGATGTATAACAGGGCAGCTGTTTCCAGAGCTGAAAATTAGTTATTCATGCATATCATTCTTAAAGGTTCAAAGAGCACAGTTACTTCACTGAACTTCAACACAGAATAAAAAGTAAAATCTGCCAAGTACTGATATCAATTATTGTACTTTTTGTATAGAAATCTTTTGAAGAACACAGTACAAGAGTTTAGTCATATTCGTCTGTTTTTGGCAGTGCCAAAGGGAAACACTAATGGCAGGGTGTCTTAGATGTGGCAGGGTGCCTTAGATGTAGCAGGGTGCCTTAGATGTGGCAGCGAGCCTTAGATGTGGCAGGGTGCCTTGGATGTGGCAGCGTGCCTTAGATGTGGCAGGGTGCTGGACCCTGTTAAACATGCCTAGGAGAAACACTAAATGTGTATCTCCTCATGAAGCATCAGCAGCAATCATACCTCCTTGCTCGGGGAGAACTCCAGCAACAGGTTACACAGCGTTGACGACGCGATGGCCACAGCTTCCTCATTGCCACTCTGCATCATCTACAACATTTCACACACACCTTAGATACTTCCAGCAGCTGCAGGGCTAAATTCAGTTTTGAACAAATCTTTTTATCAACAAAGACATAATGATTTCACAATCTTTATAATCAATGAGTTCAGAAATGCCACCATGCTAAAGCTATTACACAAGGCAAGAGAGGTTTCACTGCACCCACATGTACCCACCTTGAGTAAGGGCTTCCACACTGCATGGTCCTGGAAGGTTGTGCGGAGCTGTTGCACTGACCGTGACAGACTGTGGAGACATCTGGTGGCAGCAATCTGAACCTTCATGTTAGTGCTGTTGATGGCGACCACAATGTGGTCCATCAGATTCTCAGTGGCAATCACCTGGCAGAAGTCAATTGGTTAGCTTGAATAGCAGCTAGGACAGAAATAAGACAATAGAACATAATTTGCGTTAACAGCTTTGGCAATTGGTATTTGACATTTCCATGGTAAGAAAGTCCCCTATACATGGGGGCAGATCATGTCACAAGAAGAATAGGTTGCTGTGACCTTTTCCAATCTGGAATCTCCATGGATCCCATTCACTAACTACATCAATAAACACATGTTGATATTGGACTACCTTCTTGCGGATGTCCTCATCATTGGCACCGAGAGAGGCAAAGGCTTTGAAAGCAGCCTGCCTCATTTCATTACCCCAGTCAATGTCCTGAAAAATGAATATTTGTGATATAAATGTATGTTTTCTGACACAACATACAGCAATTTCCCTTTAATATAACAATGAATCTAAATTGTGGATGAACATATTGCCACCACAGTTGAAGACAAGGTCTGCAGCAGATTCCGGCATGGCAGTGGAAAGAACATGCCATCGTTCTGTTGCTTCTTAACAGTCCTACCAGGTATTGAGTGAAACTGAACATGACAACAAGTCCAGCAGTGTGATGATCACAGCCTAGACGGTTTTAACAATGCACTGAATCTAAGAATTACAATTGTAGAGTGTTCAATAGCAATTAATCAATGGTACAAACAAAAAGCAATTGATGAACCAACAGTATATGTGACTATCAGTAGTTTAGTAATTGACTACTGCTGATAGAAGTGCAGCATAAAATACAGGAAATGTTCTCCTCGATTTATCTGCCCCTTTACCTCTTAACCAAGCTAGATCTGGGTTTCAAGTCCCTTGTCATTTATTAAAAGAGACTGAAACTACTTCAGCTTCAACATATGTCATATTTGGGATTTCATTTTCTTAGTAAATGGCATCGTGTAATCATACTTCAGCTTGTTTTTACTTCACATAGCAAACAGCAAGTGGTAAGAGTGCTGGTCACCAACAGGTCATTGAGACCAAGGTCAGTTCCATCACTCATATACAAGCTCTGATGTTTGAGTGTTACAGAGGGTGAAGATGTTTGGGAAGGGCTGAAAACCAATAGTCATGTAGTTGTCATACTGATAACTCCATGTGGTAATGTAGTGAAAGTAGAAGTCATTGTGGTCATGGACTTTGTGTTAAGGGGCAGTGCCTGTGGAGCTGTTTCCTGCTACCTCTCCATCTTAACACTTGCAATATCGTCTTTATGTGCCATACATACACCCGCACTAAAGATATACTACACTAACACTTCTGCTAACATGATGAATCTGAACTGCACAGGATGCCTTCTAGATCTGCCAAAGTGATAAAAAATACATGGGTCAATGAAAAGAGGAGAGGTGAATTGGGGTTTTACATTGTACTTAAGAATATTTCGCTCATATAATGATGTGCATGCTTGTGTATGTGTAAGCTGGTTTTATAGTACTAGCTCACTGAGATATCCTCCCACAGTTGAGCATGAATACCCCACTTAGACACATTATACTGACACCAAGCCAACCAGTCCTTGTTGTACCCTTTAATGAGGAGTACCATGCAGAGACCAATGAGTTCCATATAATCTAATGCTCTCTGGGCAGATGCTCTAACCAATACACCACAGAGGAGGTCTTCAGTGATTCTTGTGTCAACGTCCTGATAGTTCAAGATGCATTAGCTATCTTTAAACCTATAATAAATATTCATAACCAGATATATACTTCGAACAAGGTATAAAGGTAGTCATTACAAATGACAGCTGTGATGGAAGAACATGATAAATAGACAAATATTTTAGCAAAAAAACCTTCCAATCACCTGGAACATCTACCAGAGAACATGCCACAGTACCTTAGTAGGAAGGTAAGTGTGAGGTTTCATCCATCAACAATGAATAACAAGAGCAAAGTGGATCCTTTTGTGCAATGACAAGGTAAGTCAGGAATCAACAACAGATGGGCTACAAAAGCAGATGATCAGACAGGAAGAAGTTGCACATTTTGCTTTGTGTTATATGGTCGTAGAGAAGGACATTAAATATGTTGTATTGATATAAGAAATAATTCAACACAGAACTCATACAGAACATTATATAACCACTTACATAACTCATCATCAGACTGGTGAAATCTAAACTGTTAAATTTATCTTATCTCAGGTCTTGTACTTATCCCACAGTGGGTTGGTTTGCTGCACATTACTCAGTGTCTGTAGACGATGCAATCACGGTGAGAGTGGATGGACCAGTTGGGTAGAGCCACTGGATCTGGATTAGTAAATCTTAGTAGATCAACGAAGCAACTTCAGGCTGGCCAGTAGGGCAGTGTTATCTTCTTGATGGACTGTAGCTCCTGACGTACTCGAGGTAGCAAAACCAGAGGTAGAAACATGAGCATTCAGATTTTCCCCAAGAGACTGCTAAAGCATCTTGATTCCATGCCAGAGTGTCTGAGATTGGAGAGACGAATCAGGGTAGCTGGTTGCTGAACCTGGTGGCAAACAGATCTACCTGAGGATTGGTGATTGGGAGACAGATGGACAAGATCTGAGAACATAAAGTTTGCCAAAGAAGTATTGTAGGATCTTTCACAGAGATGAAAGTTGAGCCGTCACCATTAAGGAAGGCTGGTCTTGACTGTTCACTGAAGACGGAATCTTTGAACTTAAAACTAGTGACATCTAGAATTGTTGCTGTCAAAATCTCTCAAAAGATCACATCAGGAGGGTTCACTGTAGGTTCCTGATGAACACTGTATGACCACCTCTATAGACACAACAGCTGGTTTGGTGCTTGGTGGACGCCGGCATTCAAAGAGTGAAATAAACAGACTTCTCTTCTCTTGAAACAAACTCTTCAAATTCATTGCTGGAGTCCTGGTCTGCAGATGCCATCAGTCAGATCCCAGCCAAGACTGCATCTTGAATACCGGTCTCACAACTCAAAGGAGTTAATACACACAAAATGTGGATCAGAGGAAGAAAAATTCTTCTTGTATTGCTGGTGAATATTTTCTCTTTCATGAAGAATGTTCTTTGACCATGGCGATACTTGTGATTCAAAGTGCATAGCTTCAAATTACACTACATCTACACTGCTGTGTGACAAGAAAGAGAATGACTCAACAAATGTGACATGATCAACCAGAGAGCATGCAGCATGCTTCTCAGAGGCTAGCAGGCTGTCCAGGAATGAGAGTGGGAGCACAGGACATGAATGAGGATAAGTTTAGAAATAGTTTACAGGGAAATGAATGGCTTCACCATATATGGGTAATCAACTTATCACTGTGCTATGCTAATGCTTTCCCCAGTGGGCTAACTAGCACAACAAAGGTGACAAAGGCAGAAGTTGTCTCTGCTGTTTCTGTGGCTGACCAACAACATGTCCACAGCTAATATCACTTGCCACACATCTAATCTGAATCCATCCAAGTAAGTCTTCATCCTACTACCTTGGACATTTTACAGATGTTCTCTTGCTCACCTTCCTCTGGGTGCGAGAGCCGATCTGCTGCACATCACCATACTTAAGGTAGTCTGCTAGTGTTTTAATGACATGATCAGAGATCGACGCCAGCCGCTGCAGCTCCGGGTCTACCTCAATCAGGTACGCCAGGTTTTCTGCTCCTTCCACATTCTCCTCTAAAGTACGATCTTTCTTGCACATACGGACCAAGGTTGGAAGTGTCTGAAATTTTAAGAAATATCTTGTCAAATTTCAAATATATATATCAAGACCTTTGTCATATGGTGTTCTTAAATCAAACTGTGACACATTATTAGATAATCTTCCCCCTGACAAACCCACATCAGCCATACGAGAACACTGACTACACATTAATACAAGAGTACTACTACCAGAGAAACTCTCTGTCACATAAGTATCACAACATCCCTCTGTATGAGGCACAAGGGTGTACCTTTAGTGTGATGATAGGGTTGCTGGCCTCAATAGCACTGCCTCGATACAAGTATGTCATACACTTGGCAGCTGCCATTTGCATCTCTGATGTTTTGTCTCTGGCCAGAAGGTTGATGAGAAGTCTGGGGATAGGATCCCCATTGTAGGTGGCTGAAGGTAAAAATTGATGATTTGTATCTGCATACATTGCTGTCAACCTGAATCGCAGTTATGATTAATTTCTGAATGATTTGCAAAAGGGTGACGTGTTTGAACAAAAAATAAAGAATTCTACGAAAACTGAAAGAAACATGAGTTTAGTAACCAGCAGAAACACTGACTGAATCTCACACACACCTGAAGCCACAGCCTGTGACACAGCATCATTCTGGTGACATAGAACTGCAAAACATTTCAGAGTTGGCATCTGAACCTGCAATACAAACATCCTTTCTTAGTTCCTGTGTTACTGTTAAATGTCACAATACCCGAACAAAAAAATCGAACCAAAGTGAAACAAAGGAAGCATATATGGATTTCAGATCTCCCCTGAGTTGGCATCCATAGACTTACTAACATCATTATATGAGGGTAGACAATATACACACGACAAGCTAATATTCCAGTGCTAACAGTCCTGTGCTAAGTGTACCTTGTATATGTCTGAGCCTAGAAGAGGGGCCAGGGCTGCTATTGCTCCATTTTTACACAGCATCTCCTGATGAACTGTAGTCTGAAAACACAAGGCACGCAACAACAGTTTCAGAGGCTGAGGTAATTATGCCTGACATCAGAGGATTGAGAGTGAACATTGGGAAGGGATAATGGTTTACATTTATGAGATGGTATGGAAGGATGTGCCATATTGGTGGAGACGCTGGCAGGAACATTAACTTGAATGCTTCAGAAAAAATGTGTTTGTCACAAAAGAAGAATGAAATATTTCTAACATATTCATTACTCTTTACTTTTTGCTTACACACAAGATGTGTGAAATGACTGGTGTCTGGATAATCACCTAAAATAGGCTATCGAAAAAATTGAGGCATTGGTTGCAATGTTTTGTGGAATACTGTGGACAAAGTGTAATGGTCATATTGAAAATAAGATCAAGGTCACCCAAATCGACTGGTGTCTGTCTAGTTCCCCAAAGTAGGCTGTCACCAAATTTGAAGACATTGGGAACTACATTAACTACATTATTGCATTAACAAGAAACAAGACATATGTATGTGCAGACGGATGAACATACAGACGCTGCTGAATACATAATCCAGCGTTTTTTGCAGTGAGGGACAAAAAAGATTCCAGTTCATTTGGTAATCATGTATTGACATGCTACCAAAGCACCCATAAAAGGGCATTACCTTGCAGCAGTTAGCAAAGATGGTGGTGATGCACTCCTGTGTACAGACAGACTTGGAGATGATGTTGATCAGGTGGGGAATTATCGTGGCATCCTGTTGAAGACAGTAGACACAAAGTCAATGAACAATATCAGACAGCGCTCTATACCAGTGCCAGACACTAAAGGTCAACAAGAAGACAGATTAGGTCACCACTATATACCAGACACAATAGGTCAACACGACATACCAAACACTATAGGCCAACAGTATATACCAGACACATTAGGTCACCACTACATACCAGACACATTAGGTCAACAGTATATACCTGACACATTAGGTCATCACTGCATACCAGACACTATAGATCAACACTACATACCAGACACTATAGATCAACACTACATACCAGACACTATAGATCAACACTACATACCAGACACTATAGATCAACACTACATACCAGACACTATAGATCAACACTACATTCCAGACACTATAGGTCAACACTACAATCCAAACACTATAGGTCAACATTACATACCAGACACATTAGGTCATCACTGCATACCAGACGCTACAGGTTATCACTGCATACCAGACACTATAGATCAACACTGCATACCAGACACTATATGTCAACACAACATATGAGACACTATAAACAGTATAGTTCAAGAGTTAACATCTGACACTATAGATCAACACAACATGCCAGACACTGCTGGTCAGTAAATAACACCAGACAAAGTCAACAAAATAACTGATAGTTGGACCTGAACTACTTGTTTTGTAATGTATCCATCAGAAACAAACAAGCAAACCAGATTTGAGTTTAAATCCTCTCAACACTGATTTTAACCTTAGAACCAAGATTAGTCACAAATGGCTTTGTGCTTGTTGTTCTGAAAGCCATAAAGGCCATGATGAAATGAAATCACTTGTTTCCACATACCTGATAGACTAGCTCTATGGCAGCTTTATTGCACACAAAAATTGTTCTCAAGCATCGCAGGCAAGCCTCTACATACTTCAGATTCTGGTTGGACAAACCTGTAACAGAGAAAGCTTCCTGTAACCATGGATACGCAGAGTTAGACACACCCACTGAAAAAGTCATCCAATTTTCAGATGAGACATTAACTAATTGGATAAAACTTTATTTATGATGATAATCTAGAGTGGCTGTTAAGTCAGTTAAAGATGTTAATATGGCATGACAGACATGATGTAACGGTAATGTATTCCTGCTACAACCTTTCAGTAAAACTGAGACACAGCCAGCCTCCACCAAAGCTGAGATGTTCTCATCAGTGCCCTTTGCTAAACTCCCCAGCACTACTGCACACTCTGTACGGAGTTCAATTGGAGATGCTTCATTGATCATCCATTGGAGGAGTCTGCAAAAGGAAAAAAATGTCAAATCAAACTATGCCTACCACTGGTATGATACCTAGGTGTAACAATACCACCCACTAGTATGACATCAAGTGTAACAATAACACCCAGTAGTATGATACCAGGTGTAACAATAACACCCCATAGTATGAGATCAGGTGTAACAATACTACCCAGTAGTGTGACATCAGGTGTAACAATAACACCCAGTAGTATGACATCAGGTGTAACAATAACACCCAGTAGTATGACATCAGGTGTAACAATACCACCCAGTAGTATGACATCAGGTGCAACAATAACACCCAGTAGTATGATACCAGATGTAACAATACCACGCAGTAGTATGACATCAGGTGCAACAATAACACCCAGTAGTATGACATCAGGTGTAACAATACCACCCACTACTATGATGCCAGGTGTAGCAATAACACCCTGTAGTATGACATCAGGTGTACCAACAGACCCATTAGTATAGTACCATGAGTACCAATAGACCCATTAGCATTATACCAGGTGTACCAATAGGCCCATTGGTATAATACTAGGTGTACCAATAGACCCAGTAGTATAATCCCATGTGTACCAATAGATCCAGTAGTAAAATCCCAGGTGTACCAGTAGACCCAGTAGTATAATCCCAGGTGTACCAGTAGACCCAGTAGTATAATCCCAGGTGTACCAACAGAGCCTTTAATATGATACCAGGTGTACCAATAGACCCATTCGTATGATACCAGGTGTACCAATCGACCCAGTAGTGTGATACCTGGTGCACCAATACGCCCATTAGTATGATACCAGGTGTACCAACAGACCCATTAGTATGATACCGGGTGTACCAATAGGCCCATTAGTATAATACCAGGTGTACCAATAGACCCATTAGTATGATACCAGGTGTACCAACAGACCCATTAGTATGATACCAGGTGCACCAATAGGCCCATAAGTATAATACCAGGTGTACCAATAGACCCATTAGTATGATACCAGGTGCACCAATAGGCCCATAAGTATAATACCAGGTGTACCAATAGACCCATTAGTATGATACCAGGTGCACCAAGAGACCAAGTAGTATGATGCCAGGTGTACCAATAGGCCCTTTAGTATAATACCAGGTGTACCAATAGACCCATTAGTATAATACCGGGTGTACCAATAGACCCATTAGTATAATACTAGGTGTAAGAATAGACCCATTAGTATGATGCCGGGTGTACCAAGAGACCAAGTAGTATAATGCCAGGTGTACCAATCGACCCATTAGTATGATGCCAGGTGTACCAACAGACCAAGTAGTATAATACTAGGTGTGCCAGTAGGCCCATTAGTATGATACCAGGTGTACCAATAGGCCCATTAGTATGATGCCAGGTGTACCAATAGGCCCATTAGTATGATACCAGGTGTACCAATAGGCCCATTAGTATAATATCAGGTGTACCAATAGACCCATTAGTATGATACCAGGTGCACCAATAGGCCCATTAGTATGATACCAGGTGTACCAATAGGCCCATTAGTATGATACCAGGTGTACCAATAGGCCCATTAGTATAATACAAGGTGTACCAATAGGCCCATTAGTATGATGCCGGGTGTACCAAGAGACCCATTAGTATGATACCAGGTGTACCAACAGACCCATTAGTATGATACCAGGTGTACCAATAGGCCCATTAGTATGATACCAGGTGTACCAACAGACCCATTAGTATGATACCAGGTGTACCAATAGGCCCATTAGTATAATACAAGGTGTACCAATAGGCCCATTAGTATGATGCCGGGTGTACCAAGAGACCCATTAGTATGATACCAGGTGCACCAATAGACGTATTAGTATAATACCAGCCTGTAGTATGATACTAGGTGTATTAATAGACTCATAATAGTATGATACCAGGTGTACCAATAAACCCATTATTGTGATACCTGGTGTACCAACAAGAATAAAAACATATATACTAATTAGAATCATTAAGAAGAAAGTACATCTACAACCAGCAGAGAGAGTTCTGAATTTCCACTGTTTCCCTCTCACCTTGGTATAACGCCATGGCTGATGACATTTGACTTCTGTTTGTTGTTTCCAATCACTAGATTCTTGACATTGCTGAAACATTTACATATATTATACATGTACATTTTGTTCATTTGTTTACATCTTGTGTTAAGTACTGTAAGAATTCCATCAAGTACAACATATTTACTTCTGTGTGAAAATCTTCCTTTTGCAAAATAACATAGGTTACTATAGCATATCATGCATGTGCCATATATTAGAACAAGTTCTGATCAACATCATGAAACACATCACTAATGAATTGATGGCTATGCTTTGTTACTTCATAGGACATCCTTTGTTCAAAATTAGCTATAACTGTTCAGACAGAACTGTAATCTCAGACAGAAGAAAAAGAAATCAAAGAAGATCAAATGAGGCATACTTTACTGCATCGGTCCATCGATCATGTTCCTCTGAGAATATTATCTCCATAGAACTTTTACTTCCATCCACTTCCTGAAAATAGAAATATTAGAAATTGTCAGTATCAATAATGTTACAGTACACCTGTACAATAATTTTCAGCCTTACTTTCTTTCAGTTCCTGGTAGTCTTAATAATGAATTCTACACAATTCCATACACCAAGACTTTTTGGTGGAATTTACATTGTCCATTAAAAGAAACAGGATTTCAATAGAAAGCATGTTTATGTTACATTTCTGGTCAGATTCACTTGAAAAATATTGTTTATGACCATTCATATCTTTATCAAACTGATTTGTGCTTTAGATCACTGAAGTGGCGATAGCTGGAATCATGTGACAGCCCAGTCAGACAATGTTGGCATAGTATGATGATGTTTGAACTAACCATCCCTGTAACAGTGAAGTCATTAACATCTCTACAGTTTGTGTCAGTTGGTCAGTTGGACAAAGCATCCAACTTCAGATCAGATGGTCTGTAGTTTGAATCGGATCACTGGACGTGGAAATTTTATTGTCACTTTATAAACAACATGCCTGTATACGTGTCTCAACATTAAGTATCCTTGATTGTCTTCACAGAAGTATTAATCAGTGCACAATAATTGTGTTCCACTATTGCCCATAAGAGTTTTGTTGTGGGGTTTGGGATTACAAGTTATTGAATATAATAAATGATCATAATACATTACTTAATCTTTGAGAAACCACTGTATCTCATTCACATATTGCTATTTATTAACAGGTGTCTACGGACACAGTAGTGGGGTGGGATAGGCAGATCATCATTCTTCTCCACCAGACAGATTGTGTACAAACACCTAGATTCGCATAACCTTGATTCATGGATATAAGGGAAGTGCAGCAGAATTCATATTTTAAATGCATGATTTCATTTTGTATACGCACTGATTATTTTAATCATTCATTCAGCAAATTAAAAATGCCTAATACTCCACTCGTGAATGAAACCTTTGTGTACAGAAGCCATTTGCAGGTCATCACCCATTCATGTGCCCACAAGATGTGAACTGACCTTGTTTCATGGTTACTTTATATTACGATGTACAAAAGCCCGGAACGAGAAGTGTGTAGGTTGGAGCTAACGGCATCTTCTTTACTTGACATTTTGTAAAAATAAAATTTGGCAATGATGGTATTAGTGATCTGGTGCTTTTTATCACAATGTTGGAAAATTATATTTGGCATATAGGGCCATCACATATTCTCGCGGTAAACACATTTTCTGCCGACATCACCAATGAGTGATACTTAGCAGTTCTTTACATCACTGACCAGTAACTAGGAAGAGGCCCAAATCGTGAATGATCTAACTTTTGCAATGTAATACATATAGGGGAGTTTTTACCAACTTGGACAAATCATAACTTTTGTATGCCCCTTCCAACAGGATTCTTCTTCATAACACTTCATAACATTACTTCCTCGTAATGTCACGAGCATGGGAGACGCCTTTCATCAAGCTCAAGAGTGGTAACATGCATGCACCCATGCATGCACGCACCTGCACACACACACTTCTATAGAGCCAGAATCAGATGTAATTGCCCAAAGGCACTCTGAGTCCCCCTTGAAGCTAAAGTTAAGCTTTGGTAGAAAGATGAGTCTTTAACTGGCTTTTGAAAGATGCAAGTTCAGTCAATGATCGAAGTCCTTGTGGTAGTTCTTTCAAGAGTTTTGCACCATTCATAAAGATTGCTCAGTCACCAAAGACTTTGTTCTTGTACACTGAGTTTGCAGAAGAGATTGGTCACTAGAGCAAAGAGATCAGGTTGGCACAAAGCGTTTTACAAGTTCAGAAAGATGCTCTGGAGCCAGTCCATGAATGCATTTAAAAAGAAGCAATACTTTGTAGTTGTACTGGATTCTGAATTTCATTGGGGACCCATGGAAATTTTGCATGACAGTGGTAATGTGTTCAGTCATGTTTGCTCTGAATTCTAGTCATTCTTGTAGCTTGTGTGGTGCATGATTTGACAGACCACTGAGCAACAGCTGCCCACAAATTGCAGTAATCAATGCATGATGTTACATCTATCATCATCTATGCCTTGTTTTCTCTTCAAGGTACCTGCAGATGGATCAAGCAGTCGATAGATGAAGATGCTAGAGGGCGAGTCTCTTCTCCTAAATAAAATAAACATTCTTTTGATAAGAACTGTTATTTGTTTCAGCCGATATCTGTAAGTGCCGTGAGAATACCTAGGAAACGCGTGTAATGTAAAGATTCGGAACGTTTTTGGCAGCGAGGCGTGGCATTGCATGTTCATCAAAAGTACCTCTTCGTGACGTCAGTCTTAATTTGAGACTTAATTTTCGAGCTGGCATAATAATTTTCGCGATCCATGAATTAAGGTTAAACACGAATTTAGGTTACGACTCTGTATAACAGCCCATTGGTTTGTTTATCAAGTCCTTCCTGGGATCGACAGCTGGAGCTGTCCGCGGTTTTGGGTAGAAAATGAAATGTAGCAGGTCAGTAAAGTTATTGTAAGGGCGAGAAACACAGTACGACTCTCCATGGTAAACACAGTGGGTCGTTTTTCGAAATATTAGATAACAATTACCATGTTTGAGGGGATCATTTTCGATGTGATCTGTCTCTTCTCTTCTTGTGTTGATCCCTTATGGAAAATCCAATTTGCGGTTGTCGCAAACAAAAATAAAATCTTTTTTTTATTGATTATACATATATCTCTGATCATATCTTACATTATGTTCAATGCGTTATTAAGAGGTAAGAACATTTCTTTATCATTCTCCAATTGTAAACATAATGTCGCTAAATCACGCATTTGCACTTATATCCGGTGCGGCATGGCTTCTCGATTTTAAATGTATGTTCTTTCGTTTTATTTCAATTATGAAGTTATCTAGTTTTATTATAGAAATTATCATTATTTTATGATACGTGTTGTTCCATTATATGTTTTTTAAAGTTATTATGTCTGTTAACAGCAATAATTGCGTGATAAACATGACTTCTTCATTTGTGTGAAAGTTGTTTCGGGACCGTTGTTTCAATATCCCTTGAAGAGTATTGATGCTCTTTCCGCAACCTGACAATACCTGTAGGCCTGCAGTAAATGTCTATTGACCTTTGACGCATTGACTGATATGTTTACAGTGGATGTATATCACAGTTCAACAGTGACAAGTCTGGAATCTCGCAAAACTTAAAATGAAGATTGCAGTGGAGGGCTGTTGCCACGGTGAACTTGACAAGATCTATGAAACCATCCAGCATCTTGAAAAAAAGAATAACATAACTGTAGATCTGCTTCTTATATGTGGGGACTTCCAGGCTGTTCGCAATAGGGCAGACCTGCCCTGTATGGCCGTTCCTCCCAAATATCAGAGGCTCAATACCTTTTACAAGTAAGGAGATAGTGTCATCATGATTATTGGGTTATTATCCTCCATGTATGTTTTCCCAAGTACTCATTTGTGCATGAGTTGATACAAACTGGTGTTGGGAAAACTGTGTGGAGATTCCATCAAGAATGGAGGTTGCTAGGAACCAGGGTTTTAAGAGACAAGGGGTATTTGGACATGTTGGATCAGCCGGTCCCTGGATTGTTCAGACAAAGAGAGAAACCAAAAATAGAAGTAAAGTCATTGTCACATACTTAAGTGTGAAAGGCTGAGAATTTGAGAAAAGTGGAACTCTGCTGGAACTACTTTGTTACACAACACCATTAATGGTAATGTAAACATAAACATTTTGTCAGCAAGCCTGGGTTGGGGTGACCAACCTCTGTCAGTATACACTGATCACTAAGTTTACATGCGGCTAATCACTAAGTCAATCAGTGTACCGGCACTGAGCGATTGCAACATTTAGTGACCGTCTCTTACCCTACTGCATCGAACCCTCGAACCTTTGTGCAAGTTTACTTCTGTTGAAAACATGACTATGTTCAAAATTGACATTTATGTACAAGTCAACATAAGTCAACATAAAACTTGTATTTTCATGTCATTCGATGACATAAATCATATTTCAGTGGTAACAAGACATATCTGTTTATTCTAGAAGAGGTTGATTTTGTTTTAATGTGGCTATTAGCCTCATCATGCTCATCAACACTGAACTGTGAGTTTCATCTTATAATGCTGCTGAAATGGAACATTCTCCTGCTCATTGTTATAGCATAGCATATGTATACATCCATATGCCATTATGCATAACTCAAAGTACATGCAGCTTGTGTTCAGCATAGATTGAAGAATCAATGTTGAAAACAGACAGATATCATTGTCTCATCTGATAATTTTGATGGAAAGTTTTGGGGCAAAAGGTTTTGTGTAAAATGTGATGATGGGGTTGCTTCAGACTTTTGTAGCTGTTTAAGTAAACTGTTTAAGTAAACTTTAAAGGGCACAGGTAAAACTTTACACTATGTCTGCTTTACAGGTACTATTCTGGAGAGAAGGTGGCTCCGGTCCTGACCATCTTCATTGGGGGTAACCATGAAGCATCCAACTACCTCCAGGAACTGCCGTACGGGGGATGGGTGGCTCCAAATATTTACTACATGGGTGAGAAGTTCTGGAAGCATATGTCTAGAAACAGGAGACAGTAGCAATAATCATCTCAATCAGAGTCACATGTCACTTGATTTTGACCAATAAATGGTCATTCCCATTACTAAGTCATACAGTTAGGATATGTTGTCTTCAATGTAACATTGCAATCCTTTCAGGGTATATATTTTACTCTTGTCACTTGATTTGTGGTGAGATGTCTCCTAGTTCTGCAAGTTCTTGTTGGTTAGCTTGGGGTCATGGTCGTCGTCTCACCTGGCAATTCAGGTGTTTCTACAATTGATCTATTAGGTTTGAGTCTGGTGAGTATGCTGGCCAAGGAAGAACTTGGTGTTGAAGAAGTTATGGAAAATTAGTGTTTTGTTGGGCCTGGTGTTTTCATACTGTAGAAGTGTTCTCTGTTGTTGTTGGCAAAGAAATGGTATTGCCAGGGGTCAAAGAATGTCATCTCTATATCTCTAAGCATTCAAGTTTCCATGTATTGCAGCTAATACTGTACACTGGTTCCCAGAACTTTGCACCATCACCCAGACTCTGTCAAAAGGATGCACTTTGGTCGTAGTCTTTCTCCCTTGCAACGGTATACTCACACCCAGCCATCAATGTGGAACATGATGAATTGACTTTCATCTGTTAAAACCACTCACTGCCAATTTCATACCAGCCAGTGATGTAGTCCTTGCTCAGTGCCTCACTGTAACCTACGCTGACGTTCATATGTCAATGCAACTCTGCACAGAGGACATCGAGCTATGATACCTGCTGCATGTGGACGTCATAGCACAGTACATCAACTGATGACGTCTTGGAGCTGTTGCCACCATTTCCGTAGCTGGATTACCCAGTTGTGCAGATGAAGAGTACGCAGATGGTGGTCATCACGTGTGGTCTGCCTCATCATGGCCTGTCTTTGGAGCTGCCAATCTGCCTGTAATGCTGGAACAGCTTGATGTGAACAGTTCAGGGGTCTTGCACTATGGCATTTGTTGGCCCTCTGTCTCTCTTGATTTGTTAGCTGTGGCTTAATTTCCATGGTTTTCTGTCAGTTGAAATGTATGACCACCGATTTGCTGCTTTTTTATACCAGTTCTCAACAAGCATTTAGCAAAATTTCTGAGATGCATGTGTTGCCATTCACATGCTTCTACACAGCCAACATGCTGCTGCGTTTGGATGCACGATTAGTCACAGTGTGGGCAAACTATTTCAGCCAAAAAGGATTTTACTAACTTGAAAAACTTTGCCAAAAATTTAAAACAAAAATTGTTCATTTCCCTTTGCCCATGAGTTTATTTCTTGAATGTTCATGTCCTGTCAGAATAAGTATTTAAATTATTTTTCCTTATCCTGACTCATGCTTATTATACTTGTCTCCTTCTGTCTGAACATAGTGGAACACTTGAATCCTTGAAGTTCCCTTCATTAAAGCGGACGTAAAATCATTACTCACTCACGAGTAGCCTGCATCATTACTCACCCATGAGTCCGTGCACTTTTGGCACACAAGCGTCACATGACCTGATATGCCCTTCACTCTGTCCTAATTCGCCCAAGGGGATGGACGTGAGGGCACCAGGGTCCCGATACAGCACATATCCGTTTCTTTTTTCGGCCTTATATCAACCAGATTACAGCTGTATTCAATTTTTGATCTGTATATAACAAAATTGTTTCCAAAGTGTACATAATGTATTTGCCTTTTAACTTGTATTCACCGTTGTGTGTTTCATAACATTTGATAAAAACTTGTTTACGTTGCTATTGTCGGCAGCTGACCCACATTCCTATTGTCCTCTTTGCACTGATGTTTGCTCTTTCAGCTCACGTTGTATCCTTTGTCAAAATCTAACTATTCAGCAGTTAAACAGTTATATTTTAGGTGTTCTTTGGCGTGCAAAAGATTATAACTGTAGGCATAACCAAGTCATGTCGAGTGAAAATACCAAGACAAGCGCTAGTAATTGTTTGTTGACTGATGCTGAAATTCATCATTCTAGTGAATCGCCTCGCGGCTCCCAGGGGCAGTCATCTGCTGTAGTGGAGTCTATCGTCTCTATTCAGAAGAGATCATCATCTTCCGAGTTGCTGTCATCCTAGACTAAGAACCACAAGGCTACATCAGCGCTTGGGAAGAAGAAATTGCCAGCTTTGAAGACTTTGTCGAGTTCTTCACAGAAGTCGAGGTCCTTCTCTTCGGAGATACTCCCACCACATGAAGCAGACGTTTTTGACAACCCCCCAATCCTAATGTCAGAGGTTCCATTCTTCAGTCGACCTATTACATCGGCTAGTGCAACAGCAACCGTTTCTACTCCGACTCTGGACTTGAGTCAACCCAAACAGCCATCACAACCACTAGGTTCAACGCACAGCTTCAGCCTAATTTACGGAGAAGATGATGTCCTTGATAGAGCAATGCATCGGGGAAGAGAAGGCTGCCACAGCTTCACGGTCATCTACTCAGCAACCCTGTGCAGCAATTTTCATAGCAGTACCCAGTCCAAGCCTGCGCCGCAGGACAACCTACCTGCAAGTTTACAGTCTGTTTGCAGTGAAGAATCCACCACCTCCAAGCAGCTCAGTCATAGAGACTCCCCATTTAGACAGGGTACGAGTCATCGTACACATGGATCTTCATTGGTGTCAGACTTTGAGGATCATCATAACCCTGTGCACAGGAATCATCGGCGAGACTACTCATCAGGGGATCTACCTGCCAGAAAACATAGAAACTCCTCTAGAGATGGTTACTAGGATCACTCACCTGCACGAACGGACTCCTGCCGAGGATGAATGGGATGCTGTTTTTCCAGACACAGAAGTAACATATTGGATTGCTAATAGTTTAGAATTAGTATCACCTCCAAAGGAATCTCATGACACACATACTGATAAGATGATGAACAAGATTTTGATACGCTCACCATGCCACCAGTTGAACCTATATCTATATCGCCGAGGAATCTACATACAGCGTTTGATAAAGCAACAAAATATCGGGGTGAGCATATGCCGACGTTCACCCCAAAGAAATTTCTCCTGCACCATGTGCACTGCATGGAACCGTTTACCAAGGCTCCTGATGTAGACGAAGATTACAAGCTTATGTCAGAGTCTCGCAGCAGGTCTTATAAGGTTGAGGAGAAGACGATGGATACAACTACCTGACGTTTGTTTTACAAACTTGCACAATCTAGAGCCATCAATGAAAGCCTGATCTCACACTTTAAGGACCCAACCTCAGAGGAAGATTGGATGATCTTGTCTGCATTTATGACACAAAAGAAAGACCAGATATTTATCTTGGAGCACTTGGCGTCGACTTCTGCAGGACTAACCCTTTTGAGGAGGCAAGGGTTACTTTCAGCATGTTTAGTACACCAAACCTTTACTTAGAACTCTTTGGGCAGCTTCAATTTTATTTGGTGGTGGCACAAGTGAAGTTTTCTACCTTCAAAGGCAGAAGAGGTTTCTATTGGCATTCTGCAGGAAATAGCAGGACCACCTCAGGACAGGGTCATGCCCCTGGAAGTACCAAGGATTCCAAGCACTGAAGATCAGGTTCGGAGTGACTGGTACCTTCCACCACCAGCCGTTACTGTAGAACTGTCGATAGTAGGTGGACGTCTCCAACAGTACTGGGAAAATTAAGGGATACTACAGGAAAACTGTGTGTGTCAAGTTCTGCGCAGGATACAAGATAGAGTTACGAGTCACTCCACCACTGACGAGAGCCGATGGTGTTCAACTATGTGACCAACCAGATGGAAAAAGTAAATGATGCCACAAGTCTACTAGCAAAAAAGCCGTCGAGGAGTTGGACCAAGCTCACATCACGCCAGGATTTTATTCCTCAATTTTCCTAGTTCCCGAGAAAAACTCAAGAGAAAAGTTTCCCCTCATATACAATATGAAGAAATTCAACACAGAGTATTTACTCAAAGCTGCAAATTTCAAGATGATACATCTTCCTCAGCTCCGATGAATGATATGTCCAACAGATTACCTTGTAATCATAGACCTTCAAGACTCATATCTGCACATACTGATACACCAAGAATCACAAAAATGTCTACGATTCCAGTTCAAGGAGTGTCACTTCCTGTGGAGCGTCCTACCATGTGGAATATCATCGGTCCCTGGCTGCTTACTCAAGTGACCAAACCTATCCTGCAGTATCTACATCAACGAGGTCTACGCAGTGCTTTCTACCTACCTAGACAACGGGATTCAAATACATCAAAATCCCTGTCAACTCAGACTGCAACTAGATATCACTATTCATCTACTATTCAACGTAGACATGATACTGGTCTACTGACCCAAACCCAAGACACTGACATGCAGGGGGAGGTACAATTACGCCCATTTGTCAACAATCAGCTGAACAGCACTATCCCGTTTGTTCTACCAGATTATCTCAAGACATATCTCCTCTGGTGGACACACAGAGACAATTAGGTAATAGAACCAGACTGCATAGTTCATCTACAGTAAAATACTTTTATAACGAACTACGAGGGACCACTGAAATTAGTTCGTACATTCATTCATATTACGTTCTTTTCACTACAAAGTCAGTAATGTTACACAGGTCACTCGTCACTACGCACTTGTCATTGAATATATCGTATCGTAAGTCTCATGAGTATCAAAAGCTTCTGTCCACATTTCTGATGTGTGTGGGAGGCATATACACAGGCCTTTTGAGGGGATGCACTTGTCGTTTTCTATTAAATCGCCAAACTCTGAGTTGCTGTGCCAGAAGTATACAAAACTAGGTCGTCAGCGACGGGCTTTACGGCATCCGGCAATCTGATTGGTTAATAATGCAAACTACAACTTCACATGGGTGTAAAAACTGGTGTGTGTTTTGATGTCTAACTTATTGGTCAGATTTCAAAGTGAGCACCGCTAATTGACACTGATTGAATTTGCTCAATTGACTATTCAAACCATTAATTAGTGTTAACTGGAACTGTCGAGGATTTCAAAGTGAGCATCGCTAACTGGCAATGACACGCTCAGTTCGTTATTCACACCGTTAATTAGTGTTACCTGGGACGCGCGGGGATTGCAAATCAGTTCGCTATAGCCGGTAAGTTCGTTATAGAGAATTCGTTATTCACGACTTTTTTATATGATAACATATAGTGGTTTATTCGGGACTTTTAAAACAGTTTGCTATAGCCGTCAGTTCGTTATATCCGTGTTCGTTATAAAAGTATTCTACTGTATTCGTAGATGCATCTCTTCAAGGATGGGGCACTCATCTTGACAATAAAGTAGTCTCGGGGAAGTGGTCAAGACAAGAGCAGGATCTACACATCAGTCACCTAGAGATGAAAACAGTGATAATGCAATACAGCATTGGGCATGTTGTCTCAGGAGCGCCAAACTCAGAGTTCACAGAGACAACACGGTAGCATTCTGTATAATCAAACAATGGTCAACATGGTCACCAAGTCTGTTACAACTCACATTTCACCTGTACAGCATCATCGACAAGCTGAACATGTTTGTGAAAGCATGCAACATTCCAGGGGCAAAGAATGTCATAGCAGACACTCAAAACTACTGCAGCCGTTTCCAACAGAATGGATGCTGCATCTTGAGGCATTCCGTCTCTTAATACAGACATTAGGATCCCTGATAATATACCTTTACCTGTACAGACATTTGTATCGCCTGTTACCGGATCCACAAGCCTGGGCAACAGACACTCTCAGCATGTCATGGGTGGGACCAAAACATGTGGGTGTTTCCACCTTTAGAGCTATAACCTCAAGTATTACAGAAAATCAAGCAAACGTGACTACAGCTGACTTTGTCTCGCCTTACTGGCAGTACCCGGTGCAAACAACATGCAAGATTTATCCTTGTATCCTGTCAGAGCATTGAAAAAATCTACTTGCAACGTACTAAAACAAGGAGACAGAAATTCAAGCGCCTATTTATCCTGATATCAACTGTAACACCCACAAAAGGTTCAAGGAATACTAAATTGGTTTGGATGAGAACTGTAATTTTACGAGCATATAAAGCAACAGACTTTGCGTCACCACAAGAATCTAACCTACATGAATTTCGAGCCCTATGGCAACTTGAAACAGCACTGTACATTTGCAGGGTGGGGTACCATAATTGTCAAAAACTTAACCTGTCAAAATCTAACCTACATGAATTTCGAGCCCTAGCATCAACACTCGCTTTACATGGGAACTGCTTGATAACAACTATAATGGAGGGCTGCTTTTGGAAATCACTTTTGCCAACGACTATCTCAGAAATATCGCCACCGAAGATGTCGCTGGCAAAAAATCTCACCCTTTTTTATCACGTGACCTGTCAATGCCAATCCACTCTGTTCAGAGTCCATGTGCACGTCTAAGAACAGGCTAGCTTGAGTGATTATATTCCTGTACTTGTATGCTATTCTTGTAAAGTGATTGCATCTTCACTTGACATATGCGTCAATCGATGAAGTTGCTATAAGATAACTAGTAGGACAATAGCATATCTAAAAACCACAGGAAGTTGTCATAAATAAACTTTTGGAAAAAAGTTTTTGACAATTATGGTACCCCACCCTGCAAATCTACAGTGCTGTTTCAAGTTGCCATGGGGAGTTACAGGGCCATAAAATACATGACAACCAGAGAATCCGGGATGTGGTATGACCCACCACCGATTCCGTCGTATTCTGGCAAGCATAATATGCATCAGTCAGGATAAGGAAAAATATGTAATTTTCTGATTAAAATTCATATTTTATACTTATCCTCACTCAAGAGGTCAACCCTGCCGTCCTCCCTTCTCATGACACTCTGGATTTCCCTGCAAATCCGGGTGCCGGGCAAGTATTCAGAGAGAGTAAAGAGCATGGCAGGTCATGTGACTGATTTGCGTGCCTAAATGCACAGGCTCAAGGAAGGCATCTTGTGGGTGAGTAATGATTTTATGTCCGCTTTTGTGAATGGAACTTCAAGGGATTCAAGTGTTCCACTATGTTCAGATAGATGAAGGAGATAAGCATAATAAGCAAGAGTCAGGATAAGGAAAAAAATTAAATAATTATTCTGACAGGAAATGAATATTCCAGAGATTAAGCTACGGGGTAAAGAAAATGAACAATTTTTATTTTGAATTACAAGAGTCAGTATAACTATAAAATATCAATTTATTCAGAAAACAACATATTTGGTAACTCTGCATCTGAACTAATGTGTAAATGATGCCAACTTAGATCTAGTTATTGTGTAAATATCCTGATGTCAACTAATGTTTGTCACTAAACACCATCATTACCTGAACTTCTGCTTCATGCTTCATGAAAACCTGATTCCAGGTTACGGAGGTATTGTCCAGGTTGGAGGGGTCAGGATTGGTGGACTGTCAGGAATCTATAAAGGAAAGGACTTTCATAGAGGTGAGTTATCATCTCTGTTATACAGTATCAGGATGCATGTGCATCAAAACTGTTTCCACACCAACACTGTTTATACATTAAAGGTCACATGCAACCAAAAAATCCAACATAATCAAAACACAATTATCACTTATTCATGACATCTAATATACATTGCCACTTGTTAAAAAACAAATAAAATTATAAGCATACAATCGAGATTCAAAAGTGCAATATTTTGTACTTGGGCTTACTTTCCTCGAAACGAAGCCCTTGGGAGACCGAACCCAGTCATAGCTGGTGGCTGTGCACTCAAGGGTAACGACAACTTCCGATTAGCTGGTTCATTTGCTGATACGCTGAGGGCTCATTGTGTGTACAGAAAGATGATCTGTTTGATGGGCATTTTAGAAGTATGGCTAGTCACTAGAAAGTAAGATTCTTTATGGATGAACTTCTTTTATTGTACTTGATGCATCGTTTCAGTATGGATTCATATACTGTTGTCAAACAAAATCATTTAAGCTAGAAGATGTTGTTATCCCTAGAGATTTTGGGTTTTGTAAATACACATTCTCTGAATTTGAGTTCGATCAAATCAAAAATCATCTCGGCAGAGATGGTGAACTACTGTGTGACTGGAAAGTGTCATTCGTCCAAGTACAAAGCAGGACTTGAACTGACAAGTGTTTGCACCAGTTTCCGTCAAATCCAGTCATCCGAAAAAATGGCTGTAGTTTGTTTGCTACCCACAGACATAAAAACTTGTCATGTGTACAAGTATCACACCTACCTAATTACATAATGTGGCAGAGACTGGACTCAGGTGAAGGAGTCATAAATCAATTTATTTTGTTTATGGCGTATAGTCGGATAGGTGTTAAGTTCAAATTGCATGTGGTCAATGATTGAAGCTGTCTATTGTATATTGTTTTTAGCAGACAGGTAGACAGACATACAGGAGTCAATAAACCAGACATTGAGCTTTCTCTGTGACAGTGGCTGCTTACTACAATCAACAAGTTTCTTTATGTAACAAGTACATTATTTAATTGTTTGTGTACACAACCAAGATTAGAATACTGCTCACGACCTCATACTCCGAGCATGCATACTGTTTCAAGCTCAGCAAACCTATTCACTGTGCATGCGTTATGGGCGCAGTGCAGCAGAGCTGTTGAAACCAGTTTTCCCCCAGTGCTGGGGGAAATTTAGTGAATCGTTTGTACTCCGATTTCGCGGGCTTTTTTTCATCACATTTTTCTTCAACTTCATAGACTGAATTTGCGCTTTTCATGATTTGTTTCGGTAAGTGCATACCTAAAGGTATCAGAATCTGCAAAGTTGTGTTTTACATTGCATGTGACCTTTAAACAATGCAAATTAACAGGGCAGCAACAAAGGTCTTTGAACGGTTGTAATGGAGATGTTTTACAGGTATGTTACAAGTCTGTACCAGGACCAGTGAAGTGATGTTTAACATAGTGAAGCAATGTTTAATGTCGGCAGGGGATTTACACTGAGATGTATAGTATTCCCAGAAATTATTGAGAATCATGTTGCGTCATGTAACTCATTACGTTTATTAACTTCTGGCGTTTTACTTACATAAACATGTTAAAACATCATCCTTTTACAGTCTCAGTCTTGTTTTAGTACTTTGTTAGACCTCCTCACTCAGCAATGCATGCCTGAATACGCCTAGGCACACTACCCATCAAAGTTTGTAGGTAATCGTGTGACAGGGTATCCCAATATTGGACCACCTCGGCCTTCATATCTTCAATAGTTCTCAGTCCCTTTTGGTTTATTCTGTCCTTCATGACTCCCCACACATTCTCAATTGGGTTTAGGTCTGGGCTGTAACTGGGCCAGTCTAAAACTTGAACATTTTTGCCCGACAACCACTGTTTTGTGTAGCGCGCAGTGTGTTTTGGGTCATTATCATGCTGGAAAATCCAATCATCTTCATACAATGTTTGTGCTGTCGGAAGAAGGTGACCATTTAGAATGTCAACATATCTTTCTTTTGTCAATTTTCCCGTGAAAACACACAATGGTGTCACTCCGCGAGCCGATATGCCACCCCACGTGAAACTTCGGGCTATGTTTTGGTCGCTGGTAGATAGGTTTGACAGTATCTTTGGTCCAAATTTTCACACAGTTAGGGAAAAGCCAAACAGAACTTTCATCCGAAAAGAAAACATTATCTCAATCTTTATTTTCATGAGCCCGACACCAGTTTAAACGTTTTTCCTTTTGTGCATCTTTCATCAACGGCTAGGGCATTCACCGTTTTTTCACCCAATTAAGTCTCTGTAATTCCTGCCTAACTGTTTCATTGCATACCTGAGGACTTCCTCTGCTAATCATTTCATTTCTGATGTTCTCAACACTTTTCAATTTGCCCCTACTCACAATCTGCCCAAGTCTTCGGCGAACCACAACACTAATTTCCTAGGCCGACCTGCCCCTGCTTTGTGCTCTATCCCAGTTCCTGTTTGAATATTCTTCAAAGTTCTGTATACTGTAGACAGAGGAATACCATGTCTACAAGCTAACACTTTAGCATCAACCTCATCCCTTTCAAAATCATCTAGAATGAGCTTTCTTTTCTCTCTTGCTGTAAATTCTGCCATGTCAACACAGGAAGCCGTCTGCTCAGACAAGGGAGATAACTCTTGACGTAATGAGCTGCCTTCTAAGCCTTCAAGAGTTGTCTCCCTTATTTAGTATGTTTAGTGCATAGTGAAAGCCCTTTTTCCAATCTTAGCATCATTAGAAAAAAAACAAAGATTTTCTCAATAATTTCTGGGAACACTGTATCATGTAATTACAGTTATATAACAATGAGATACTACTGTCTGAAAATTGGGATGATGCCCAGTTTGTTCAATTAGTTATCTAATACAATCACTAAGGGAGCATTGCTATAGGGCTGAAACAATGCTGATGTGATATTAACGCACTCCCTAAGGGAGGTCACCCATGACACACATATGTACCTCACAACAACACAAGGTTATTATATCCCCGCACTGAGCAATATTCCAGCTATATGGTGGCTGTCTGTAAATAATCGAGTCTGGACCAGACACTTCAGTGATCAACATCATGAGCATTGATCTGCGCAATTAGGAACTGAGGACGTATCAACCAAGTCAGCGAGTCTGATCACCAGATCCCGTTAGTCGCCTTTTATGGCAACCATAGGTTGCTGAAGGCCTATTCTACCACGGAACCTTTACGGGTCATATCCCCACTATGAAGTTATAGGGATATATAGCGTTCATTCTGTCCATCCTACCATCCTGAAACGTCGTTCGGAGCATATCACTTAAAGGTCACATGCAACGTAAAACATGACTTTGCAGATTCTGATACCTTTCTGTATGCACTTACAGAAACAAGTCACCAAAATGCCAATTCAACCTATAAAGTTGAAAAAAACGCGATGAAAAACAGCCCGCAAAATCAGAGTTCAAACAATTCACTAAATTTCCCCCAGCGCTGGGGGGAAAACTGGTTTCAACAGCTCTGCTGTGCTGCGCCCATAACGCATGCACAGTGAATAGGTTTCCGGAGCTTGAAACAGTATCCATGCTCGGAGTATGAGGTCATGTATTCTTATCTTGGTTGTGTACACAATTAAATAATGTACTCGTTACATAAAGAAACTTGTTGATTGTAGTAAGCAGCCACTGTCACAGAGAAAGCTCAATGTCTGGTTTATTGACACCTATATGTCTGCCTGCGTGTCTGCTAAAGACAACATGCAATACACAGCTTCAATCATTGACCACATGCAATTTGAACTTAACACCTTTCAGGCTATACGCCATATACAAAATAAATTATGTAATTAGGCAGGTGTGATACTTGTACACATGACATGTTTTTATGTCTGTTGGTAGCAAACAAACTACAGCCATTATTCTCAGATGACTGGATTTGACGGAAACTGGTGCAAACTTTTGACAGTTGTGCTTTGCACTTGAACGAATGACATAATTCCAGCCACGCAGTAGTTCACCATCTCCACTGAGATGATTTTTGATTTGATCGAACACAAATTCAGAGAACATGTATTTACATCTCTGTATGCATTCTTTATGGATAACAGCTTCTTCTACTGTATATGATTTTGTTTGACAACAGTATATGAATCCATATACTGAAATGACACATCAAATACAATGAAAGAAGTTGTTGTCCATAAAGAATCTTACTTTCTTGTGACTCACCATACTTCTAAAATGCCAATCAAACAGATCATATTTTTGTACAATGAGCCCTAAGTGTATCAGCAAATGAATCAGCCAGTCAGAAACCGCTGTTACACTTGAGTGCACACCACCCGCTATGACTGGTCTCGGTCTCCCGAGGGTTTCGTTTTGAGGGAGGTAAGCCCAAGTACAAAATATTGCACTTTTGTATATTGCACTTTTTGTCACTTATAATTTTGTTTATTTGTGGTTTTACAAGCAGCAATGTATATTATATGTCATGAATAAGTGATAATTGTGTTTGTTATAACTGATTTTTTGGTCAGGTAACCTTTGAGATTGACCAATCAGAACACAGCTTACCAAATTGCGAAAGTGGACATTCGCACATACCTTTTGGACTTTTTATCTCGAAAACATTCATACCCAAACGATTCCGAATGCTATTTAGCGTATGCTTGCTTCTGGGTGATTCTGTAGTGTTTTGGGCAATACTCAATAATGTCATCTTGCTGAAATATTAGCTAATGGTAACCATGTCAAGAGAACCCCCAATGCGTATATACTGCGGGTAAAAAAACTGTGTTATATACAGATTTTTGTTCGTGGAGAGATCTGTGTCAGTATTTTGAAAGTCCCTCCTATCCCTAAATAGTAGCCGTTGTTTGATTGGTTAAATCTATTTAAGCATCTCGCGTTTGATTGGACGGTTATAAGTCACTCAAAGGTTACCTGACATGACCTGCTAGGTTTTGTTAGACTCAGTGGTGAAGTGTAACGAAATGCAGGTGTCATGGCAAGACCTCGAAGATTTCAGCTTGTTAACCTGTCTGTTAAGATTGTGAGCATGACATCTCATGAACCATTCACTGGACATTCTTCATATCTGGCAACCCGTGAAGGTCCCGGGGTAGAATAGGCTTTCAGCAACCCATGCTTGCCATAAAAGGTGACTATGCTTGTAGTAAGAGGCGACTAACGGGATCGGGTGGTCAGACTAGCTGACTTGGTTGACACATGTCAGCGGTTCCCCATTGCGCAGATCGATGCTCATGTTGTTGATCACTGGATTGTCTGCTCCAGACTCGATTATTTACAGACCGTCGCCATATAGCTGGAATATTGCTAAGTGCGACGTAAAACTAAACTCACTCACTCATATTTGGCACCAAGCTTCATATAGGGATGGTGCAGGGCCCAGTCAATTTGTGTGACCTTCACATAATTGTCAAGGTCACATCAACACTGCATGTTAAGATTGTCAGCTAGATATCTCAAGCACTTTTTACTGGATTTTCTTCAGAGACTTTCAACATATTCCTTAAATGTTTTTCAATAAGCAATTTATTTATTAGTATTTTTGCATATTTCATACACTAGGACAGTCATGTCAAGGTCAAAGTGAGTCTTGAAAATACATATTTGTGCATATATCAGAGCAAGATATCAAGAGAGGTTGATAGGTCATGTTACTATGACCTTCACTTTCATTCCTTTTTAAGTTTGATTTGATCATTTCCAGCCAGGGATTATGTGCCTTAGTGACAGTGCTTATTCTTTTGTGTCTTTTGTTCCCTTACAGGAAAAGAGCTATGTTTACTAAACAATGATATGACACTGATTTGTTTTGTTTTTAACTTGACCCTGCAACAAAATTGGGAATATAGCTGAATTATAGTGATGGGTTTAGTTTTGCCATGATCAAATATGCATTGTTTTGTTTAGGTCACTTTGAAAGACCCCCTTATAATGAATCTACAAAGAGGTCTGTCTACCATGTTCGGAACCTTGATGTGTTTCGATTTAAACAGGTGAGCTTTGTGTAAAATGCATAACATAGAATCATCAGGTTGCAGATATGCCACCTAGTGTTTCCACAGGCATTCGGACAGTATTACCTTTGGAACTTACAATAAATTGGAATGGGATTAAATAGTTCGGCATAGAAGTGCTCTGTTTTTATAAAATAAGTTGCTGCCAGGCAGTCAGTCCAAACATTCCAAAATCATGTACATTTTGATGTGCACTCAAACACTGCAGCTCTGACTCTGTATAGTGATGTATGTTCTCCAATATCATTGAATAGGTATATGGGAAAATGGCACAGGTAGAATAAACTCGTAACCAATAAGTGCTGATATTTCTATCAGTTTATATCTCAAGCATGTTTAGTTTAAAATTCAATAAACAGGGTTATCTGACACTGAAGATTATGGGATTGCTGTACATGACAACATGTCTTCAATACTATATTGCACTGAAACAATCCAACCTCAGAGGTCAAGTGATGGCTTTGATAAAACAAATTACAGTCATTGATGGCCTTGCTGAGGACACAGACGACATTTGTCGTAAGGTACCACACATGCGATGAATACATCTAGTTACAAGCCTGTGCCTCATGTCCTCTTGATGCATGTAATTGTGTTGATGAGACGAATACAAATTTCCAGGTTTCTCGACCCATTGACATATTCTTGTCACATGACTGGCCCAGGGGTGTGTACCACTTTGGGGATGTGAATGGCCTTGTGAGACAGAAGAGTTTCTTCAGGGAGGAAATTGAGACAAACACACTGGGCAGTCCCCCTGCAGAGGAGCTGCTTCACCTCCTACAGCCCAGCTACTGGTTCTCAGCTCATCTCCATGTCAAGTTTGCAGCACTTGTTCAACACAAGGTAAGCTGCTACAGTCATCTCACCATTACTTGTTCAACACAAGTTGGGATGCTACAGTCATCTCACCAATACTTGTTCAGCACAAGGTAAGCTGCTACAGCCATCTCTCCATCACTTGTTCAACACAAGGTGGGATGCTACAGTCATCTCACCAATACTAGTTCAACACTAGGTAGGATGCTACAGTCTTCTCACCAATACTTGTTCAACACAAGGTAGGCTGCTTCAGTCGTCTCACCAATACTTGTTCAACACTAGGTAGGCTGCTACATCATCTCACCAATACTTGTTCAACACTAGGTAGACTGCTACATCATCTCACCAATACTTGTTCAACACAAGGTAGGCTGCTACATCATCTCACCAATACTTGTTCAACACTAGGTAGGCTGCTACATCATCTCACCAATACTTGTTCAACACTAGGTAGGCTGCTACATCATCTCACCAATACTTGTTCAACACTAGGTAGGCTGCTACATCATCCCACCAATACTTGTTCAACACTAGGTAGGCTGCTACATCATCTCACCAATACTAGTTCAACACTAGGTAGGCTGCTACTGTTACATCTAGAGACAGTCATTCCACCATCATTTGTTCCACTCACCTGACATGCAGACAGTTACAGAAGAGAAAGCTTCTGTCACATGCTTACAATGTGTACTTTCAAGTACCATTTCCATGCTGTCTTTATTTGGAAAGATGGCACAAATATTATTCATACATGGATGTTGTTAAAGAACTGATTCTTTTGAATGTTTCAGGCAGTGGATGGAGCAGAAAAGACAACCAAATTCCTCTCACTTGACAAGTGTCTTCCAAAGAGAAAGTTTCTTCAGGTTGTGTAACCTTTGTATCTTATGATCCATAACTCATGTGACAGGTGTCTGTCAGCAATGTATCTGTTGTCCCGTATCAAATGCAGGACATGGTGTCTGTCAGTAAGACATCTGTTGTTACTCTTGTACAACACCTGTGTCAGGTGTCTGTCAGTAGCACGTCTGTTAATCTTGTATAACATGTGTCAGGTGTCTGTCAGCAATGTATCTGTTGTCCCATATCAAATGCAGGACATGGATATGTCCAGCTGTCTGTCAGTAAGACATCTGTTGTTAATCTTGTACAACACCTGTGTCAGGTGTCTGTCAGTAACACGTCTGTTAATCTTGTATAGCATGTGTCAGGTGTCTGTCAGTTGTGCATCTGTGGTTAATCTTGTATAACACATCATGGGTATCTTATACAACTCCTTTGTTGCCCTACCTCCCGTTGCCTTTTTGGTTTTTTTTAATTTTTTGTGTTTCATGTTTGTGTGAATAGTGCACAATATTTCTTTGATCAATGAAAAGAAAACAACTATCCATAAGAAAACCACCATCACCACATGGAGTTTCCTCCCTACCACCTGTGCATGGCCAACTACGTAACCGCCTAAGCTCTTATCATCATTCCTTCTGCTGCCACTCGTCATGTTAACATGTGTTTGAATTGGTGAATACTTTTAACAACAATTTCTGAGTCTTCAACTACTGTATGTATGGTCTTCATTCGTTCTTTAGAATGCTCTGTTGACTTTGCAGTCAGCTATTTCTTAGTCAGCCATTACTGTGCCTTTTGTATTAGCTTTTGCACTCACTTTCTAAGGTTTACGCACATGTTGCTATTCCATGTCGGGAAGTTTAGCATGATAAGTGGTGGATGAATGTGTATTTACTTTGATCACCTTCTTGTTAGACTCAGTTTCCTTCGTGCAGCTACGACTGCCAAACTAGGGCATTTGATTCCACCTAGCCGGGCACCCCTCTGCAACAAGCATACCGTGCTATCGAGGAAGTTTACCAGAATGCCATGCAACAGATATGGGTAGTGGTCCATGGGGTGTACCTGTCCCCAATTCAGAGGTCTACCCTGGAGCTGGAGATTGCATGGGTGACGTTTCATCACATGGGACTCATTACAGCGTGCTGCATCAACAGTGCCGCTCAGCAGGAGGAGGAGGAAGAGCTGCCCCTGCCACATGTAAGAGCAAGGAACAGGCCTCTTTGTCTAGCTCTCAGGAGCCTTTCCTCGGTTATGGGGAGGGGACTGTGGCAGGGGGAAGATGGGGACTACTCATGTCATCTTACCTCATGTCCCAGTGGATGGTCATTTCTGTCTGTTCCTGCCGGAGTGGGAGAAGGCAACACGAAACTATTGGGTGCTGTAAACCTTTCATGTCGACCATGGTGGGTATACTGCACGACGAGATTCAGGCATTGCTGGACAAGTCTGCAATAGAGCGTATACCGGGTGAAGAACAGGCAGGGTTGTGCAGTCAATTCAGGGTATCAATTCTTTGGCATGTCCACAGCCCCAAAGGTGTTCAAGGTGTCACCCTCACCTGGATGACTGTTTGCTGTGCACACTAAGTCAACCAGCAAGCCAAGATTTTACCAGAGTGGATCATGAACCTTAAGAAACCTGACCTGGTACCTACCCAGGACTTTGTTTTTCTCAAGGCGCAATTCACAGTTCTGGAGATGGTGTCTTCGTCCCTCTCGCAGCCCCAAACACTGGCACGAACTTCGCAACCATCTCTGTAGTGAGGTGTGTGCGTTTGGTATGTGCATTCAATAGAAGAAGTTTTGGCAAGTACAGGTGCTCACCCTAGGCTCTGGAGAAATGTCTCACAGTTGCAGGGTGGTTGTCCCCTCATCTTCAGTGGTGGGCCTATGTTGGGAATCTCTCCAAAGTGGTCCCTTTATAAATCCTGACACCAACTCTTAGAGTTAGGCCACTACATCCCTCTGGGGGTGTGGGGGAGTGTTGTGGCCAGTCTGTCGGTGTCCAGACACTGGTCCCAAGCTAAACCCAGTCTTCACATCAATGTCTTGAAACTGAGAGCTGTGTGGTTGGTTTTCAAACACTTCAAGGAATATGTCCGGGGTGAGGTGATTTGTCCTCAGTTGGTCAATCAAGTGACCATGATATACATTCTGAAGGAAAGGCACGCTGTCCTGAGTGCTTCTTCAGAAGAAATGGAAATTTTTCGTCTGGTGTGACCAGTACAATGCAAATTCTGGCCCCACACAAGTGGATGCTTGATCAGCAGATATTCAGAATTATCTCCAGTTGTACAGATCGTTCCAGGTGGATCTGTTTGTGTCCAGCAGGACAAATCGCATGCCTGTGTTCTGCTCTTGATAGGTGGAACAGAGGGCGCTGGCCTACGACGCCTTCCTGCTAGACTGGACGGACAATGTATTGTGGGCATTCCCACCACTGCCTCTCATTCCCCAGCTGTCCACCCAGGCAGCATGGCAACATGTGCTTCTGGCACCACTTTGACCATCACAGCACTAGTCTCTGGTAATTCTCAGGTTTTTGGCTCGGCCTCCTGTGCCATTACCTGGTTGGCCACGATGTTTAGCAGGGAGGTATCTCCACATGGTGGGGCCAGTAAAATAAGTATAAAGGATTTTTATATTGATTGTACAATAATTTATTAAAACTGATACATCTGTCACATGACATTTACAGCTATAGAAAATGCATATATCTATCCCAGTACAATTATCTTCAAATCTAAGTTTTAAGTAGCTTTTCCACTTTTTTCTTCAAGTATTTTGTTTATGGAAACCACATGTCATGCATGCTGCAGGGATTCATTGTCATGGGTTCCCAGGACTGCTGGTGAAACAACAACAGGTTGAATGTCTTTGTTATCATATAGGTTATCGATATACCTCATGATGCCTCTCAACCACTGAAAATCCATCTGGATCCTGAGTGGCTGATGATTCTGAAGTTGACCAACCATCTACTGAACCTCAGCCCTTCAACACGGTACATGCCAGGACCTGGCAGTAATGACAGGTAACTTAATCTTACATCTGCACAAACAATAATGACAGATAGCTTAACTTTACACCTCCACAGACAGTAGTGACAGCTAACTTAACCTTACACATGGACAGACAGTAGTGACAGATACTTAACCTTACACCTCCAGAGACAGTAATGACAGCTAACTTAACCTTACACATGGACAGACAGTAGTGACAGATACTTAACCTTACACCTCCACAAACAGTAATGACAGATAACTTAACCTTACACGTGGACAGACAGTAGTGACAGATAACTTAACCTTACACATGGACAGACAGAAATTCTAGGTAACTTATCCTTGCACCTACACAAACAGTAATGACAGATAACTTACCTTACACCTGCTCAAACAGTAATGACAGGTAGTGAAACCTTACACCTCTTCAGACAGTAATGATAGGTAACTTAGCTATACACCTGCTCAAACAGTAATGACAGGTAGCATAACCTCTAACCTTCACCCACACAGACAGTAATAACAGGTAGTGTAATCTGACACCTGCACAAACAGTAATAACAGGTAGTGTAGTCTCACACCTGTACAGACAGTAATGACAGGTAGTGTAACCCCCTCTCCTCTACAGACAGTAATGACAGGTTGTGTAATCTGACACCAGTACAAACAGAAATGACGGGTAGTGTAATCTGACACCTGTGCAGGTTCCTGTAAATATACCTTATGACATGTATGAAGTTATCTGAGTATTACAATGCTGTATTTAATATCTTAGGGCTACAATTGTTGTAATTTCTTACAGCATCTTTACAAAGATTGTTCTTAAACACTTGCCTCAGTCCCATTTCATGAATACTATCTGTGTTGATAAACCAACTTGGCATCATATTTCCTCCACTCTTCTTCTTACAGGTGGGATTTTAAGGTAACAGACCAAGAAGTGGAAACTATTAAGGAAGATTTCGATGGAAACTTGGCATTGCCCAACAACTTTGAACCTACAGTGCCAGTCCATGACCCCATGATGAGTTCCCCCAATAAGTGTCCTGCCATTGTCATCAACCCCCAGACTACTCTTCTGTGTACCATGCTGGACATCACAGACCCATACGCTGTGTACCTGGACAAGGACTCACACATCAGGGATGACGATGTTCCATCATCTCTAGACCCAGCCGACTTGGATGATGACATCAATGAAGATGACGAAGATGACGGAACATGCAGTGACATTAACAGTAGTATTGATACCTCATATAACGACTCGTTTAGTCTGAACACCACAGACTTGTCACTGAATGAAACTGCAGAGCTAGCATCAGGGAATCTCTCAATTCTGTCAAACAATACAGACATTTCCATCGAGGAAGAAGATGAGTTGAGTGAAATACTTTCTGCTCAAAAGAAGATGCAAAGTAGTAATGGACATGAGTTAAGTGTGGACAGCTCTGTCGATGGCGAAAATGAGGACAATGTGAAGGTTGCACAGAGTCTCTCAAAAGGTGAACTGTCCAAATCAGACACCTTGTTATCCAAACTTGAAATGTCTGGCGTGTTTGAAATTGATGCCGATTCAGCATCACAGAGTGACTCTATCAGTTCATCTGCAGAAGATGACAGAGACTCAAATCAGACAGTAGATATATCCAGCAACCCACCTGTTTCCACAAAGTCCATCAAACGGACAGATGTGCCTGATGTAGAAATAAGTCCACAAAGTAAGAAACTGAGAAGAAGAAATCAGAGCATGTACTCATCAACTGAAGATGAGGCAGATTCACAGTGATTTTACACAGTTGACAGTGGTAGAGAACTGGTATCGAGGACTTGTTCAAATATCTTCATAAATAAGTACTTACACTGTCAAAACAATATTTTTATGTTCTTAACTAGTCAAGAACTAGTTTTAGAATATGTCAAGACAACTGAGTTTTATGTGGCTTTATTTTACTGCAGTGTTTTACTAGACTTGCATCAAGTTTTGCAAATGAAAGATCATACGCATCAGGCTAGAAACAAACATTATTAAACTCAAAACAAAGAATTTACTGATCATTTAGCTTAAAGGACAATGTGATGTTCTTCTCAAACAGTATGTCATTTTCCAAATTATGCATTAATCATAGGTTCTTATTTCACCTAACTCAAGTTAAATTAAGCTTATTGCATTGCCTGGTTGTCCATCATTTGTGCCTTCACAAACTTTAAGCATCTCCTGTGTAATCTGACGTATGATGATGGGTTTCCTCCTCCAATTTAGGTCTAATTATTCATATTGAATTACAGATTGTTTCTCAAGATATGAAATTTGATGAGTGGTGTGTTTGCCTCATTTGACCTTGTCTTTAGATCCTGTGATGAAATGAAGCTCACCAATCATAATCTTTCGTTGACAAGAGGCATTTCACATCTATCTTATACTGCACTTTTGTTCACGGTGGGACACAAGTGTCCTTGGATACCCATCACAGATTCACATGGGTGCTAACTTGGCACCATTGCCAGTGTTCATTGGTTCCACATGGTAGTAAAGGTGGGCAGCCTGCATAAGTCTTAACTCTCACACGAAGTACACTCGGAGATCACTCAAATAACTTATCCCTTGTGGACAAACGAGTGCTGTATTCTCTTGTCAGTTAGGTATATGTTATAACTTATGTGAGGTGGTCAAAGCATTTTTGAATCTTATGAATCAAACTTGGTCAACTTGTGTACAAATTAGATGTCAGTCTACAGAAACTTTATCACATCATGTTCTGGTTCAGTGAAATCTCTTTGTTCAAATTATGAACGCTTAGGAAAAAGATGGATGCCCTTGACTTTTATGACACTGTAAATATGCCTCACATTTTATCTGTGTTCATTATACACTTCTGTGTTCTCAATGTCAGACTGAGTTAACTGAAGATTAAGTTGACATGTAGCCATGCTTTCCAAGAATGAAGAAGTGATATTAGTCATGGTGCGAATGTAATACCAGCTGACCCAGTGGGGCGAATGTAATACCAGCTGACTTTGTAATGTGAATGTTACCCAGCTGACCCCGTAAAGTGAATGTAATACCAGCTGACCCAATGGGGCAATTGTAATACCAGGTGACCCTGTGGGATGAATGTAATACCAGCTGACACCATGAAGAGAATGTAATTCCAGCTGATCCCAAGGGGTGAATGTTTACCCAGCTGACCCCTTAAGGTGAATGTAATACCAGCCAATTCCATTATCCAGCCCCATATTGCAGGAGTATTATAACGAAGATGATTATAAGTACTATTTTTAATGCATTCATTTATATTTCCTTTTAAAATCTATCTGTTTTGTTGCATAGTTTGATATATTTCACTGTATAAGGACATGTTTTGTTATGTTTTAGATACTGCCAACATGTAAGTACATTAGCACAGAAATGCTACTGCCCTTTTGAAAGGTTTTGAAATTTTGTTACAAAGTGTATAAAACAAGACATTATGAATTTTGAAAATGATCTGTACAATCAATTGTTTTGTATTGTGTTACACAATTACGAACAGAACGTGGTCATGGGAATGCTACTCTGAAAAATACACAAACAAGAAGCAGATCAAATGTCAGCTTCTGACAGGACCAGATGTCTGTTTCCACCCTCTGGCCAGCTTGGAGTATAACCAGGCATGCACAATGTCACTGAAAGGGAGTGTTGCTTCAGCTATTGGCAGATCAGGTACATAGGTACACTGTGTGATGCCTGTTTCTGATGTGCCCTGAGGTGGTGGGTTAGCCTAATGGTTAAAGCCTCTGTTTGCCACGTCTAAGGTGTCAGTTCAATTCCCAGAATTCATAGGGTTCAATTCACGCATTGTATCCCACAGGGGTTCAATGGGTGAAGACCATTTCTGGTGTCCCTACACCATGATGTTGCTATATGCAGCATAAACCATACTCACTCACTCACTCACTCTCTGATCTCCCTTGCTGTGATATTTCAGGAAATTTGCTCAAGGCTGCAAAACTCACATCAGCTGACATACTCTGAGGGCATATTAGGACAGTGGCTCCATATGTCCAAAAGAACGTGTCAACCATGAACTGTATTCTAACTATTGAACACAGTAGATGTTGCATATTTGATAATGAGGTACTTTATGCTTGTAATAGGTAGCCAATATGGTTGCAGTCTGTAAATAATGAAGTTTGGATCAGACAATCCCGTAATCAACAACATGAGCATGATCTGCACATGATCTGGAACTGATGACACATGTCAACCAAGATAGTGAGCCAGCCAGACCATGGAATCCCATTTGTCGCCTCTTATGACATTGGTTGCTGAGGGCCTATTCTGCCTGGATCTTCTGAGTGTTTTACTGTCAGGAAACTGAAAGGTATTAGAATAGTTCATTTCATGATGTCATTGTGAACAAAGCGTTGTGTGCGACAGTGGTTATGACAAAACAATGTCCTGTTGTAATCAATGAAAGAGGTAATGTACTGTAAGTCCGCTCCATCAAATGCATCACTTTTATACATTTTACTGATGCATTACCAAGTGACATAGCTACTGGGGCCTGTCATATTTATTTCTTGAGTAGTTTGATTCACTTCATCATGTGGCCAACTGTCCTGAAGACATCAGGTCCTCTGTACTTTTCATCACAAAATATCACGATTTGAATGTATAGTGTTGAAAAACCGACAATTGTACTGCCACAATTCCCTTCCAGTGTGTCATATAAAAACACGATCGGCGGCAAGTGAACGGGCTTGACACATCAGTGAATAGCAAATTTAGAATCCGAATTAATTCTGGTTCACTTATATAATGAGCGGCGGAATAATTTTGCAAATACCGGTAATGGCGATAGTCGGAAGCTTGTGTATCTCGACTTTTAGTGTCATTTGACGCGATACTGGCGAGGGTCGAGATCTAACCACGCAGCGTACGTAAATTTACAAAGATTGGTGAGTGGTCAAAGCCTATATGACATAGACGATCCAGATCTCTTCTCCTCCGCCACTGATGGCAATAAAACACCATGGAGACAGTATATTTCCTGTACCGAGGCCTTTTCAATTATTCAACCTGATAGAACGTCGGCGTACATCAACGGGAAAGACGTTTGCACGACTGGCCAGTATGTTGGAAGGGGAATTTAGATGTCTAGAGGGCAGGAAAGACTTATTCAGTCTGTTCTAAAAAGATGGAGAGCAGCGATAATAAGCACGCGGTGGTCACGCCAGGTACTGATCGGAACGCTGCAGTTGTACGCAGACGTCTCTTGTGACATGAGAACCAGGTTAGCTATTTTTGAAACGTCTGTAGCTCTCCGTACATCTTACACCCATTGTCATCACATTGGCTATGATGAAAGTAAAGAATTGTTAGGGCTATGAACGTTTCGAGAATAAGGGCCCAGTTGAACATGTGACCTGTTGCCCTGTCATGTTCCACCCGTGTATCAGTCAAATTATATGAATTATATATGCCAATGATATAGTCGGAATACTAAACTAGAGTCGGCGTTCACTGTATTATAGCTATGGAAATCTTGTCCTGTAGAGTGAAATACGGGGTACTTCTTTTAATTATAGGAGCGGAGGGGGTAGCCCAGTGGTTAAAGGGCCCGCTCGGCACACTGAAGATACCCAACCTAATTTCTGGTGATTCTTCCCTCTTCTCGCAGCCACCGCGACTTCCACTTTGTGAGCGGGTTAGGCGGCTGACTTTGTGTGCTGACGATTAGGTGCCTGACTCTAAGGGTGTGGGTTCGAATCCCTGATGGAACTCGACTCATAACAGTACTGGGCACCCGTGAACGGCCACCTCCTCGTGGTGGGTGCTGGGTAACGCCAAGAGCCGTTCACCCCCGTCGTGGACCCAGGGGCATATTTGGTCCACCAACCCGTTTGCCGAGGGTTGCGGCCCTTTGTCGGTGGAGGAGGGGATCCTGGTGGTTGAGGGCATGGGAGCAGGACCAGTGTTCCTAATGCTCAACACACCACTTCGGCCCTAACTTCACCTAGACGGGTGGTCGAATGGGCCCGGTGCAACCAATCGGCTGGTCATGCCAAGCCCTGAGCATTATTATATGTAATGTTGCACGAAATATTGAGAATTGTTATTTGGGTATTATTAGGTCTTGGTATATTTTTGGACTTTCGGAATTTCAATTTTACAAATTTATGTTTTTGCCTAGAGTCCTATGCCAGAGGGCGGTGGCTCTTGAGTCAGTCTGGTGGAATTATTAATATTTTAATTCTTCTGCTGGAGTATATCATCCGGGTATCCTTGGTGCTGCAAGCTGGAGGCCCGCTTTCTGTAGCATTGTGTTTGTGATACTCCGTGGTGGGTGGTGAGCTCGGATGATGAACCATATGACACCAACCATGGCTTATGAAAAAAGAACAAAAAAACACACACACATACACACGCACGCACATGCACGCACACACATGCACGCACACACAGGCACACACACACACACACACGGCCACTTGAAATTGTTCCTGTTGATACTGACCACAGACCGTCTCTATCGATTGAGTATTGGCCACGTTTGACTCCGGACAAGACACGTTCAAAGCTGAACCCTTTAGGGTATTCAAGGTATTACTGGGGACGTTAAGAACATTAGACGCTTACGTTCGGGTGCGCTTCAATTAAGTGCGAAAAGAAACAACAAGCAACCAATCTGATGAATATTGAATCTTTTATGGGCATTCCGGTCACGGTCTCTGCTCACAAGACCTTGAACACGAGTAAAGGTATCATCAGAGATCGTGATCGATTGTTTGCTGATATGTCCGAACTTGACATAGCATCAGAGATGAAAGATCAAGGTGTGTTATATGTAAAGCTCTTTTCAACCCGGAAAAACAATGAAACCACCCAAACAAATACCTATCTGTTTTATTTTTCATCGCCAAATGTTCCTAAATCAGTGAAGGCAGGTTACTACAACATCCAAGTTGAAACCTACATCCCCAACCCACTCAGGTGTTTTAAATGCCAAAACTATGGACATGGTGTAAATATCTGCACATTGTTGTGTATTCTCACTGTGGTGAGAGAACACACACAACAGAAGATTGTGACAGTGATTTTAAAAAATACATTTTAAAAAACTGCTCAGGTGACCATTCATCTTCATCGAAACAGCGTCCAATGTGGAAAGAGCAAATTTCAATAAACAGAATAAAGTTTACCCAAAACATCTCTTTTTCTGAGGCAAAAAAAATTGGTGAAGAGATCTGACCTTACAGAAAGTTATGCTACAGTAGCAAGCTCTAAAATAGCATCATCTACAAGCTGCCAAACTACCTTGACTTGGGTCAATTACGACTCTTCGTAGTCATCTTCGCAGAACCTGATTTCCGTCGCCATCCTATGGTGCATAATTTAAATAAATTTTAAATTTTAAATGCTAAAGCGCGGCGTACTTTTAAATAGAACAAACGCCAGCCTTGGCAAATTTATGTATCCAAAATAAATTCTCGGACACCCATGTCCAAGGTATGGAATATGGTCCAGAAAATTAAAGGTAAAGGTACTAAATCTACAGTCCATTATCTTAAACACGGAGATCAATTACTTACTGATAAATCAGATATACTGGACGAAACTCTCGCTAAACATTCTTCCTCTTCTAATTATATACCTAAATTTCAGCAATATCAAAAACAACAAGAAAAGAAAACTATTAATTTCAATTCTGATAATGGGGAAGATTATAATGAAACGTTTTCTATTCATGAGCTCCATACTGCTCTTGATCAAGCTCATGACACTGCTACAGGACTTTATAACATACATTATCAACTCCTGAAGCACTTGCAAGAATCCTGTTTAGAGACGCTCTTATCAATTTTTGATGATATTTGGACTTCCGGGAAATTTCCCTCTTCATGGCGTGATGCTATAGTAGTACCAATACCTAAACCTGGACGTGATCATACGGATCCGTCCAATTATCGACCTATTTCACTAACTAGCTGTGTTTGCAAGACCATAGAACTGCATGATAAATAATCGACTTGTTTGGTACTTGGAAACTAATAACATTATCACAGATATACAATGTGGTTTCCGTAAAAACAGAAGTACAGTCGATCACTTAGTGCGTTTGGAATCATTTGTGAAAAATGCGCTGATTAATAAACAACATGCTGTCTACCCTGTCCGATCATTACAATCAGGATCAGGGTGTTCCACAGGGCAGTATTTTGTCTGTCACACGTTTTAGCTTCAAGATCAACAATTTATCAAAAGTTTTAAACGATTTAATAGATGGATCTTTATTTGTGGATGATTTTAATATTTCTTGCCGTGATAAAAATATGCATACTCTTGAACGGCAACTACAGTTGTGTTTAAACAAAATAGAAAATGGTGTTTTGAAAACGGCTTCGAATTTTCTAAATCAAAAACCAATTGTATACACTTCTGTCGTAAATACAAACTCCATAAAGACCCAGAACTATTTCTAAGTGGCATCCCTATCAAAGTTGTCAAGGAGGCTAAGTTCTTGGGACTCATTTTTGATTCACATTTGACCTTTTTGCCGCATATTAAATCCCTTAAAGCCAAATGCCTGAAGGCACTCGATTTATTAAAGGTTGTTTCACATTCAAAATGGGGAGGGGATCAAACTACCCATCTTCACTTATATAGATCACTGGTCCGATCTAAATTTGATTACGGCTCCATCGTATATAGTGGAGCTTGTCAAAGCAACCTAAAACTACTTGATCCTGTGCATCACCAAGGCCTAAGACTTTGTCTCGGTTCTTTTAGAACCTCTCCTATCGACAGTCTATATGTCGAAGCTGATGAGCCTTCTCTCAACCAACGCCGTACAAAACTATCTTTACAATACATTACAAAATTAGCTTCTAATGAGTCTAATCCAGCATTTACTTTAATCCTCTCTATGAGGATTTGTGTAACAAAAAGCCTTCCCTTGTTCCGCCTCTTGGGCTCAGAATTAAGTCATTTCTTGCTGCTTCTAGCATTGAGCTGGAAAATATAGCTCCTTCCCGTCTTCTTTCTTCTCCTCCTTGGCAGTTTGTTAGGCCACAAGTTGACCTAACATTAACTACATTTAAAAATCAGAAACTAATGAATTACAGTATAGACAAGAATATAATCAATTGAAACATAAATATAGCAATTATAAATCCTTATTTACAGATGGGTCCAAGGACGGTGGCGCAGAGGCTTGTGCCACTGTCATTGGATCCAGAACAATATCTTCTAGATTACCAGATAATAGTTCTATTTTTACAGCAGAAGCTCTTAAATAGATTCAAACACACCCTAAACGTAAACAATATATAATCTATTCCGGCTCTCTTTCTTGCCTTCGGGCTATTAAAAATATTTCTTGCAAACATCCACCTTTAATTGAAATTATTGAATTGTGTAATGATCTCGCCACTGGCCAATATGACATCGTCTTCTGTTGGTTACCAAGCCCTGTAGGAATCTCTGGTAACACATTGGCTGACCTTGCTGCTGAAGCAGCATTCAACAAATCTGTGACACCACTTCTTATTCGTTATAGTGATTACAAAGCCACCATTAGATCTTATATCCGTGATGTGATGCAAAAGAAGTGGGACACCCACGCGGGTATCAATAAATTACATGAGATAGAACCTTACATTGGTTATACCCACTTGGGTTGTCAGTCCAGATTTGAAGAGGTTATTTTAAGACGATGTCGTATTGGCCACACTAGATATACTCATGCGCACCTGTTAAAAGGTGAGGATCCTCCATTTTGTATCCCTTGTGATGAGAGAGTCACAGTCAAGCATATTCTGCTTGACTGTGTTGAATTCTCCATCACAAGGGATAAGTATTTTACAGTTTTAACAATTAAGGATCTTTTTACCAGCGTTAAGTCTCATTTAATTATAGTTTTTTTTAAATAAGAAATTGATTTTTTGAATAGTATGTTCTGTAAATAGATGTATTTTAATGATTGGTAGTTCGAATTAGTAACTTGAATTGTCGGTGGCTGTACCTTCAATGGGGGTTGAAGTATTGTAAAATTATTGTCCTGCTGAGAGGGTACGTAAGTCGACAAACATTCACAGTAAATTTAAGTCTACCAGGTTTTTAATCGTAGTATTCATGTTCTTTTAATTTTGGCTAACTTTTCGTACAATTGCCAGCAGCTGAAGGGATGGTGTAAATCCAACTAGGGTCCATGTAGGCAGCAAAGGTACTGTAGGTCCCCATGGTCCCTAGTGAGGTGATCTACCTTCTGTTGTTGGCGATCTATAGTCTGTTTTTATATTGTATTGTCTAAATAGTGCTATTAGTTTTAACTTTCCATGCTAGTTTCAATTGAAATTGTGATATTCTAGTTGTTTTACTGTCCTTCGTTGACAGGTTTTACCACATGCATATATTTCATTTAAATGTTCTCGTCACGATATGGCTGAGTTATTGCCGATGTGACGTAAAATATTAACTCAATCAAAACAGTACTAGAATTTGTACTTTACTACTAAGAAAGTGTAATCCCAAACATTATCCCATTCATTCAAAAGTAAGGTATGACATAGTTCTTAGCTTTTGAGTGAATGTTATACTCTCAGACTTAATTATTTAGCCCAGTCTGAATTTTTCATTATATATCATTAATTTGTGATATGATCAAAGATAATGAACAGAAGAGGTCATGCCAGCTTCCACAGATGTAATATATCTGAACTGTAGCCATGTATCTTCAAACCTAATCCCTCTTGTAGAGTTCATAGCATTTCTTGACAGACAAAACAGACAGACAGACAAGTTTATTTCTGAACCAGCCAACAGTGGTACACGAGAATATACAAATGCATCGATAAAGAAATATATATACACGGCAAGTGACCTGACAGATCATTTGAATATTTCTTAAACGATTTATACAATTCATCAATAAATGGCTGCAGGTTCTTTAAATGTTTTGTTGTTTTGTTACATAATAAATTCTTTAATATTGAGAGTACTTTGGTGATTTATATGTGTCGCGAGATAGGTATTTCGCTTGTGAGCGAGAGGAACAAATTTGGAAGTGGATCTGGGATGATTTGGCAGGCTTCAGCTTCCATCACCATACTCCTCTGTACCATGTACAGGGCAGTTTGACGGGATTGAAGTACCGAGATGACATTCTGCGTTTTCTCTGTCTTCAAGCTTTGAACACCATTGGTGCCGGAGCGCACCTGCAAGACGACAATGCCAGACCACATGTAGCTCGAGTCGTTAGAGACTTCTTGCCACAGAGTAATGTGAATGTGATGCAATGGCCAGTTTATTCACCGGATCTGGTTCCAATTGAACATGTGTGGGACGTTCTGGGACGACGTGTTCGAGGCAGTCATGAAATGGCACAACCTGTCAGGTTCTTGTACAGTGGCTCTAGATGGAATGGCAGTTGATTTCACAAGCTACACTCTGCACCCTTGTGAGGTCCATGAGGTGCGGGTGTACAGACTGCATCACTAAACGTGGGGGACACACTCACTATTGATTCTGTTACTCAGTTTAAACCCCTCTCCTCTTCCGCTGCTTATACTGGAATTGCAGTCAGTGATATCAGCCCAAACATTGAGATTTGGGTGTTCCCATACTTATTGTCGGTAGTATATTATAAAATGCTTTTAGGGTACAATCAATTGATAGCTTTAAGTTAGTATATGTATCTATCTATTTCAAACTCATATTTCTCCCGAATATGAGAATATTTGGGGCAAACAAAGAATACATGGCACTCATCTTCAATTTCAAGTAATTCACATTTTTTACATAATATATCCACAATATTCCGTAACATTAATTTAATCTACGATATCTATTAGTCTTGAAACATGTAATGAAATTCTGAATTTACATAGACTTCTTCTTAAAGATTTATCACTTACGTTTAACAGGTAGTACTCAGGTTGTAAGAAAAATTTAGCACTTGCATAAAATATCAGCTGTTTAGAGGAAGAAATATCATGCCAATTCTGTGCACATATGTCACATATGTAAAAAGATTATGTAAAAATAGTTTTTCATTCCCAATATCTTGGCAAAAAATATACGAATGAGAAACCACACTCAAACAATAAAGAGCGAATGTGCGAAACCCAGTTATGCTTACCACTACCATCCACTGACTTAAGCATCGTATGTTTTATTCAGTATTTAACAGCTTGTATTTGACTACCTACAAACATTACAACGGTCGGTTCCTCCAAGCACTGTTTTATTTGAAGCATATTTGCCAATCAAAAGAAAACGTTTAAAGTCAGTGGTTTCAACTTTTTCAGTGCCACTGTGGTGCTCTAATCCCCATATTCAGCTCCTTATAATAATATTGGGGCTATTTTACTGTCAAATATATTACATGCAGTTTGAAAGCCATATATGTTTAGGGTTTTTTTCTAAACCGACTGAGAATAGAATGTAATGCTTTACTAGCCTGAGATGCTAATACATCACAAGCCATAGACCAGTCCAGTCTAGACGAAAACATGATACCTAAGTATTTATAATAAGTAACAGACTTCATTTAAGAACCCCCATAGTACCATTTTTCATTACGTTTTGATACACCACATTTCGAAATACGATAATATTAGCCTTTTTTTAATTGACCCAGGGTTCTCATTTGTTTAGAAAGATACACAAAACATCCAAATGCTTTTGGAGACCATGAACAATGCCCATGAATAGTTCTTCATCACCCCATGCTTCCAACAAAAGGTGACTATGCTTGTCGTAAGAAGCGACTAACGTGATTGGGTTATCAGACTCGCTGACTTGGTTCACACATGTCATCGGTCCTCAATTGTTCACGCTGTTGATCACTGGATTGCCTGGTCCAGTCTCGATTATTTTCAGACCATCACCATTATAGCTGGAATATGCTGAGCGTGCCGTAAAACTAAACTCACTCACGCATTAATAAGAAGTATTTATAAACAGAAGAGGACATGTAATGCACACTTGCTTGACTCCCATGATGTCATAAAACTCTCCGTTCAGATACCGTCAGTCTTCAAACAAGCTTTCACAGATGAATACAAACTGGCATGAATATTATACATTTTACCGATATAACAAAATATAAAGCTGCATTTTCGCAACATATCACATATCATGTATGAATTATACGTATAATAATATAGAAAGGGAAGTGCAGCTACTAAACCTATATAATGTATACGCATGAGGCCGACATATGACTGTCTCCACACAGCTATAAAGTCAGTCTATACTATATTTACACCTAACTTACCACTGTGTGGCAGTGATCGAACTGGCATCTTATTCAAACGGAACATCCTGCAAATGTTGAACAATGATGACGTAAAGGCAACAGAAACAATGGCAATAAAATTAATGGACATAGTTTATGAATTTAAAAAAGAGAAATGATAAGAACTGTCGGCAAGTGCACTTACGTAATAATGGGGATGCAAAACGGCAGACAATGAAATGCACTTGACATTTGAGTGAAAGTGGTTGTTGTGAAGTTAATAGTTAAATAATTGCTGGAGTAAATCTATTGTTATATGCTGTATACTGTATTTAAAAGCGATATAGTGTGTACAGACACATGGTGAGACAGACATTAGATAGCTTATTACCAACATATTTACAAAACAGAACTAAACTCATCTCTACCACTATTCTACATCTCTACTACTATTTGTTCCAGTTCTGTTAGCAGCATAGGGGTGCTTCTCAGTGAGTGCGTGCGCTGTACACGCCAACATACCTATGTCTCGCTATGGCAACAGTGATCTTGTTGCTCCCAAAACATTGTCCCCGGAAACAGTGAACTCGTTGTTCAAATACAACCCATTCTGTTCGTCTACGAGGTGAAGGCCACAGCAGGGGCAACTGTAATCACTGTTGTCACTGTTGACTGCACTTACGCTGAACAGCTGATTCGTGCGTATATGTCTTTGGTGCGTTGTCTTCAAACAAGGTTTGTATTTTTGTTATTTGGATATTTTCTCTCCATTTTACGTGTAGCGATCACAACAACGGATGGGCGCGTGCGGTCGAAATGTCCAGAACTGATTGTATTGTTATTTTACCCCAACGAAAGGAATTTTCCCAGTGCATACATACAACTGTCATATTTTTACCACTATAAAGTTAGATGAATCCATTCAATTCTTGTACCAGTGACAGCGAGCTGACATGTTGACATGTTGTGCACAAGCACCAAATTTCTATTGTCCGTTTCTGAACGTGTTCTGTATTGTTGGCATGCATTGCTACAAAATATTTGATTTCTGTGTTGTTAAAAAACATCGAGGCAAACTTAATTTCGTGATAAGCACCTCCTCACATATTACAGTCGTATTGCACATTTATATACACAATATTGTTTATTATGGACCATTATATTTGAACACGTTTATATTTTTTAGCATTCTATGAATAATACAATATTGACCTTGTATAGTACAAGAACATGTATGGTTGACCGAGATAGAGATATTAGACAGTTTGCACTCACTCAGATTTGGGGATCTAAGTTGTAATGTACATAATATTTTTGGCTAATTACTACCTTAAAGCTCACATGCAACGTAAAATACAACTTTGCAGATTCTGATACCTTTTGGTATGCACTTATCCCAGTGTTAGGGGTTTTCGACGGTATAAGACAAAAAGACAAAAACGTATTTTGTATCCTTAATATCATTTCAAGTTTTGATTTTGCTAACCTTGAGTGATAAAGGTATATTCATCTATTTCACAAAAAAGCTTCATGTGTTTCCAACAAAAATAGCGTTTTTACATCGTATCGGCGAAACTGCAGTCGCTTGTCACATCCGGGTATTTTTGTATGTGTTTTCGACGGTGAGCCATACTTTTCCCTCCGCACTGCGAGAGAATGTTTTGAGCACAAGGCTTCCTGTTTCATACATAACCTGTCACTTGCAGACGACTGATCTTGTTGAATTTTGCTCGCTATGTTTTGTTATATAGGCAATTGATTTTGCATCTGAAGTGGTATTAACGATCGAGGGTAAATAATAATGTTGTTTAATTGCTCTTTACATAACTTGATTTCTTGATTTCAATTGTCAATAAAACGTCTCACGACAGCAACTGATCATTCGCCCTACCGATGAAACTGTTTGTGCACTCCGATCGCGCACGTACTTCCTCGATATAGCGCTAGCAATGGAATCGTCGAAATCACCAGAACGTCGAATTCAGCTTGCTTAGGGATACCAAAACTAATCAGCAAAAATGACAATTCTACCTATAAAGTGAAAAAAAACAAAACGCATTGAAAAAAGCCAGAGTTCAAATGATTCACTAATTTTCCCCAATGCAGGGGAAAAAAGTGGTTTCAAAGGCTATTCTGCACTGCGCTCATAATGCATATGCAGTGAATAGGTTCTTGGAACTTGAAACAGTACATCTGCCCGGAGTATGAGGTTGTGAGCAGTAGTCTAATCTTAGTGTGTACACAAACCAGTGAATAATATACACGTTACATTAAAAAACAAAGCATGTTGATTGTGATGAGCAGACTCTGTGACAGAGAAATCTCAATGTCTGGTTTATTGACACCTATATGTATGCCAGCCTAGCTGTCTGCTAATGACAATATGCAATGCATAACTTCAATCATTGACAAATGAACACCTATTGGGCTTATACGCCATACACAAAGACCCAGCCAAATGTATCAGCAAATGAACCAGTGGCCACTGAAAAGGCTTTGTTACACTCGAGTGCACACCTACCAGCTGTGACTGGGTTCGGTATCGTGGATGCTTCGTTTCAAGAGAAGTAAACCTGAGTACAAAATATTGCACTTTTGATTCCGATTATGCGCTTATAATTTTGTTTTTTATTTTTTCTTAGTCAGAAATGCATTTTGTATATCATTTATAACTGATAACTGAGTTTTAATTATGTTTGATTTTTTTCTTGGCATGTGACCTTTAATCTTCATGGGTGAGAGAGAGTGGGGGTAGAGATTTCATGTGTCACTCAGATATTTGTTTGCACTGTCCTTTTTTTAACAGTGAACAATAAAACTGGAGAAATTCACTGCTTTTCAATGTCTATAAAAATTTCAGGCAACATTTAGCAAGGTCCACTTTTCAAACCACCCATTTATAACTGATAGGAATTTTAGTACTATTATGCATTGTAGCCATATCTAGATGCAATGTCATGCTTGTGGGTTCACTTTTCAGTTCATATGAAAATGTGTGTCAGAAAGAGACCCTTGGCACCTTATGTGCGACGTAATTGGAGGCTGGAGTGAGCACTGTGTGCCACCAGTGAAGAACACTTTCAGAAACAGATTATAGAAATATGGTGCATTGCCACTTGTGACATGTCAGCTCACTACCGTTGATACAAGAACTGACTCAAGAAAGTACAAGCGGTAATAGGTCACAAGGATCTGAGTAGAATTTATGAAGGGTGTCTTCTTGGCTGTGATGCAAGATCATGTCTTGACTGTAAAGGGCCACAGCTCTCAGCTAGTACCAGCTGTGCATGCATGGTCACCTGCCATTTTGCGAAATGGAAGTATTTACAAATATGTAGCTGGAAGTATTTGAAGATGTCTTGAAGTCATTATCATTCAAGATATCTTTTATTCATTTCAAGATATCTCTAATTCAATTCAGTGTATCTTCAATACAGTTCACAATATCATTGAAACAATTTTAGATATCAGTAATAGAAAGCATTGAAGATATCTCTAATTGAACTGAAGATATTTGTAATGCATTTGTGGATATGTAACAATCATTTCAAGATATCTAGAATTGAATTCAAGAATTTAAAGATATCTGTAACACATTTAGAGATATCTTGATATATGTTCTCTATAAATATCTCTTTACCATTTTGAGATATCGATAATTCTAGTTTTCATATGTGGAATTAGATTTGATGAATTATTTACATATATATTTAAAGCTTTATTGATATCTTTAAATATAATGCAGGTATCTTTAAAACAATCTTTTAAATCACCAGATTTTAAACCGCTTATCTCACACTCTCTCTCTCACACACACACACACACACACACACACACACACACACACACACACACACACACACACACACACACACACACACACACACACACACACAAACAAATAAAAAAAAATGAAATAAAAACTGGAGTAAAAAAATGCTACAGAAGGGCTGCAGCTATAACAGGTTTTATTTTCTGACATGCACATGATAGGTGACGTCATCAGTCAGAACAAGTTATTAATGTACTAATGATATTCAGTGTCTGTTCTGTGTCAAAACTCCACAGATACATGGAGAAAATTCTTAATGCCAAATGAATACAGGCAGATAAGTCCCCTTGCAGTGGTGACAATATTTATAAACTAGGACAGCATGACAGACCTAACCTTTGGACTTTCATTAAATAGTACTAAACTTCAAGTCAGACAAATGAACATATTGTGTTACAGTTATCAAATGCAGCATCAACACTATAATTTTCATGATCCTAAAGAGGAAATTCCATATATCACTTGTGCAGTGTTTCAAAGTGTAATGAAATAGGTTAGTCAAATTTAACCTTCAACAAACTGTAGAAATGATTCAGTGTACCTGCACTGGCCTCTGCAGGTAGTTAACAAAGAAAGGTTTTTTGATTTAGCCAGAACTTGGCAATAAGTACATAGAAGCACACCTTTAGTACTTGTCGTGAAGATACTTTACTATGGCTGACCACTTTTCCAGTCTGATGGTGTTGTGATGGATTAACAGGAAACAGAATACAATGTTTACAATAGATGGTTCAAACCTCCAGATTTAGCGACACACTCAACCTCTGTCTAATCAGGGCTGTAGCCTAGAGGACAATGTTCACAAGTCATGAGGCCCAGGTTCGATTCCCACATGGGTACAATGTGTGAAGCCCATTTCTGGTGTTCCTTGCTGTGATATTGCTAGGATATTACTAAAAGCAGTGTAAAACTATACTCACGCTCTCCTAATTAGAAGAAACAATTAACCGTTAACATCAATTAATTTGGAATATTAATTGAGTTTGTAAACAGGTTTCACATGTTTTATTCAAACAAAGACATATATACAATGAATGGGAATATTTACCTTTGATTTAAGTGAAATTTCTTAGTAAATACCTTAGCTAATACAAATACTAGTATATTGTATCCAGTTTGTCATAATATACAAGTTTGCTTTTTGCCATAGATTGATAGCTTCTGTCAAACATTTCGAGAATCATATTGAGCCTGAAACTCGACTGAGTTATGACTGCTTGTTAGGAATCAATAAACTTAGTTCATGTTCCCTGCAACATGTGAAGGTGTATTTCATGTATCTTGTACATATCTCAATACCATTTCATTTCATTTTGTGCATTGTGTGTAGATGTACATATGCATCACCCTGCTATTGCATCATTCCATGATTTGCCATTTAAGTAAATGAAAATGTAATGAGACTACATGTTTGTGTCGCTGAATTTTTGTGAGGAATATAGATCTGGAGTTTACATGTATTAATGTGTGTGATGTAAAAGCTACCTAATAGTTTTGACCCTGAACTGCCAAGAAGGATAAGCTGACCTTGTATCTTGTACTCAATCCTGGTACTTCCCTAGATAAGTTTTGATAACCTGTTTGCTTCAGTGATAGGTTGGCCTGGTTATTGTCAACAGAGAGAAATCAGGTAAAACAAACTAATCTGACATTGTTCCAAGAATGCGATAGAGTACTTTAAGTGATTATTGCCTCAAGAATGTTCTGTGACATTATCAGCTTGTCACCAAGTTAAAAACTTTGGACATCTCTTCCGAAAATGCAAGGACTGTTAGGTCCAAACTTTGAAAGGATGGCAGTGCAAACTGCTCATATCCATCTTTTGATAACAGATCATCACACAAGTCATTTGTGTATTGTCACTTTGAACCCTTCTATGAGACTGTACTTATGAAATACATATGTTAAGAATCTTTTAGGGTGTATGTCACAATTTTCTTTCTTACGTTCCCATTTTTTTCTGTGTAATGTTAGTATATGTTAATATTCCAGAAAAAGTGTGCTTTTATTGCTAAGTAACATCAGCAGAACTGCATTGCATTTTGAGGGTGGTAGCTCATGTGTTTCATTTGTTTTACCACATGAAATGTCACAGCTGGAAGACACCAGCTGCAATCTGCAGGCATCTTTTGATTCTGTAACAGTTTACTTTTGTTTATGTGAAATAAAAGCAGCAAAACCCATTTTGCATAAACAAGAAATCCTTGCAAAGAACAGTATTGATTGAACAATGTTGACAAGGCTATTAGCATGTGTCTATGAATCTCAGTCAAGCAGTGATGATACCAGGCGTTCATCATTTATAAGGACAGATGTTGTGGTAACGTCTGCTTCTTGACTGTCACCCGATCTAGTTGGTGTCACTGTAATAACAGTCAGCACATCTATGTAACCCTATCCCAGTTACATACCTCACGTGATGCTGACAGGGTTTCATATGGTATGTGTAACTATGTATATACTGAGGGGAAAAAATAAGGGATCACATGAAAGGAAAAATGTTCCTTTACTTTTTTCCATGTTTCTTCACAAGCTTTGTCTTGCATAGGTTGTGAAAATACCTAGAAGAAAATAAGGGATCCCTTATTTATTTCCTTCAGCATATTTACACTGACAGCCCGGGTCCAATAACTAGCTGTCTTGCAGGGGGAAAATGGTTCCGCTAAATGAGCGGTACCTTTAGAGTGGTACATTCTGATCTTGTATGAAAGCAACCATTTAGATGATATCTTCAGCTGAGAATTGTCTCAGTAACAGGGTATTGTCATGCATTAATTAGAACTTTTTAATGCTGTACATTAATCCAGATTTCGAAAGTTGTCAGGGAACATGTGACAGGTGACGGTCATCAAATGACATGCTCTCAAGCACTTTGTCATGTGAATGTAAAACATGAAGGTTCAAGATTAGGTGGTCTAGATGATCTGAAATTATGAGTCTGTAGTTGTTCCTGATGGGGAGGTAGCCCTTAGGAATTTCTTCAATCCATGTGGTAGTTTAAGGAGAATTTCTTGTTAGAAATGTCAGTTTTGTGATTATGTGACTTATAAGTCTCACACCCAAGGCAAGAGCTCTATATCACATGTATTCCACATTACGAAGGTGATGTATCTCACCTTCCACTGAGAATATAATAATGTTAAGTGAGAGTTTGCCTTTGTTCACTTGCATGATGTTGAGAATTGTTTTACAGCTCAATGCCCCCTATGATTTATGGTAAATATTGATATTTCAGATAGACAAGGATGTATTTTTTAAGTTTTGTGATGTGTTTTTCCAGGTTGAATATGATTAAAATTCTTTTTCCTTGTCATGGACATCAAGACTAATAAGTCCAGAGATGGACCCCGCCCACATTTTGTGTCTTATGTGCATGCTGGATTGTACACTAATGAAAGCTTCTATTGATTGACATAAATATTCAGCCTCCTGGAGTGAAACATCATGGCAGGATGTTCAGTACACAACCAAACAGTTGTATTGTGTGTCATCCATCAATTTAATTTAATTTTCTACATACAGACCTATGTAGTGGAGAAACAATGTATGATGTATTCCTCTGCTACAGTCATTGCATACTTTATTCACTCACCTACAAATATGATAACTGTGGTTACTATGTGGAAAGGTTATTCCCTGCCATTAAGTTTGCTCCATTATTAAATGACTGCCCATCCCCTTTCTGTATTACGTAGTTATTCAATTGTTCAAGTGTACTGTTAAACCTGAGGTACCTGAGTTCAGTTGTGTAATGTGATATAAGTTCTATGTGTTTAAACCATGACAGTCATTCTTTCCATTAACCAGGGCACTCAACTGTGTAAACAACAGTTTTTCTATAAAGTATATGAAAAGAAATGCAAGAACTCTATTCTTAACTCTGTGGACGCTCTTGTCCCTTAATGTTCAGTGCAAAATATTTGCACACATGCATCTCTGTGCACACAGGCATCATGGGTTATGAAACACATGCTATATTTGGGATTGCATTTTTTCAATAATGTATAGATTGTACTACTTCTGTTAGCTATTAACACTCATATCATCCATTTCTATTTTAGAAATTATGAACCATTTCCGTTACTGTCGGTCCTACGTGGGACCAGTGAGGGCGTGCATCCTGGATTGGAGCGGCACCACTGCTGACAAATACGTCCTGGCACCAGCAGTATGCTTTGTTGAAGTCTTCAAGAAGTTCAAAGTGCCAATCACAATGGAAGAATCACGGCAGCCAATGGGTTTGCGAAAAGATCTCCATATCAAGGCCATCACCAAGATACCTTCAGTCCAGTCTCGATGGAGGGAGGTTTATGGTCGAGATCCATGTGACAAGGATGTAGATGATATGTTCCAGACCTTTGTACCCATTCAGCTGGATGTGATTCGCAAGTACGGACAGCTGATTCCCGGGACTACAGACTCAGTTGATAAACTCCGAAAGGATTTAGGGTGCAAGATTGGTGTGACAACAGGTTTTCTACGATCTATGGTAGATATCCTCCTTGATGAGGCCAAGAAACAGGGCTATGTTCCTGATGCTACAGTTGCAGGGGATGAGGTAGCCAATGGTGCACGTCCCAAGCCATTTATGGTTTATCGAAACCTTGATCTGTTGGATGTCCATCCCATTCAGTCTGTGGTTAAAGTTGACGACACGTTATCAGGGATAGGGGAGGCTCTGGAAGCAGGATGTTGGGGAGTTGGCGTAGCTCGCTACAGCAACTACATGAATGTAGATAGCCTTGAACATGAGGCTCAGCTGTCACCTGAGGACATCCAAGAGAGACTGCAGAATTCAAAAGACATTCTGAGGAAAGGTGGAGCTCATTATGTTGTTGATAGTATTGTTGATTTACCTGATGTTGTTAAGGATATCAATTCTCGACTTGCAGCGGGAGAGTCTCCTTGAGTCAACAGTGCCTCCTCAGGGTTGAGAACTTTGTCTTCACCTCCCAGGTGTTTGAATTATTTAATTACCGTGACTAAAGATATTTTATCAAGATGGTGATTGATTGATGAGTGTAAAATGTTTATGAATGATGTGCATGATGCATGAAAGAATTACTTTCCAATAATAATGTTGATTGAGGATTTGTGTGGTTCAACAAACTATGTCAAGTTAATAGTCAATACTGGTTTGTTCAGGTATTCAGATATTCAAATTATGTAGAATGATTATTATTATTGTTGTTGTTGTTGTTGTTTAGTAAATTTTGCATTGATATAATAATGATGCCATGGTTGGGATGAGTGGGTAAGTCAGTGCTTAGCATGTGGTTAGTTACTCTTAGCCAGCTGCAAGCAGGGGATATTTTTTTAAAGGAATACTCGTAAACAGTTGGAAACTGCTCCAGGGGACTTTTATGTGTGAAAGAAAGTTGGTCATGACCTTGTTGGTGATTGTTGAGACTTTACAGGTATACACACTAGTTAGTAACTTCCTTCATCTCCCACTGAACATATTGGGCCAATATTTGGTGAGGCAGTGATGTGTCTGGTATTTGACAGCTCATGAAATAAGCCCATGTTTAACTTACAGATGTGAAATGAGCACAACTCGGTCCATGAACTATGTGCAGTCTCTACCATTGCCTGACATTGCCATCTCTTATTACACATGATGTAATTCAAGCAGTACGTGGAACACACATCATATGGCAGTCTCTTATTATTCATGATGTAAGTGAAAGAGGATCTGGAACACATGTCACATGCCAGTCTCTTATGACACTGAATGTAATTGAGGCTGGATGTTGGTGTAGCATACCAATCTCCTATTACACATGGTGTAATGGAAGCATGTATTAAGAATTTTAATGAAGGTTTGCCAATATTGTGAGAAGAAACTAAAATTTTGTTAACCAACCAAAAACAATTAATGGCATTACATTTAATAATGTTATATGTGGTGCTTTTGACTATTTTGTGTGGATGTTTTTGAATGCAGGTACTTTCTAATCACAGACCTGAGGAACTTAAAACATTTTGTGTCAAAATGGAGGATGGTTACATCTACATCAAACCTAGTAGCTGCAGCAGGAATAGCTCTTACTTTCACAGAGGTCATCGTTAGGCCCTCTTTTACCTGGCTTCCCAGTGCAAGAGATGGCAAAGAACATTGATCAGGCTTTGAAATATGCTGCGCAATGGCTGAGTGAAACATGAACTGAAACTCTCTCATACACTGACCCAGCATCTTGAAATACTTCATGGCTAGTTTTAGTGTATCTCTACTGTATCATGCCTTAGTAAGTTACTGTTGTTACTGAATGTAATACTTTCTTCAGAGTGACATATATTCACAAAAATGATACAACTGGGACAGAAGAAGATTGTTTTGTTGTACCATATTGGTGTATGAACTCGTCATATGATCAAAATTGATTCTGTGTCAACACAAGGTTACTTCTTAATTTGATCATGTTAGATGATCACACAAATATGCATGAAACACAGATAGGTAAAGACTTGTTCTATATGTTACATGGTGTTAATGTGTATTTTTCATATTCTTCTGATTGTTTATGGTATCAGGTGAGCTGCTTTGGTTAAATAAAGGTTACTAATCTTTTGGGAAATAAAATGGAATTAAGCTGCCAATAACACCTTCTTGTTTGCTTTGACCCATGAAGGTCTGGGTTAGAATTGATCTTCAGCAACCCATGCAACCCAGCCACCTCACAAGAGGCAACTAACAGGATCAGGTGGTAGGACTTTTTCGACACATCACCATATCCCAGTTATATACATCGATGTCTATGCTGTTGATCACTGGATTGTCTGGTCACTTATTTAGACATCACCACAGTTAAGTTTTCAGTGCTGCCTTACAGAGTAGTGCCAGCTCATCTGGTATGATGAACTTCCAGTACAGAATTATGCCAGTAGACTTTGTATGATAAACGTCCTTCCAGTACAGAGTAATGCCAGTAGATGATGTATGATGAACGTCCATGCAGTACAGTGATGGCAGTAGACAGTGTATGTTGAACATCATTCCAATATAGAGTAATGTCAATAGAGGGTGAACATCCATCCAGTACAGAGTAATGCCAGTAGATGATGTATGATGAACGTCCATGCAGTACAGAGTAATGCCAATAGATGGTGTATGATGAACGTGCATGCAGTACAGAGTAATGCCAGTAGATGGTTTATGATGAACGTCCATGCAGTACAGAGTAATGCCAGTAGATGGTTTATGATGAACGTGCATGCAGTACAGAGTAATGCCAGTAGATGGTTTATGATGAACGTCCATGCAGTACAGAGTAATGCCAGTAGATGGTTTATGATGAACGTGCATGCAGTACAGAGTAATGCCAGTAGATGGTGTGTGATGAACGTCCATGCAGTACAGAGTAATGCCAATAGATGGTGTATGATGAACGTGCATGCAGTACAGAGTGGTTGCAGTAGATGGTTTATGATGAACGTCTAGTACAGAGTAATGCCAGTAGATGGTGTGTGGTGATGAACGTCTAGTACAGAGTAATGCCAGTAGACGGTGTGTGATGAACGTCTAGTACTGAGTAATGCCAGTAGACAGTGTATGATGAACGTCCAATACAGAGTAATGCTAGTAGATGGTGTATGATGAACGTCCATCCGGTATACAGTAATGCCAGTAGACGGTGTTTGATGAACGTCCAATACAGAGTAATGCTAGTAGATGGTGTATGATGAACGTCCATCCGGTATACAGTATTGCCAGTAGACGGTGTTTGATGAACGTCCAATACAGAGTAATGCTAGTAGATGGTGTATGATGAACGTCCATCCGGTATACAGTATTGCCAGTAGACGGTGTATGATGAACGTCCAATACATAGTAATGCTAGTAGATGGTGTATGATGAACGTCCAATACAGAGTAATGCTAGTAGACGGTGTTTGATGAACGTCCAATACAGAGTAATGCTAGTAGACGGTGTATGATGAACGTCCATCCGGTATACAGTAATGCCAGTAGACGGTGTATGATGAACGTCCAATACAGAGTAATGCTAGTAGATGGTGTATGATGAACGTCCATCCGGTATACAGTATTGCCAGTAGACGGTGTATGATGAACGTCCAATACATAGTAATGCTAGTAGACAGTGTATGATGAACGTCCAATACAAAGTAATGCTAGTAGACGGTGTATGATGAACGTCCAATACAGAGTAATGCTAGTAGATGGTGTATGATGAACGTCCAATACAGAGTAATGCTAGTAGACGGTGTATGATGAACGTCCATCCGGTATACAGTATTGCCAGTAGACGGTGTATGATGAACGTCCAATACAGAGTAGTGCTAGTAGACGGTGTTTGATGAACATCCAATACAGAGTAATGCTAGTAGATGGTGTATGATGAACGTCCATCCGGTATACAGTAGTGCCAGTAGACGGTGTTTGATGAACATCCAATACAGAGTAATGCTAGTAGATGGTGTATGATGAACGTCCATCCGGTATACAGTATTGCCAGTAGACGGTGTATGATGAACGTCCAATACATAGTAATGCTAGTAGATGGTGTATGATGAACGTCCAATACAGAGTAATGCTAGTAGACGGTGTATGATGAACGTCTAATACAGAGTAATGCTAGTAGACGGTGTATGATGAACGTCCATCCGGTATACAGTATTGCCAGTAGACGGTGTATGATGAACGTCCAATACAAAGTAATGCTAGTAGATGGTGTATGATGAACGTCCATCCGGTATACAGTATTGCCAGTAGACGGTGTATGATGAACGTCCAATACAGAGTAATGCTAGTAGATGGTGTATGATGAACGTCCATCCGGTAATACAGTATTGCCAGTAGACGGTGTATGATGAACGTCCAATACAGAGTAATGCTAGTAGATGGTGTATGATGAACGTCCAATACAGAGTAATGCTAGTAGACGGTGTATGATGAACGTCCAATACAGAGTAATGCTAGTAGATGGTGTATGATGAACGTCCATCCGGTATACAGTATTGCCAGTAGACGGTGTATGATGAACGTCCAATACAGAGTAATGCTAGTAGATGGTGTATGATGAACGTCCATCAGGTATACAGTATTGCCAGTAGACGGTGTATGATGAACGTCCAATACAGAGTAATGCTAGTAGACGGTGTATGATGAACGTCCAATACAGAGTAATGCTAGTAGACAGTGTATGATGAACGTCCATCCGGTATACAGTATTGCTAGTAGACGGTGTTTGATGAACATGTGGCAGATAGCTGGGTCACACATTCTCCTAAAAGGCATGACTTCAACCTGCATTAGTGTCATCAGATGTCTCAGCTGCGTGTTTATTGCTTTCATCATAGAGTAAACGTAGCAATTTCCTAAAAACTTGCCAACGTTGTCATCAACCGCGTGAGAACGTTGTGAAGGTCGACTTGTCAATTACATTCTCTTGACAATAGAAATATTGATGGGACGATCAAAGCACCACTGAAACAATTACCACTATGTCCATCACAAATGCCGCTGGTCGGGTCAAAGATCATGCATGTTCACTGGTCAACGTAGGATCAAGAGCAATTATTCAACAATATTCAATTTGAGGTGTGCCTAAGAAATATTTGTAATCCCCATTTACAGATTTACCACACAACATATTAGTCGGATTATACCATATGCTCTATCACATAGATCATTATCATATGTCCCACGGTAACCAAAAGCAAGCCATGGGGAGTGGTTTGGAACAGAGCATCCCTGGTTAGAAAAATGACGACATGGGGTGAGTCGGTCCCAAGCCATTTATGGTCCCAAGCCATTTATGGTTTATCGAAACCTTGATCTGTTGGATGTCCATCCCATTCAGTCTGTGGTTAAAGTTGACGACACGTTATCAGGGATAGGGGAGGCTCTGGAAGCAGGATGTTGGGGAGTTGGCGTAGCTCGCTACAGCAACTACATGAATGTAGATAGCCTTGAACATGAGGCTCAGCTGTCACCTGAGGACATCCAAGAGAGACTGCAGAATTCAAAAGACATTCTGAGGAAAGGTGGAGCTCATTATGTTGTTGATAGTATTGTTGATTTACCTGATGTTGTTAAGGATATCAATTCTCGACTTGCAGCGGGAGAGTCTCCTTGAGTCAACAGTGCCTCCTCAGGGTTGAGAACTTTGTCTTCACCTCCCAGGTGTTTGAATTATTTAATTACCGTGACTAAAGATATTTTATCAAGATGGTGATTGATTGATGAGTGTAAAATGTTTATGAATGATGTGCATGATGCATGAAAGAATTACTTTCCAATAATAATGTTGATTGAGGATTTGTGTGGTTCAACAAACTATGTCAAGTTAATAGTCAATACTGGTTTGTTCAGGTATTCAGATATTCAAATTATGTAGAATGATTATTATTATTGTTGTTGTTGTTGTTGTTTAGTAAATTTTGCATTGATATAATAATGATGCCATGGTTGGGATGAGTGGGTAAGTCAGTGCTTAGCATGTGGTTAGTTACTCTTAGCCAGCTGCAAGCAGGGGATATTTTTTTAAAGGAATACTCGTAAACAGTTGGAAACTGCTCCAGGGGACTTTTATGTGTGAAAGAAAGTTGGTCATGACCTTGTTGGTGATTGTTGAGACTTTACAGGTATACACACTAGTTAGTAACTTCCTTCATCTCCCACTGAACATATTGGGCCAATATTTGGTGAGGCAGTGATGTGTCTGGTATTTGACAGCTCATGAAATAAGCCCATGTTTAACTTACAGATGTGAAATGAGCACAACTCGGTCCATGAACTATGTGCAGTCTCTACCATTGCCTGACATTGCCATCTCTTATTACACATGATGTAATTCAAGCAGTACGTGGAACACACATCATATGGCAGTCTCTTATTATTCATGATGTAAGTGAAAGAGGATCTGGAACACATGTCACATGCCAGTCTCTTATGACACTGAATGTAATTGAGGCTGGATGTTGGTGTAGCATACCAATCTCCTATTACACATGGTGTAATGGAAGCATGTATTAAGAATTTTAATGAAGGTTTGCCAATATTGTGAGAAGAAACTAAAATTTTGTTAACCAACCAAAAACAATTAATGGCATTACATTTAATAATGTTATATGTGGTGCTTTTGACTATTTTGTGTGGATGTTTTTGAATGCAGGTACTTTCTAATCACAGACCTGAGGAACTTAAAACATTTTGTGTCAAAATGGAGGATGGTTACATCTACATCAAACCTAGTAGCTGCAGCAGGAATAGCTCTTACTTTCACAGAGGTCATCGTTAGGCCCTCTTTTACCTGGCTTCCCGGTGCAAGAGATGGCAAAGAACATTGATCAGGCTTTGAAATATGCTGCGCAATGGCTGAGTGAAACATGAACTGAAACTCTCTCATACACTGACCCAGCATCTTGAAATACTTCATGGCTAGTTTTAGTGTATCTCTACTGTATCATGCCTTAGTAAGTTACTGTTGTTACTGAATGTAATACTTTCTTCAGAGTGACATATATTCACAAAAATGATACAACTGGGACAGAAGAAGATTGTTTTGTTGTACCATATTGGTGTATGAACTCGTCATATGATCAAAATTGATTCTGTGTCAACACAAGGTTACTTCTTAATTTGATCATGTTAGATGATCACACAAATATGCATGAAACACAGATAGGTAAAGACTTGTTCTATATGTTACATGGTGTTAATGTGTATTTTTCATATTCTTCTGATTGTTTATGGTATCAGGTGAGCTGCTTTGGTTAAATAAAGGTTACTAATCTTTTGGGAAATAAAATGGAATTAAGCTGCCAATAACACCTTCTTGTTTGCTTTGACCCATGAAGGTCTGGGTTAGAATTGATCTTCAGCAACCCATGCAACCCAGCCACCTCACAAGAGGCAACTAACAGGATCAGGTGGTAGGACTTTTTCGACACATCACCATATCCCAGTTATATACATCGATGTCTATGCTGTTGATCACTGGATTGTCTGGTCACTTATTTAGACATCACCACAGTTAAGTTTTCAGTGCTGCCTTACAGAGTAGTGCCAGCTCATCTTGTATGATGAACTTCCAGTACAGAATTATGCCAGTAGACTTTGTATGATAAACGTCCTTCCAGTACAGAGTAATGCCAGTAGATGATGTATGATGAACGTCCATGCAGTACAGTGATGGCAGTAGACAGTGTATGTTGAACATCATTCCAATATAGAGTAATGTCAATAGAGGGTGAACATCCATCCAGTACAGAGTAATGCCAGTAGATGATGTATGATGAACGTCCATGCAGTACAGAGTAATGCCAATAGATGGTGTATGATGAACGTGCATGCAGTACAGAGTAATGCCAGTAGATGGTTTATGATGAACGTCCATGCAGTACAGAGTAATGCCAGTAGATGGTTTATGATGAACGCGCATGCAGTACAGAGTAATGCCAGTAGATGGTTTATGATGAACGTCCATGCAGTACAGAGTAATGCCAGTAGATGGTTTATGATGAACGTGCATGCAGTACAGAGTAATGCCAGTAGATGGTGTGTGATGAACGTCCATGCAGTACAGAGTAATGCCAATAGATGGTGTATGATGAACGTGCATGCAGTACAGAGTGGTTGCAGTAGATGGTTTATGATGAACGTCTAGTACAGAGTAATGCCAGTAGATGGTGTGTGGTGATGAACGTCTAGTACAGAGTAATGCCAGTAGACGGTGTGTGATGAACGTCTAGTACTGAGTAATGCCAGTAGACAGTGTATGATGAACGTCCAATACAGAGTAATGCTAGTAGATGGTGTATGATGAACGTCCATCCGGTATACAGTAATGCCAGTAGACGGTGTTTGATGAACGTCCAATACAGAGTAATGCTAGTAGATGGTGTATGATGAACGTCCATCCGGTATACAGTATTGCCAGTAGACGGTGTTTGATGAACGTCCAATACAGAGTAATGCTAGTAGATGGTGTATGATGAACGTCCATCCGGTATACAGTATTGCCAGTAGACGGTGTATGATGAACGTCCAATACATAGTAATGCTAGTAGATGGTGTATGATGAACGTCCAATACAGAGTAATGCTAGTAGACGGTGTTTGATGAACGTCCAATACAGAGTAATGCTAGTAGACGGTGTATGATGAACGTCCATCCGGTATACAGTAATGCCAGTAGACGGTGTATGATGAACGTCCAATACAGAGTAATGCCAGTAGATGGTGTATGATGAACGTCCATCTGGTAATACAGTATTGCCAGTAGACGGTGTATGATGAACGTCCAGTACAGAGTAATGCTAGTAGATGGTGTATGATGAACGTCCAATACAGAGTAATGCTAGTAGATGGTGTATGATGAACGTCCAATACAGAGTAATGCTAGTAGACGGTGTATGATGAACGTCCATCCGGTATACATTATTGCCAGTAGACGGTGTATGATGAACATCCAATACAGAGTAATGCTAGTAGATGGTGTATGATGAACGTCCATCCGGTATACAGTAATGCCAGTAGACGGTGTTTGATGAACGTCCAATACAGAGTAATGCTAGTAGATGGTGTATGATGAACGTCCATCCGGTATACATTATTGCCAGTAGACGGTGTATGATGAACGTCCAATACAGAGTAATGCTAGTAGATGGTGTATGATGAACGTCCATCCGGTATACAGTAATGCCAGTAGACGGTGTATGATGAACGTCCAATACAGAGTAATGCTAGTAGATGGTGTATGATGAACGTCCAATACAGAGTAATGCTAGTAGACGGTGTATGATGAACGTCCAATACAGAGTAATGCTAGTAGATGGTGTATGATGAACGTCCAATACAGAGTAATGCTAGTAGATGGTGTATGATGAACGTCCAATACAGAGTAATGCTAGTAGACGGTGTATGATGAACGTCCAATACAGAGTAATGCTAGTAGATGGTGTATGATGAACGTCCATCCGGTATACAGTATTGCCAGTAGACGGTGTATGATGAACGTCCAATACAGAGTAATGCTAGTAGATGGTGTATGATGAACGTCCATCAGGTATACAGTATTGCCAGTAGACGGTGTATGATGAACGTCCAATACAGAGTAATGCTAGTAGACGGTGTATGATGAACGTCCAATACAGAGTAATGCTAGTAGACAGTGTATGATGAACGTCCATCCGGTATACAGTATTGCTAGTAGACGGTGTTTGATGAACATGTGGCAGATAGCTGGGTCACACATTCTCCTAAAAGGCATGACTTCAACCTGCATTAGTGTCATCAGATGTCTCAGCTGCGTGTTTATTGCTTTCATCATAGAGTAAACGTAGCAATTTCCTAAAAACTTGCCAACGTTGTCATCAACCGCGTGAGAACGTTGTGAAGGTCGACTTGTCAATTACATTCTCTTGACAATAGAAATATTGATGGGATGATCAAAGCACCACTGAAACAATTACCACTATGTCCATCACAAATGCCGCTGGTCGGGTCAAAGATCATGCATGTTCACTGGTCAACGTAGGATCAAGAGCAATTATTCAACAATATTCAATTTGAGGTGTGCCTAAGAAATATTTGTAATCCCCATTTACAGATTTACCACACAACATATTAGTCGGATTATACCATATGCTCTATCACATAGATCATTATCATATGTCCCACGGTAACCAAAAGCAAGCCGTGGGGAGTGGCTTGGAACAGAGCATCCCTGGTTAGAAAAATGACGACATGGGGTGAGTCGGTAGTGGCAGGGGGGCGTCGGACGAAACCCGCATGTATGTTGAGCAAGAACTGTAATCAAGGCGGCACATCTGGGATGGCTTTTAGTACACAAAGACTGTCACCGTGGTGTCACGTAAATGCATGTTAACCTCGGGTCATTTCTCTCCGGAAGTGGACATAAATTCCCACAATATTCTAATTATCCATTAAGCACCATTACGACCATAAATAAATAAATAACAGCACACATAGCTTGGAAACACTGTGGCCGAACTGACAGTTTGACCATGGCTTTCACGAAGATAGGGATCCTGTGGCTTGTTCTAGTGCTGGTGAGTATTTTGGTTAAGGCATCGATATCTTCTCAGTGTAGTTAAGACACAGTCGTATTCCACAGTCTCCTTGCTCGGAAACTTGCACGGGTAATAATTACAAAATACACCTTATGTTGTGCTAAACATGCCTCTTGTTTCTACTGGGACTTTTGTCGAAGGACACAATTCCGGTAGTGTAACGTGTTTTTGTGGATGTACAACCATACCTAGCAAGGCAATTTTCCATACTGTCATTATCCCTCCCGGACATTATCCTACATCAAACATTTTTGTCTATATCAAGATAATTTGGCAGCTTAAATGCATTGTATTAACTGTGTTATGTATTCACAATATTTGTGGTTTCTTTCCTGTTTAACAAGTGTTCATGCAGGTATTGTTTACACACGAGAATGTGCGAGTCGATTCTTCTTTGGTCAGCTTTCACGTAATAGTAATTTTCATCAGTTGTTCGGTTCAGCATGACCCTCTCAGATTAGTACATTCTGTAAATGTGGTGGGGTAAAGGGTGTTTGTGGTCGTGTAGGGTATGATGTTCGACCTGTGCGATATGACCACAAGCTCACAGATTTCACTATGAAACATCCCCTAAGACTAAAAAAGACAAGAATACGTTTAAAACAATGTTGTTTTAAACATCCGTCCCGATAAATATTGTATATGTGGATTGTTACAAGGCTTATGAGTGACAAGAAAACCTGACTCCTGGAGATTGTGAAGGGATAGTAAGTACTAAGCCTTCTTGGTATGCTTTGACAGGAATTTGTTCTCAATTGCATTCAGTTTGTCTGCGGCATCAACAGTCAAGCACAGACGGACACAAGAACTATTGACGAGATCATCGCAGAATCTGCCAACTCAAGTAAGAGCATTGTTGATAGTTTAAACCACAGGGGTTCGAACCTCTATTTGGACAATAATTTTTAAAAGTAAAAATCTGGACTTTTTCAATTGCATATTTGTTTTATACGTAAAATGTAAATTGTACAAGTTAGATGTATTGCATGTAATCAGTGTAGCGATTTCGTTCAGATTTGAAATATATGTTAATCATAACACAAAAAACAATATACGATTGCAAAAGTCTAGATTTTTACTTTTAATAACGATTGTCCAAGCAGAGATTCGTAGCCCCTGTGGTTTAAACAATATTTATTCTTGTGCTTACGGCATGTACAGAGGGGTTCCCCCATGTAAACTTCTCTCACAAAAACGATTACATGTTACAACATTATACTTACATCAGAAAATATTTTGCATTCATGTAGAGAAAAAAGAACATTGTAACATACAGATATTTTCACGTGAAACGTTTCCTTTGTGATAAAAACATTATTTGTATCAGCCACAATGGCGGTGTATGGACGTAAAGCCAGCCGCACTCGCCTTCCCGCAGCGATACTAACAGTAGTGAGTGAGTTTAGTTTTACACCGCACCAATATTCCAGTTATATGGTGGTGGTCTGTAAATAATCGAGTCTGAACCAGACAACCCAATGATCAACAGCATGAGCATGCCCAGTTGGGAACCGACGACATGGGTCCACCAAGTCAGCGAGTCTGACTTAGTCAGCTCTTACGACAAGCATAGTCGCCTTTTATGGCAAGAATGGGCTGCTGAAGAACCACCCCGGATCTAGTACTAGCAGTAAGACTATTGGGACGCTATGTTAAAGATAGGAGATCTTTACATCACACCATGTCCACTTCACACGAATGTACGTCCGAAATGAAATAGTTACATTATTTGCATTCATACCCCGAGGTCTTAAACTGGTTTGAACTCGTTGAAGTGTATGCCATCTGGCGACATTATGGCATTTGCAACAATGATTTTAATGCCAAATAAAGGATTTGAATTACATGAAATCAATGGTGTATTTCTATGTATCCAGTACGGAGCTTAAGAATAAATGACTCAGGTCATTTGTAACCACGTTGGAAATTGTTGAGATGTGTTCCCAACCATAATTCACGTGACCACTTAGGCGACAATTATAATATATATTTTTTTTTTTTGGGGGGGGGGACATTTCTTTGGCAAGTGAGTATACCAGTAAATCCCAGATCTGACCAGATCAATTAACCATACTTTGAAATTTATAATAAACACATTTATCTGACAGATATTTCAGAGTAAACATTAGCAGAACAATCTTGCACTTTACCACATGCCTGGTGTTTGTCAACAGGTCACCAGTTCGACTTTATGCTGCATGAGAACAGTCCAACTGTCACCATGGAGCTTGACATGGTGTTTCCGTTGAGGCAGTGGGCGGAGATAGTGCAGCTGTGAGTATATACAAGTTCGGGCAAGTCCTTGTTGGATATGATCTGGAAGCCAAATCCCAAAATGGCGGCCGAATGTGATGAGGTTTTTCACAATCACAAATGATTTAACTTTGATTTAAAGCCGGCTGACAGCCACATGTCATGTCAGTTATGGCAGTATTTTAACAGACAACGCGAAGCTTTAATTTATAACTCTGGTTTGGATTGATCGGGGTGTTTTGTATCACAATAGTAGTTTTGTAATGCCGAGATCATAATTTAAAATTGATGACGATAATATTACGTATATGTCATCGCAAAACTATTTTCGTAAAGTCAAAGATCAAATTTAATAGAAAGGTCATTTGGTGAGAAAATAAGAGTTAAACTTTACAAATGAATGGTATTCCCAAAATTATGTTTTCTGATTCAGCTATATATTTTAATAAAAATAATAATAGTGTATATTTGTAAAGCGCCAGTGTCCACCCACTCATGCATGCTCATGGTGCATTAAAACTATTTACAGAAAAAGAGAAAAGTCAGTTGTAGGCTGTAGTAAAGAGGAATGTCTTTAGGGCTTTCATAAAAGAATCCAGATTTGGGGCGAGTTTGATTTGGGTAGAGAGTTCCATAAAATAGGCGCGACATGCTGAAAATGCCTCTTTCCAAAAGAAGAGAGTCGAGCGTTAGGTACTTTCAGGAGCTGTTGATCTTGGGAACGTAGAGTCATGGAAGGCACAAATTGGGTTAGGAGAGATGAGAGATACGACGGGGCAAGGCTGTTGAGACACTTGAAGACTAGGCACAGAACTTTGAAGTCTACTCGGTGCTGAACAGGAAGCCAGAGCAATGATTTTATCACAGGGGTTATATGATCATATTTTGAACTCAAAGATATAATTCTAGCGTATGTAGTCTACACTTTCTGGAGTTTTTTTATGTGTTCTTTGGATAATCCAGTGAGAAGGCTGTTGCAGTAGTCTAGGCGGGAAGACATAAGACATCTGACCAGGATATGTGCAGTCTCTTTGGTCATGTATTTTCGGATGGTACCAATAGAACGAATGTGAAGGTAGCATGTCTTACACAGATAGTCCACTTGTGCAGACATGGAAAGGTCAGACTGTAGATGTACTCCAAGATCTGTAAACTTGTCGTGGTGGTATGAGACTGGCAGAAGCAACCTTCACATGTCAGGAGTGCCATCAAACAAGGTTTCATCGAACAACATGTCAGGCTTATGATACTCCCTGAGAAGTTGTTGTTTTTATATCCAGTATTTTATTCTCAAAGTATGAACTGTATTCATTGACTGGTTGTGTAAGATTATCACTCTGGGAAGAACAACTTCTTTCATCTTGCCCATAATAGATTTAATGAATTTGTGGAGTTCTCTTGGTTTTCCCACACGCTCTATAATTTCATGTTTACAGTACAAACGTTTCTTTGAGATTTATACATTTGACGATGTATCTCAAGTTGAGATTTTCGCCACCTACGTTCTGCTTTGACGTTTAGCTTCATTGTACCAGGGACATCCTGTGCGCTGTATAAAGTACGCTCCTTCGGATGTGCATGACAGTCCAGCAATTGGCGAAGTGTGTTGTTATACGACGCAGTCTATCCATCACAGTCTGATACAGGATTTTCGACAAGACCAGATGATGCCAAACCTTGACTGAATTTTGTATTGTCAATTCCTTTAAGGTTACGGCATGTTTTCGTCATTATTTCGTTCTTCGGCCTCTGCATGTTAAGAGCCACTGGCACAACATAGTGATCAGAAACCAGGCTGTTGTCCACCGTCACATTGTTTATGAGAGAAACGTTGTCTTGAGGGGCGACAACCCAGTCGAGGAAATGTCCTGAATTATGAGTTGGGGTTGTTACATGTTACTTTAGAGAGTGGGAATTAAGCAAATCCTTGACTATTTCAGGTCCAACAAAACATCAGAGTGATCCTTAGGATATAGGCAACAAGTGTATCTATTTTGAGGCATTTGAGGTAGGTTAAACGTGTGCAAAATGCATAAACAATGTACATGTATAGAGAGAGAGCAAGATGCAGCTGCCAAGCGCTTTTCACTCACACTCACATTTGATGATCATACACACCTTGGTTGGCCTTGTATTCATGAAAAATCATTTCAAGGAAACAAAGGTTGGTAGCTTGTATGTAGATCAGTAAAATATTACATAATGTCTGTTCAGCAGTAACAGCTTCATGCATTACGTAGTACCAACGATAGCAAATGTGTCAAGATACTGCTGGACCATCATTATAATCACACAACATAACATTGAACTCTTATGTGTATAATTCTGTTATTACAGATGTCTTTCTATGTCATCACAAAGCTCTACGTATAGTTTCCACTTTTATGGACAACTCAAAGATACAAAGTTAACAAAGTTATTCAGAGATAATATTCATAGAAACACCTTGTCTCTACTGTAACGTTAATAAAAATATGCAGGGCTCAGGTTTAGTAATATTTAATATGCACAAAAGAGTTACACAAGACATGGTCATGACACTAAGAGCATCGATCTGAGCAAGTGGGATACGATTGCCTACAACTACCCCCTGAACACATTAGTGTCCTCTCACGACAACATGGGCTGCTGAAGATCAATTGTCACCCAACGTACTTGTCAAACTGTAAGAATGGGTAATGAAGAATTGTAATAATTGCACAGTATCAAGATATGGGGTTGGGGTTGGGGGTATATGTCAGCGGGGTGGGGGCGCTACTTCCCGATATCTAATTTTCAAGATAAGTCTCAATATGACGAAAGACAGTATTTACCAATGGCTGCTCGTCTCCCGTCGCCGCCATGTTGGTGTGCTATGACTGCCGGTTTCTGGTTTCCATTTCAAACGATTAGTCTTCCATTAAAGACGCATTTGTTCTGGTTTTGAGGAATTTGTTGCAGTTTTTTGGAAGGGTACGTTCTCCTATTATGGTGATTTTTGTTCTGTTTTGGTGTATATGAGTTCAGTTGTGGGGATCTGTTCATCGTTTGTATGGTAGGCCTGCATATGTGAAAAACACAATGTTTTGTTTCGTTTCAATACTGGTACCATGAGCATATAGAGAGTGGTCAAATACATACCCTTGTTATCTTGAATGATGAACACGCTTTTAAGCCATGAAAACATTTGAAAATTTTCAAATGTTGAATGTGGCTGTATACCTCTCTCACGGAGAAAACATGGTAGTGTGTTCCACACATTTATCAGATAGTTACATTAAAAGAGTTACTGCAGATGTGCAGTATTGTTCCTGTAGAATTATGAACACCCATAACTGATGAGTATATAAGCCTCCATGTGTCTGCTCCAGGAACTCATCCACGCCAGAATCGGGTACCAGGCACAAGAGGAAGGGCATCCGCTTTGGCCGTGGAGGGAACAAGTGGACCCTTAACACAGTCCCTTATGAGATGGCACCAGGCACATTCAGTGAGTACCCGGGGAATAGCTCTCATTGAAACATGTGTAGAATGTGTAACGAAAGAATGTTTTACATGTTTAGTGTGTCTGGTGGTGTGGCAGACAACCCATGTGACTGGTGGTATGTGAGACAACCCATGTGTCTGGTGTTGTGGTAGACAACTCACGTGTTTCGCATACCGCCAGTGATGTGTGAGACAACCCACGTGTCTGGTGGTATGTGAGACAATCCATGTGTCTGGTAGTGTGGCAAACATACCCATGTGTCTTGTGGTATGTGGGACAACTCACGTTACTGGTGGTATATGAGTCAACCCACGTGTTTGGTGGTTTGTGACACAACCCACGTGTCTGTCTGATTATTTATGAGACTGATCTGTCTTGCAGACAGTGGACAGCGAAATGAGATCATGGCGGCCCTCCAAGACTGGATGCGATACACCTGCCTCACCTTCCGACCGGCCACCTTCAGGGACAATAACAAGATCCGTTTCCAGAACGGCGGGGGGTATACAGATTGTTACAGAGATGTGATTGCGAAAACCTGATCTGATCCTAATGCAATCCCGCAGTCCGTTTGATACTAAAGAGATCTTCGGGTCATAGGGGCATCATTTGGCGTAAACAACCATGCGTATTAATGCTTATTAAAAATGGCCCGTCGTTAGAAACAAGGTATTTTAATGCGTCCTAGTTTTATGTGGCAATACATGGCAACTTATGTAACTATTTTGTTCTATACACGTACTTACAACTGCTATCTGTTTATTAAAAGGGAAGGTTTTTTTTTCAAAGTGAATTAAATGTTTTCTTCCATGCTTCCAAGCACGATACGGACGTATCCATTTTGGTTGCAGTTGTTTTTCCAACGTGGGCATGATCGGTGGCACTCAGACTGTGGGCCTCGCGAGGAACTGCAGAGTGGTAGGTCTGTGGTGAAGGGAATCCTCATGGTGCACTTGACCACGTTGCTGACACCACCATTCAGTCTTCTTACAGTTTTGGACTGAGGAACATGGCTGATATAAATGTTGTGACCCCCCCCCCCCCCGCCCCCCCGTCATGGTAGTACACAGATGGGTCGGTTATGTATGTATACCCTTGACACTGAAAGACACACCCTGAGCAACCAGGATTCGCTGATCTTGGCTCCAGCACACGTGAGCACGTACTTAATGTAGTATGTGTTTGTCACGCGCCGATCAAGGTTATGCATACGGGTGTTACGGTCGTATGTAGGGGGTCTTTCTCACGAACGTATGCAGTGGGTTACTTGTCACGATCATGTGTAGGGGTTATTTGTCACGATCGTTAGTAGGGACTATTTATCTCGATCGTATACAGAGAGTATTTGCTAGGCTGTGGTCTATGTCACGACTGCATGTAGGGGGTATTTGTCATGATCGTATGTGGGACATCTTTGTCACGATCGTACGCAGGGAGTCTTTGCCTGCCCCAATCCGTTTATTCAGTACTACCACGATCGTATGAAGGGGGTATTCGTCACGATCGTATGTAGGAGTCTTTGTCACGATCGCATATAGTGGTGCTTGTTATGATCGTATGTAGTGGTCTTTGTCACGATTGTATGTAGGGGTCTTCATCACTATCGTTTGTGGGGTAGGGTGGGTGTATGTGACACTATCGTATATAGGGATATTTGTCACGTTCGTATGTAGAGGGGTTTTGTCACGATCGTATATAGCGATGTTTGTCATGATCGTATGAAAAGGGTATTTGTCACGATCGTATATAGGGGTATTTGTCATGATCGTATATAGGGGTCTTCGTCACGATCGTTTGTGGGGTAGGGGGGATGGGGTGCATTTGTCACGAACGTATGTAGGGAGCCATGTAACGATCGTATGTAGGGCGACATATTTACGATCGTATGTAGGGGTTATTTGTCCCGATCGTATTTAGGGTGTATTTGTCATGATCGTGTAAAGGACGTTTTTTCGTTCCATGACGTTTCATGTGTAGAGAGTATTTGTAAAGATCGTATGTAGGGGTCTTTGTCACGCTCATATGTAGGGAGTATGTTTGTCAAGATCGTATGTAGGGGTCTTTGTCATGATCATATGTATTGAGTATTTGTCAAGATCGTATGTAGGGGATATTTGTAACGGCTGTGTGTAGTGAGTATTTGTCAAGATCGTATGTAGTGAGTATTTGTCAAGATCGTATGTAGTGAGTATTTGTCAAGATCGTATGTAGGGAGTATTTGTCAAGATCGTATGTTGGGGATATTTGTAACGGCCATGTGTAGTGAGTATTTGTCAAACTTGTATGTAGGGGGTATTTGTAACGGTCATATGTTGTGCAAATCCATCATGGTCATGTCTTGGGATACGAACAGCGGTCACCATGCCACTGATGTCTTCTTTCCAGAAAAGTATTATCATCCATGAAGTGGGTCATGCGCTGGGGTTCCACCATGAGCAGACTCGACCCGACCGTGACCAGTACGTGACCATCAACTACGCCAACATACCTAGTGGGGTCAAATACAATTTCCAGCGTTACACAACCAATGTCATCAACGACCGCGGGGTGCCTTATGACTACTACAGCATCATGCACTATGGTGGCAAGGTACGTCAACGCTGACCTGGATAGAACAGACATGGTCTTGTAGAACAGACACTTCAGACATTATCTTGTAGAGAAATAAATTCAGACAATAAGGACAGACACTGTATTGTAGGACAGACACGTTAGACATTGTCTTGCACCGCGTAAACAAATACCGTAATCCACATATATTGCTTGTTGGGCATTTATGTATACCTGTTCGGTGTTCGGATAGGTAACTTTGTCATCATTGACATAGCCTGGATATTTGCACGGAGTATAGGTACATTACACAGGTGCAGCTGAAGAATCAAATATATTTTAATAAGCAAAATGTGAGCTCAAATAAGAAATGAAAACAAAATAATCTTTGTGAAAGATGTTTCTGTGTTTACTAGCAGTTTGAAGCAATTCAGGGCAGCATTTCTTTTTATGGATGCAAATCCCAAGTCGGCCACTGACGTTCCTATCCTTCATGATGTCATTTCCCGATGTCATCGGGATTCAAAGCGCATGAAAACGCACTCGAGATAACGTCATCTCACAAAGTATTGACTTAAGTCTGTAAGCTAGAAGCGGACGTAGCAGTTGCAATACAGCATCCGAGGTTTTTTTTGTTTGTTTGATTTTGTTTTTTGCAGGCTTTTTCGAGAAATGGCGGATACACCATCATCACGAAGCAGAGCAGATATCAGAATGTCATCGGCAGACAACAAGGCCTTAGCTTTAATGACATCAAGCTGGCGAATAAGATGTACAGCTGTGGAAGTGAGACAGTTTCGCTAGAGATGCTTCATACTTCATAGTGTCTGTAGTATCTGTGTCTACAGTGTCTATAGTGTCTGTAGTATCTGTGTCTACAGTGTCTGTAGTATCTGTGTCTACAGTGTCTGTAGTATCTGTGTCTACAGTGTCTATAGTATCTGTGTCTACAGTGTTTGTAGTATCTGTGTCTACAGTGTTTGTAGTATCTGTGTCTACAGTGTCTGTACTATCTGTGCTTATAGTGTCTGTAGTACCTGTGTCTACAGTGTTTGTAGTATCTGTGTCTACAGTGTCTGTAGTATCTGTGTCTGTAGTATCTGTGTCTACAGTGTTTGTAGTATCTGTGTCTACAGTGTCTGTAGTATCTGTGTCTATAGTGTCTGTAGTATCTGTGTCTACAGTGTCAGTAGTATCTGTGTCTACAGTGTCAGTAGTATCTGTGTCTACAGTGTCTGTAGTATCTTTGTCTACAGTGTTTGTAGTATCTGTGTCTAGAGTGTTCGTAGTATCTGTGTCTACGGTGTCTTTAATTGTGTTCGTATATTGACAGGTCAATGTAACAAGCGAGACAGCGACTGCCCTGGAAGCGGATTCGTAGGTAAAGATTGCCAGTGCTGGTGTCCCGGATCTCCTTACACGGTATGTAGTGGAGGAACCGGCACAGGAACTGGAACCGGAACTGGCACAGGAACCGGTACAGGTACAGGTACAGGTACAGGTACAGGTACAGGCACTGGTACTGGTACAGGCACTGGTACAGGAACTGGGACAGGTACTGGAACAGGCACAGGAACCGGAACCAGAGGTACATATCGCTTCTTAGTTATACTGATTCAAAGTGTGATATCAAATGAACTAGATTTGAAGATTTAGTAGTAATTGTATGTTTTGGAACCTACATTTTATTGTTATCGGGATGTGGGATATCCATGGTAGAGATAGTATTGACGCGGGCCTGCTGGCATTGCGTAGTAACATTGACTCGTGTGCATTGATGTTATCATCCAGATATAAAAATAGCGGGTGAAGTACAAGACCAGCAGTACCAGTATTGTCGCTCCAATCGAGTAGCCAGTAACTTTACAGAACTGTCAATATTTCGTGTATCAGGGAATCACTGTGACATTAGCCATTTTGTCAAGTACAGTGCTGACATGGGTGCCAATCTGACATTATTGTGACACCGTTGGTTCACTGCATCAAGTAAAGGTCCTAAGAGACGTACTGAGATGAATTGTCCTTGGTTTCAGGATCCTGTCTAGATAGAAACACCCAGTGTGCGGGGTGGGCTCGTCGTGGGGAGTGCCGAAACAACCCCGCCTACATGCTGGTCTACTGCAAGCGATCCTGCAATCGCTGCGGCCGTGGTGGTGGAGGTATGTGTGAGTTTACAGTAGGTATCACTTTGCGTGCTTCGATACATATTGATACCAAGAAGTCTGTGTGCGCGGGCGCGCGCGTGTGTGTGTGTCTGTATGTGTGTGTGTTTGTCTGCAGATTACAGGTGTTGCTTAAATCTTGACATAAAAAGCAGATCTCAACTGCATTTGTATTGACAGACATATATAACGATATGTTTATGTGTTTGTCCACCTTTTCAACCTTAACTTTTTAACTGATCATGAGGACTTTGTTGTTTCAACATTGAAATAAAATCCATTTTAACTTCATGTGAACCATGCTGAATGTTTCTCCTGATTCTGGAATAGATGCACGTTGACTGTTTAGGATCCACGCCATGTCGCGACCTGAACCAGTATTGCAACTACTGGTCACGCATGGGCTACTGCTACAGCAACAGCTTCCGCACCTACATGGCCACCAACTGCCGCGCCTCCTGCAACTTGTGCTCATCTAGAAGTAGGTTTACTATCAATCAATAATATAGAGGCATTACATCATATACTGCCGTTCTACATGTAACTGTTCACAAAGACCTGTGGTCAATAATATCCCGTGTGTTTTCTCCCATAAGAACTGATATATTCTCGATGTATTGTCAATGTACAGGACAACTGATGTGTAGTGTGCGTTAAAATTGCGATATGTGACCTTTTAATTACTGAAACATATATTTACAGTATGTAATGTTCTAACACAAAACAAAATATATTTTGTTGTTACTTGAGTAAAAAGAAACATTTTCCCGGTAAACCTCTAAAGGTTCCAGTGTGCAAGTTGCGGTTTATCTGCATGGCTCTAGTCGCCTGTGTTGTTTAATCAAATTCAAGATTGAACTTCAGACAGAACTGAAAATAACATAGTGACAGTCAAAGGACAGCCTGAACGCGTTAGTTCACGTGTATGGGCATGTTTGCAAAATAGCTTAGGACCTTCCACGTGTTCTCTGTAGTTTCACGTGAAAACACCAGTCTGTCTTACCTAAGTGGCCGTAAAGAAACTTGAACAGTATACACAGAAGTGCAGAATGCTGACAGATTCAAGAGCTGCTAATTCACGATGTGTAACTCCAGATCAGCATCGTCTCACAGTTGGGAGCCTTATCAAAGCTGTAATAAGGAAGTACCGTTTGCTGAAAGAATTACTCCACTGGTCGCTTCTCACGTTTTTGTAAGGATGTCCTGGAGTAATGTTCTATATTTCATATCATATGCATACCACTGTGAATGTTTCAGCCAACACGGGGACGTCATCGTCAAGGACGTCAGGCAACGTGACGTGCAGGGACACCAACGGCAACTGTCCTTACTGGGCCAGGATTGGCGAGTGTTTACGCAACCGCGCCTACATGCACCAGAACTGTAGAGCATCCTGCAGGCTGTGCGGGACAGCCAGTAACATGGTGTACTCGTATCATTCATACTATGGGCAATGAATATACACATGCTTCCTACGCCTCAATAAAGATTCATATTCAGATTAATCGTTTTACCTTCAGTTCTTATTTTCAGTTCTTATTCAGTTCTTATTAACACATTATAAACACATATTCCTGGAACCTGGTGACCTGTGTGGTCAGTCAGATGCTAGTGACTTGCAAAGCTCTGTCTTCTGATGTCCGTCTGGTGCTCTTTGCTAAAAACTATTGCATCTGCTGAGATAACCACGCCTTTTCTTTAACACAAGCTTACGGCACTCCTAGAGCTAAGATCACTTTATTGGGCGGGACATCGGGGATAAGTGTCTATACTGTCTGCACACATATGCGTATTTGTGTTTTACGCTTTCCGAAACATTTCAGGAATGTGATGCTAACGGATGAAAGACCACCGAAATAAGTACTGTGTTGCAGATATTGTATCCCTGTGAGATATCGAACTCGGTGGCTTGGCATAAGAAGCATACTATCTCGCTTAAAGCGTTATTTCACCGACGACAACACACCTTCACAACACACATTTTCATAGTTCAAGGTAACGGACGAACAATACAAACGTAAAGTGTGCTTCTCAGGATATATTAGGTCATCTCTTATTTTCCCAGTATAACCGCATTTGAGGTTTTTGTTTTGGAGGGACAGGTTTTACTTTTCGTTAATAGGACCTCTTCCCAGGGTTTACTTTTCCTAACTGTATATGAACATCAACATTCAAATGATACAAGAGTGGTTGAAATCAATTGAAAAATATCGTATGAGATTGAAGTCACAAGACAAAGTTTGTTTCCGAAACTGGATTATAATCACAATTCTCTCACCCGTACGCAGACGCTCTACCACACGACCACCGGGCCGACAAAGGTGGTAGTGTTAAAGTTACTATTTTAAAATTGATTTTACGCGCGCTTCAGTTATTGCTATGTAGCTTCATTAAATGATCATCTGCGTTGTAATTACCCATCATTGACAGTATATATGTTAGAGAAAACACTTCTCCTCGGTTTTGGTAGACAATGTAAAACCATCGGGGTCGGGAAATCCCTCCCCCTCCGGTAAATTGTGTACCAAAACTTCAGAGGCGTGCTTTCTCCTATACATATTGCATGCTTGTGTACATGTTCTGGAAAGGCGGATCTTCAGATGACATGGATTGTCACTGTCTCTGTGGAGTACTGGTTCACTTACCTGGCTGCTGATATTAAAGGTTGCAAATTCTTAAACATTTGTCGTTAATTTTACTTCTGCACATTCCCTTAGTTTAAGTTAAGTTGATGGAAAACAAATCACTGTAGAATGAGAAGTTTCAGAACATCACCCATAACCGGACCCTTCATTAGTTAGTTAGTTAGTTAGTTAGTTAGTTAGTTAGTTAGTTAGTTAGTTAGTTAGTTAGTTAGTTAGTTAGTTAGTTAGTTAGTTCAAAATTTTAACCCGGTCCCCATTACTGTCGATCTGTATGGCCTTTTTCGGGATATCATTGTACACAAGATATCACCGCTTCTCATCATCCTCATATTGACCCATCCGCTCAGCTATATGTGTATACGGCTTATTGTCGATCTGCGTCAGGTACTATTTTGACTTACAGGGACATTAAACAATGAACATTTTTTTACGGATACAATGGAGTTGTTACTGAACCAAGTTTCTATCACACCTGATTAAAATCATGTGCAAATCGTACCAAGCGACTGACGGCACTGACAAGCTGCAATGTATAGTTCATCCTGGCCCCCTTAGTCGTCATCTTATCAATGAGTGAGTGAGTTAAGTTTTACTCCGGACTCAGCATTATTCCAGCTATAAGACGGCGTGCTGTATATAATCGAGTCTGGACCAGACAATCTAGTGATCAGCAGCAAGAGCATCGAACTACGCAAATGGGATACAACGAGATTTAGAAGGCATCATGGTCAGTGTTAAAATGTCAGATGTCATATTCAGGACAAAATAATACCTGTGAGATCATAATTTACTGATTACTTAATAAACTCACCAAACCAGTTTCACGGTTTACTCAGAAGGTTTCTATGTGAGTTCCCATTATTTCAGGATATGATTATACTGTATCGCAGATGACACTGGTTACATGCTGTATAAGGAGCGAAGATGAGTTGAGGCGACAATGAACAATAATCAGTCGAAATCATTGTCAGGGACACCAAGAGTGAATTGTTGAATCAGTGTGGGGAATCGGGCTCAAGTCTTCAGCGAGAAAACGCTTTACCACTGGGTTTAGCTACAGCACTACAGCCACGGGTACAGACATATTTGAGTGTCCCGTCTTGCCGCTTTCAGTGGTTGCCAAGATACCTCACGTAGATCATGGAACAAACGTGTCATAAAAAAATATATGATTAACAAAAGGGAGAAACTTGACAACACGGCAATTCTAGTTCACCAGTAGTGCTGCATATACTAAACATATCAGTCACTACAGGTGTATATGTGTTGTTGATATTTTCCCTGACGCACGTGACTTGAAGCACATTCGTTCTTTATATTTCTTTTATATGTGACTCAATGCACATGTACTGTTTATGCTGTACGTGACTGGTAGCAGGTACTTCATTTATAACCTGGTAGTACATTTGACATAGTCATCTTAACATAGGTGTAACATTTACATTACCAATATTACAAACACACGACTGATGTAACATGTATTTGTGTTCATTGCTAAAACTATATGTAGTCCAATTTGTTACATGGCTCAAATGTATTCAAGTCGTTTCCAGATCTGTGTAACTTTCTGGAGAAACCCTTCATTAATGTTAAACAACAAATATAACACCGCATCATCCGAAATAGATGAGCTTACTGGAGCGCAAATCGTGTCACTTTACCTCTTGAATATTTTTCATTGCAAATGAGTATAGTATGCATCCATTTATAATATATTTGATGAAAAACGTCATATCCGTCTATTTCTTTTATCCTAACTAATCAAATAATTGATCTGGGGATTTTCACAGTACTGATCAAATAATTGATCTGGGGATTTTCACAGTACGTTACATGCCTGTACTCCTGTTGAACTATTTTTACGAGTTCATTCATGCCTTTGATTGCCAGTTGCATGATCCTCTCTCTCTAGCAGTGCCACAGATAGTTGTTATAGTTCATTGTTGATTGCGACGTAACTTATTACACTTTTATAGATCTGTAACAGTTTGTTGTTTGTACTTGTAAATGGTATTCTGGATAATGATTAGGGGACCAAATAAAAAGGCTTACACCTATAGCTGGGAAAAATAGGTGTTTTAATATTTGCTATAAGTACCTATTTCAATGAAACAATGAACAATGAAACAATGAAACATATAAACACCCCAAAACATCTTTTTATGGGTTCCGTGAGAACTGTAGACCTCTTTTAATACGATGTGTTACATAAACGCATATTGTGGGCTCGCTTGGCACAGAGTACTGTTTTAATTCAGATTTCATTTTGATTTATGTAATGCATGAAACGCACATTCAAGAGGCACAGCTTCAGACAGTTTTGGAGTAAATGTCCGATAAAACAATTTTTACGTAAGGTAAGCGTTGTGAATGCAAACAGTAAATGAACCGTTTCCAACCGGCATATATCACTATGGACACCCATAAACAGCAGGTGCGCTGGTATACTACTAGCAAGCCTACTCATGTTAGTTGAATGTATTTCAATTTGTTGGGAGCAAATAGTCAGACAATTTGACATAACCTAATGCTATCACAGGCAAGTAAAATGAGTTTTCTACTTCCATTCTGACAAAGTACCCGTTTCTAATTGCAAGTAAAGTCACATTCAAGAACGATAATTTATCTTAATTGAAGTAGTTGGAGGAGCCTACGGTCATCGACCTTGACATTAACGGAAGCGGCAGGGGGCGAGCAAATCTGTGAGGTGCGTGTTTTAACTGAGTATCTACACCGTCGAACAGCAAAGATGAGGTGTTTGTGAGGATCAAATAAAAAAAGCAGCATCCTGAAGACAAGACACAATATTGTGACGAGATGGGAAGAGGTGGGAAGGCAGAGAACGGCACCAGGAAACTGGGTGTATTCAGTGTTGAGGAAGTCACAAGCCACAATAAGGCGGATGACAAATGGTTGATTATCAACGGAAATATTTACGACATAACAACATGGGCCAAGAAACACCCAGGTGGTGCCAAAGTGATCAGCCATTACGCAGGCGAAGATGCGACGGTGAGTTCTCGACTTGCTTAATACATGAAGTTTGCCGGTATCTTACTTTCATTTCGAAGCACCTGTAGATTTCAGCAACACAAATTCTCATGCGGTTGGTGACATGATGTTATGGAAAACAGCCATTTTCGTGACAATTGATATGCTGTTTACGTCAAGGGGATTTAAATGCAGATATTAATGACGTTTCTGAAAATAAATATCGTTTCATTATAACTTGTTATCAATAGCAGTGATTAGCTATCCATTTACGAACCCGTCTAAATCAATGACTGCCAGACCATTACCAGCGTTGACAACCTATCCTTGCACCACAAAAACATATATGGTATGTATTGTCAATGACTATTCATGGCACTAGTACTGCCACTAGCCACCATAAAATATATTATATGATCTCTGATAAGAGTCTTTAAAGCACAGGGCATGTTACACAAAAAAACTAGCATTGTGTATTGCCACTGACAGGGGATTTGTACTCTAAGAAGGACATGTAGTGCTAACGAATGATATGAGGTATTGTTTAAATAAGTACTTTTATGCAAGTAGTTTGAGTGACAAGTCCCCATGGCCATGATTGCCTTGTATGAGCACAAACTGTCAAAAATTTACTTCTAAAGTGATTATGGCTCGTAAAATATAATTACGTAAGTGTGAGATTGTGACTATCTGTCCAAATCAAATATATGTACACCTTTGCATCACTGATTCACTGCTCACTGGTCATTACACCTTCCTCGCTATGACATGGGAATCAGAATCCAACTTCTAACAAGCTGTTTTGACAGGTCCGCAAGCACTTCCAATGAACCCAGCGTTGACTTCTCAGATGCATACAGTGAGCCACAAAACAAATGTTACTGACATGCAATTCTTGACCCGTACAGATTTAAACATGTAGTATTTTGGGCATGCTTTGTCTTCTACAGGAATGTCTGAGTCAGAATCTATTTCAGTCTGTGCTTGTATTGCAACCTATGGATGAATGTTTGTAGCTCATCATATACATCTGTAGTAAGGCACCCAAGGGCTTGTCTTTCTTTTTCTTAGCTAGTGGATGCAGGTGTTTATCACCAGATGCTCAGCTGACATTTCCCTCTTCTGCCTCTTCTGACTTGTGAACAGCACCATGGTGAGAGGGATAAAGACCCCACTTTCTGAAGGAAGTGTGAAGGTGTACCAACATGTCACAACTGTCACAACATCCATGGCTGAAAGCTTTCAGTCCTGGATTCAAACCCACACTCTCACAGACTGTGTGAATGGTATTTAGGTGCCTGACTCTGAGCCCAAGTGGGACTCAACCTAACAAAAGTACTGTTATCTGAATTGATCTGAGTTACATTCGACTACTTTCAAAAGACAGTCAGTATTCTTATCTTACATCACACATAAGAGTCATTTTCTGATTGGCTGTTTCTATGTTTTTCAACATGCCCCACTCACAAGCAAGTAACATAGTCTATCTTGCCCGCTGGGAAGCTAAACTGTCAGAATTCATTTGGTACTTTGTGTTAGTAATTCTTAATTTCAATTAATTGAGTCACGCATGATGTACAGAAATTATGGATGTTTTGTGAATGCAAGTTGATGGAAAGAAGAGAGCTCTAAATTATTTCAGGGATTTACCCTGAGTCCTGTATTTGAGGGTCCATGAGACTCATACTCTTAATTTTCAGGGGTGCAGGACAACAAAATGGGGGTACAAGACACTTAGATATTATTATTAATACTATGTATATCCCTGCTTTTCATCATCTGAAAATCTACATGTCCGAAAAATTGATAAACTAACTCACGGTTTCTTATCTAACCTCCTTACTATATAACCTATATATTAAGGGGGCTGGATAGTAAACTGGAAGATAGTTTATCGATTTTCGGACCTGCGGTGGGCGCCTGTGGGGCTTATAGGTTCCCTGAGGTTGGGAAAATTAAACAAACATAGAGGATACATCAACCCGTATCTCCCTCATGACCACTGGCCAACTTAGCATGTTCAGAACTGTGCGTCATTTCATGGTCATCAAGAATGGGACATTGAGCATGAGCCATATGAAAGTGAAGATTCTTTTAGACAAGATTGTTCCTTTGATGTCATGATGCCCACTGTCATAACTTTAGAAATTGAAAACAAAATGGGTGTTTACTGCAGTAGAGGTGATGTTTGAATTGTAGGTAATTTTATAAAATGTACCTTGAAGTTTTATCATCTTGGCAATGTTTCTATATGTTGCCAACTAGCACTGAATCCATAAAACTCAGATTTACTTGTTCTAACAAATTTTGTTTGCCTTTTGATCATGGAAGTTTGAAGGACCTGCTTTGAGTTTTTGTGAAGTCTGATACAAGGGACAGTGATACAGTCAGGCCCTCACTTTATGTTGTGTGATGATCCAATGAACTCAAGATGAAATTCAGATCTTAATTAATTGTGCAATCATTGATTGCTTATTCATATAATTCATGAGAGTGTTTGCTTAACATTGTGCTAAGTGTATTGATTTGACTTGACAGGATGCCTGGGTGGCCTTTCACAAAGACAGAGAGTCAGTGGAGAAGTATATGAAGGCCTTGCAGATTGGAGTGGTCAAGGAATACAAACCTGTGAGTTCACTATGTCAGTATTCAAGTAGTCTCTTACCGCTTCCCTGAAGTGACACATGGGATATTGCAGGGCACTATAGGTCGTCAGAGGTAGATCAAGTCCCTCTTGAATTAATCCACGCAATATAGGGGAACCAAGGATACAGTAAGTGCTCATGAACAAATCACATGGATGGTAAGTGTCAGATTCAATGTACTGTAGGTTTCTCTGATCAGATTCAATGTACTGTAGGTTTCTCTGATCAGATTCAATGTACTGTAGGTTTCTCTGATCAGATCTAATCTATGGTAGGTTTCTCTGATCAGATTCGATGTACTGTAGGTTTCTCTGATCAGATTCAATGTACTGTAGGTTTCCCTGATCAGATCTAATCTGTGGTAGATTTCTCTGATCAGTTTCAATGTACTGTAGGTTTCTCTGATCAGATTCAATGTACTGTAGGTTTCCCTGATCAGATCTAATCTATGGTAGGTTTCTGTGATCAGTTTCAATGTACTGTAGGTTTCTTTCATCAGATCTAATGTACGGTAGGTTTCTATGATCAGCTCTAATGTACACCAGGTTTCTCATGATCAGATTCAATGTACAGTAGGTTTCTATGACAGATTCAATGTACAGTAGGTTTCTATGATCAGATTCAATGTACAGTAGGTTTCTATGATCAGATTCAATGTACAGTAGGTTTCTATGATCAGATCTAATGTACACTAGGTTTCAATGGTTTGATTTAATGTACGGTAGGTTTCTCATGATCAGATCTAATGTACAGTATGTTTCTATGGTCTGATTTAATGTACGGTAGGTTTCTATGATCAGATTCAATGTACAATAGGCTTCTCATGATCAGATCTAATGTACAGTATGTTTCTATGGTCTGATTTAATGTACAGTAGGTTTCTATGATCAGATTCAATGTACAATAGGTTTCTCATGATCAGATCTAATGTACAGTATGTTTCTATGGTCTGATTTAATGTACGGTAGGTTTCTATGATCAGATTCAATGTACAATAGGTTTCTCATGATCAGATCTAATGTACAGTAGGTTTCTCATGATCACATCTAATGTACAGTAGGTTTCTATGATCAGATCTAATGTACAGTAGGTTTCTCATTGTAACAGGTTTGGGGTGGTGTGGACAGTGCTCTGCTGTTTATTTTGTTGACAGTTACATAGACAGATTCTTTCATATAAATACAAAAAATCAGCGATTTACAATGTGATTAGGTTATCTGACAAAACATCATCTTGCAAAGTTTGAGATCAATTGAATTATTGGATGAAGAGTTATTTACAAAAAAATGGATCCACATGCATTTCATGCCAAATTATAGATCTTGTCAGGATCTCCCATCATACTTGGGCTGCTTTTGAACTTAAAGGTCACATGCAACGTAAAACACAAGTTATCATATTCTGATACTTCTTGGTATGCACTTACCAAAACAGATCATCAAAAATGCCAATACAACCTATAAAGGTGAAAAAAAATTCGATGAAAAAAACACCCTCAAAATTGGAGTTCAAACAATTCATTAATTTACCCCTAGCACTGGAGGAAAAAGGGGTTTCAAGAGTTACGCTGAAACTTGAGCTTGAAATGGCATGTGAGGTCGTGAGCAATAGTCTAATCTTGGTTGTACACAAACAAGTAAATAATCTACTCGTTACATAAAAGGACATGTTGATTGTCACAGAGAAAACTCAATGTCTGATTAATTCTCACTGTGTCTGCCTGCCTGTCTGCTAATGACAATATGTAATGCACAACTTCAGTTACTGACCACATGCACTTAACACCTATCTGACTTATATGCCATAAACAAAGAGCCAGCTAAGTGTATTGGCAAATGAACCAGTGACCAACGAAAAAGCCCCATTACACTTGAGTGTACACCCAGTGGCTCTGACTGGGTTCGGTATCGTGGCTGCTTTGTTTTGAGGGAGGTAGACCCAAGTACAAAATGTTGCATTTTTGATTTGCGATTATACTCTTATAAGTTTGTTTTTTTGTTTTCTAACTATCACAAATGCATTTTATGTATCATGAACAAGTGATAGCTGCGTTTTGAATAGGTTTGATTTTTTGGTTGCATGTGACCTTTAAATGGGATGATGTGTTACAATTTAAACTATATATATTAATAGACTGTATGTTAGTCTACATGAACAGATTTAGTGTGCAGTACTTATGCACCTGTATGACTTGAATGTAACCCATTTTGTGTATCCCAGATGGATAAGTATCAGACAAGTTCATAAGTATTTGATTCTATTGACCACAAATAACAAAATGGATTCATGTAGGGATGCACCAAATACGCAAGTGAATTCATGAGTGAAGTCGAGATACAGTACAGGTTCCTCATCAACAAATTAGAGAACAATAACCGGAAGCAGTGTGCAATAGGTTCCTTACGGAAATGGTGAAAAACCAAGTTTTTATATGGCACTAGCTCTCATGAACAAGAACAGGGTACAGATGGTTGCTTGGATACAAATCCTTGGCAGAGACAGTAATGCCATTGTTTCCAAAGGTGCTACAGTACAACAGTCAGAACATTTTGGTGTGCCTTTCTTAAAGTAAGCGTGCCCGTCGCATTTAATGTTCCAAACTTGGTATTAACTGTTTTAGTCATAATATGGCTGAAATATTGCCAAAGTGACTTTAGGTTTTCACTCACTCACTCCAATTGAACTTAAAACACCAGAACAGTTATGTCATTTCATTTTATTGAAAACTTTGGAACAAATCCCAGATACAGTATGTAGCTCATGAACAAATACAGGGTACAATGGCTTGATAACTCTAGGTATGTGTACATCACAGGTATCTCATGCTTATACAAGATCAGCCAGGTGTTGTGTGGTCAGTTAAGCATCATCAAAATTCAATAATGTGTTTATCATGAGTTTATTACCCTTCATGTTTGCCAGCTTATTTCACCAGTTACAGTGATAAGGTTGTACGAATGATAACTGCTTTTGAAACAGCCTACAGTCCATCACATCTGCATGACACAGTTGTTGAATAATTATGTCCCACTGATTACAGTACAACAGAATGAAGTGGTCTTTATTGGAAGACAGGGAGTGACATTCAGTGGCCTTATTGTTGCTCAGAAGTGTAGGACAGTGTCGTTAGTGTAGAGTTACAATAGCTTGCAGATTAGTCATTGATTTCTATCACTGTTGGCTGATCAACTATCAATAAGCTCTGAACACTGATTGCTGTGTCTGTTTACCTCATTAGGAACTTAGTAACGAAGTAAATTAGGTGAGCATTTCAATAATTTCTGTAAAAGTATTTTCTGTACATGTTTAAAACTTGTTTGTTTGCACAGTGTATACATGACTTGTAGTAAAAGGTTAATATGTCAAATAAATGCCTTAGTGGATAAATTGCTGTTTGACTTACTCCCCTCAGCTAACAACTGACTGGACCTTTCTAATATCAGTTTGATTGCTTTACTATATTTGATTCTTGGAAATACATTAAATTTGAATACATGCATGAAAGTAGAAGGAGGTAGGGTTATGTGAATTTCAGTACGATATATCATTTGTAACTACTTGTCTCTTTCTGTGATCTACAAGATGACTTGTACCCCTCTAGTACACCATCATTGCCAAGAATCGTGGCAAACCAATCAAATTGCTCGCAGTAAAACTCCTTTCAAAACATGAAAATGGAGGAAACGTTGAACTTTGAAAATTTGCTAAACTATACAAACGACAATTTAAACATAAACTTTGAGCTTTTCCGGCTTGTCAGAATGACACAAGTAGTCATGAATGTACCATACATGTCAACAATTTCACCTGTATATCCTGCAATGACAGCAGCGTGTCAACACTGCGTGTGTTCTAGTGCTCAAACATAGTTGGAATACTCCTTTCAATTTGCTAATATAGCAATAGGTTATACATTTATGTTGTTCTTGTCATGTCATCATAGGTTGATATCACAGAAGCAACCTCTGATGACATCACAAGAGTTTGATATCACAGAAGCAACCTCTGATGACATCACAAGAGGTTGATATCACAGAAGCAACCTCTGATGACATCACAAGATGTTGATATCACAGAAGCAACCTCTGATGAAATCACAAGAGGTTGATATGAAAAGTAAAAGTGTGTCTGTCATAAAAACCATATCATCCCAAAGTGTGTAAATTTCAATGATCTATGCACAATATATTTAGTGTCCCAAACAGCGAAGAGTGTTATATCTTTCTTTGTGTTTACACATATTCATTGGTGTTGATAGCACATTTACTTATCTAGCTACTATATACATGCTTTTTGATTTTCATACCTGTCATTTTCTATTCTGACTTCTAGAGTCCTGTGATAAAAGATTTCCGAGAACTGCGCCAGACAGTAGAGAATTCAGGATGGATGAAGATAAACCCAGTGTTTTTTGTATGCCAGTTTCTCAGCCTGGTTGCCATGGAAGTGGGAGCAGCAGCAACGATGTACTACTATGGCACAGACTGGCTGCCGTACATGGTTGCAGTACTGCTATATGCTACATGTCAGGTAAAGAAGCAGACAAGAGTTAATTGTCTGTCTGTAAAGTGTTATCAGATACTCTGTGATATCTGTTACCTTGCTCAGCAACAAACGCTTGCAAAAGGCCAGTAACAGATCTGGATTGTCAGGCCTGCAGATTAATGGATGCTGTCACAGAACTGTGATATTGCTGAGGATGGAGTGGAACCACAAATATCAAAAACAGTCAGAATTTTGGTACTCATGTCATTTTGAAACTATGGAGTAAATTGTGTGAAAACAATCATTTAATAACATTTATGTTTTGTAAATGGATTTCAAACTTCCAATAACTCTGGAGGTTTAATTGCAACCTGCCAGTAGAATGTCTGTGTAAGCCCTACTGAAGTACAAATCGGAGGTGATTTACTCAAATTTGCAGGTGAGGCAATGATTAATGAGGATATTTCCGTAGGGATATTACAAAATTGTTGTGTTTGAAATGCCATTTACTAGTATTACAGAAAAATGAAGTTTTGATTCACTCATTTCTTGAAATATGAGCTGTGTCATCTTGAATGTTCTAGGAGGTGGTTATGGAAGGAGTAATGTGTAAATGATACATTTGGCACAAGACAAAGTCTGCCTTATGATGATAGCATTGTTACGGTGAAAAATTTGGTGAGAAGTCTGAAATTTTCAGTAATATGTATTCAACAAACAAGAGCAAGATACAAAGGTACACAAGAGAGGTTTCATGTACAATGTAACTGAATCAAATCTTAAGTAATGGGTCATAATATAATATCAACTCACCAAAGTCTTGGCTTGAGAGTGAGAAACAGTAATACTGAATGTAACATGGCGAGCGGTCAGGCAGCGGTTTTGTAGGTCGAACGTTGACAAAGGCAGGCAGTTTAGTGTACTCCATTTAATCTGTGTGTGTGTCTGGTGTCGTCAACACAACCACCAGCCTTTATATACAAACTCACGGATTCCTGAACATACAAGCCCAATATGACCATCGCAATCATAACTACCTCTTAAAGCATGCTGCCAAACTACGAAAAGCACTGAACATGTATGATACGAAATGTGACCAATAATAATTATCACTAAAAACTTTAAACGTTGTGACCCAAATAATAATTCTCACTTAATCAATAATACAATTTACAGAAACTACACTCTCGTAACAGCATCATGATATCTTGTTTGCAAATTATTTAATAGCTTAACCTAGTATGTGTTTGCTGTTGTCTCTCTGTGTACAATCATGCATTGTTGATGTAGTTGTGTACATTACTAGCTCTTATTTGATGTCATTAGTTCAGTCTCCCAGGAAAGGGAACTTTTAGATTATCATTAGGTTTGAACTAATGTTTGAGATAAAGATGACAGCTTTTCTCAAAACCATATAGATAGGGAAATCAAATTGTGCCTACCCAATTATCTTTCCAGGAAATGAATGCCTTGGTGGAGTTGGAAACAGAAACCATGTTACGATTTGTAACAGAGTTATGGGCCTTTGTCGTGCATGTTATCCCCAGTGGGAACTGATTCTCTCATGTAACAGCTAATGTATTGCTATTTGTAGGAAGAATGAATAGTTCCTCAAATAGGAACATAACTCTGAGGTGGAGGATATTGATGACCATGTCTCCTTCTTTAGAGCCTGTGCTGTGTTAAATATTTGTGAAGTATGTATAACATATGTATCAGGATTACAAGCCATGCAGGTATTTCCAATGTTTGACTACCCTTACTGCCATCAGTCTATCTCTGCAGTATATTAGAGTAGACCCTGACATACCCTGCAGAATGACCAGTGACACTAACTCCTACCCTGCAGTCATATGTGCTTGTCTTCTTTCAGGCCCAGGCAGGCTGGACACAACATGACTATGGCCACCTGTCTGTCTTCAACAGTAGCAAACTTAATCACTGGGCCCATCATATAGTCATAGGATTCATAAAGGTGAGAATCAAGGACACTGACGCATTATGTTGTTATAGGATTCATGAAGGTGAGACTTAAGGACACTGACTCATTATGTCGTTATAGGATTCATGAAGGTGAGACTCAAGGACAGTGACTCATTATGTCGTTATAGTTTTCATAAAGGTGAGACCCAAGGACACTGACTCATTATGTTGTTATAGGATTCATGAAGGTGAGTCTCAAGGACACTGACTCATTATGTCGTTATAGGATTCATGAAGGTGAGACTCAAGGACACTGACTCATGTCAGTGTAGGATTCATAAAGGTGAGACTCAAGGACACTGACTCATTATGTCGGTATAGGATTCATGAAGGTGAGACTCAAGGACACTGACTCATTATGTCAGTATAGGATTCATAAAGGTGAGACTCAAGGACACTGACTCATTATGTCGGTATAGGATTCATAAAGATGAGACTCAAGGACTCAAAGACTCATGTTTCTTATAGGATCATTGAGGTGAGACTCATAGACCCTGACTCATGTTCTTATAGGAATCATTAAGGTGAGACTCAAGGCTACTGACTGTCGTTATAGGATTATTAATAGCTGGACTAAGGGCCAACAGCTTATCAATTTCTAATTGGATTTAATAGGGTGAAGTCTGTTGTCACTGATTCATCATTTTGTAGGACTTACTGTTTTGAAGCATATTCTTACAGATTCATCATTTTGTTTTAGGACTTACTGTGGTGAAGCATATTCTTACAGATTCATCATTTTGTTTAAGGGCTTACTTTGATGAAGGCATATTTAAGTGTTTCATCATTTTGTTTGATTATTTATGTCCCTTTGTCTAATCACTGTTGCAGGGTGCCTCATCACATTGGTGGAACTTCCGCCACAACCAACACCACTGCAAGCCTAACGTAGTGAAGAAGGACCCTGACATTGAGATCAACTACTTGTTCCTCCTGGGGGACTACCTGCCTGTGTCCTGGGGGAAGAAGAAAAAGGGGGTGATGCCCTACAACTTCCAGCATAACTATTTCTTTCTGTGTGAGTCACAAACAATCTGTGGCAATCTATCCTGTATAGCTTTGTTTGTGATAAGTGGGTATCGATAAGTACTGTCTGTTGCCAGGTATGACAATCTAATTGGTGTTTTTACCTATTAACATATGCTAATATTCCCATCATGATTCTGGTAAGATACAGCTACATGGGGTTTTCAGACTAAGTGACTAGGTTTATTGAATAAAGCCATGTATATCATTGCTTATATTGTTCATAATTGAATTGTCTTGTCCAGATTGGGTTATCAAAAGACAGTTATAGCTGTCTGTGGCCTTTAACAACCAAACATAAATGAAGTACCGACAGAGTTTTTTGTTTATGTTTCAGTGGGACCCCCGCTCCTATTACCAATATATTTTCATTTTGAGAACTTTTATTTTGTATTTAAAAGAAAAGACTGGTGGGTAAGTACATTTGAGTGACTGAGTGAGTTTAATTTTATGCTGTATTCAGCAATACTACAACTATATGGTGGCTGTTGTTTATTTGAATAAATTAAGGAAAAAGCTAGGTGCTCGTGACCACACTGTGTATTGCAGAGAGACTGTATTGCTGGGATAACCTTACATGTAAAGAATTTTGATGGATTTTCCAATGAAGACGTAAATTAATATTTCTTGAATATTTAACTCAGTGGAAATTTTTAATGAGTTTTTATTTCTTTTAGTCATATCATATATATCCCCAAGTTGCAAGTGTATGAAAGAAAAACAGTTGGGCCTTAACGACTGTTTCACTTGGGGTGACCATCCAATATCAAGGTCTCTAAAGGTTAAAATGAAACTGCCCAGAGTTAAGAAAATGCTTCATTAAGTTATTACAAATCAAATCTGTTTTGAATGGCAAATAGAAATTGCTTATTGACGGTGGATAGAATTATTGTGTTCACTGACACTAGTGACAGGGGACATGTTATTGTCTCCAGGGCCTGGGGACGTGGTATTGTGTTCAGAAACTGGAAACATGGTATTGTGTTCCAGGACTGGGGACTTGATATTGTGTTCAGGGACTGGGGACATGGCATTGTATTCATTGGCTGGGGACGTGGTATTTTGTTCAGGGACTGGGGACATGGTATTGTGTTCACTGACTGTTGACATGGTACTTTGTTCAGGAACTGGGAACATGGTGTTGTGTTCAGGGACTGGGGACATGGTATTGTGTTCAGGGACTGGGGACATGGTATTGTGTTCAGGGACTGGGGACGTGGTATTTTGTTCAGGGACTGGGGACATGGTATTGTGTTCACTGACTGGCAATGTGGTATTTTGTTCACTGATTGGAGACATGTTCTTGTGTTCACTGATTGTTGACGTGGTACTTTGTTCAGTGACTGGAGACATAGTATTGTGTTCAGTGACTGGAGACATGTTATTGTGTTCACTGACTGGGGACATGGTATTTTGTTCAGGGACTGGGGACATGGTATTGTGTTCACTGACTGGCGATATGGTATTTTGTTCAGGGACTGCAGACATGTTATTGTGTTCACTGACTGTTGACGTGGTACTTTGTTCAGGGACTGGAGACATGGTATTGTGTTCAGGGACTGGGGACGTGGTACTTTGTTCAGGAACTGGGAACATGGTATTTTGTTCAGGGACTAGGGGACATGGTATTGTGTTCATTGACTGGGGATGTTGTATTGTGTTCACTGACTGGGAATTATGAGATTTTGTTCAGTTGTTCTTTACTTGGTGGTTGTGCTCACTGACCATGAATATTGTTGCGCAGGACTTGATGTGGACCACGCTGTTCTTCACGAAACTGTCGTTGGTGTACTCTCCCCTGCTAGGACACTGGGGGACCTTCTGGTTCTACATGCTGGTGAGGTATGATCTGCTGGTCCATTACAGGCATGGCTTCTCCCAATGGTTCTAGTTGTCCTCAGGTTATGTCCCGTGAAGCATCTCTGTGTCAGTTCAGTTAATCTTTGCAGTTTGGATTCCAGTTTAGAACGTGCCCGATAAAATTGTAATGGTATGGATAAAAGAGTAGAAATGGCAACTAAATTATGGGATATATTATGACGTGGTTGATAGTGATCGCTTGTCGGGCTGAAGATGTCAAATATTGTTTTGTCCAGACTCAGTTTTATTCAGGGTATGTCCTTAATTATTGCAGAGTTCGGCAATAAACACAAACAATGCAGGAGTTTGTATTTCTGCTTAAATGTTTGGTGACCACAAAGTAATGTCAAAGTGCCTAGGACAACACTACTCCATGCATGATGATTGATTGTCAGAAAGCAGGAAGTAAAACGTAGTTGTTACAAATACATACCACTGCTTGTTTGCCCAAGACCTTCACAATGTCCTGGTAACATGTTGTTGACAGGTTGGTGGAGAGCCACTGGTTTGTGTGGGTGACACAGATGAGCCATATACCCAACGAGGTGGAGCACGACAAGAAGTTGGACTGGGTCAACCTTCAACTGGCCACTACAAGTAATGCAGAACCAAGTACCTTCAATGACTGGTTCACTGGCCATCTCAACTACCAGATAGAGCACCAGTAAGAAGCTTCTCACACCACAATCATTGCAGCAGCAGTTGTCTGTACCCGGCCATACTGTTATAGGAATGTATTTTTTGGCCTAAAAGACACCAAACCACAGAGGTCTGCAAGCACAGACCAAGAAACTTGCCACTGATCCCGCTAGCATCCTACCTGACATTGCACTTCATTTTATGCTTTTAGAGTTTCCTACACCCGTGAATGGCCTGTGTTTGCTAAACACTAATGTTGGTACACAGTTCATAACAGATTTTATATGAACAATAAAATACCGCCTTGATTTTTGTTATGTGCAGACATATTTGTATATGACTCCAAACCCTACTGTTAGTATTTATTTGCTTTATCCTGGCTTTATCGTGTCATATATTTGAATGTTGATATCTTGTGTGTTCAATTTTCCATTGATGTGACTGAATGTTAATTAAGATTGTCCTGAGATACGTTGTCTGTTCATGTTTCAGTCTATTTCCCACAATGCCTCGCCACAACTACTCCAAGGTGATGCCTCTCGTCAAGTCACTATGCAAGAAACATGGCGTCACTTACAAATGCAAAACACTATATAGATCATTTGCAGATATATACAGGTGAGTTCCTTCAGTCTGCTATTTAGAAAGGCAAATGTGCCATTTTGTTGTGATGATGTCTCACACACCACTTGCTCATGCTGTTGATCACTGGATTTGATTGTTTACAGCTGGAATATTATTGAGTTAGACTCACTCACTCATGATGTGTCATACAGTAGGTACTGTGTCTGTAGGTTGTCTTAAGATAGAGGTGATCTTTTCACATTCTGTAGTTGATGCTGAGAGAGTGTTGATCTCCTTGTCTGTATGTAGTTGTTACCAGTGTGTATTTTCGGTATATTTTTGTTATTGATTAAGTAATAATTATTATTGGGTCACAATGTTTAGTGTTTAGAATAATAATTATGATGGATCACATTTCTTATAATAGATGGTCAGCATTTTTAAGATTTTGGTAGCAGGCTATTAATTTATCTGCCCTAGGCTTTTTATTTGTGTACTTCCGGGCGACATTATTCTAGATCTCTCCACGGTGTTCGCGATGGTCATATGTGCCTGAACTTTTGGGAAATGACTAAATGTATATATAAAACCTTGTGGCTGTGTTGAGACTTGGACACTACACTGGAATAGCATCATAAATCGCTGCCAATGTTTGATCTACATTAGCCACTGTCAGACCGCTAGTTGATTTACATTCTGCATAACTGTTTCTCTCTTGCATTAAGACTTTGGTGAGTTTGCTATATTATATTTTGTGACCCATTGCCTTAGATTTTGTCTCATTTGTATTGTACTGGACAGCAACTGAAACTGACTTGTGACTTTGTATAACTTGCTTTCTTTTCCAAATAATGCAAAACATGAATGTTTTTTAACTTGTCTTTGTTCTGTTTTGCCGGTTCGCGGGAAATTTCTTACATCGTTTGTCATGGCAAATTCTTAACCGTAACATAATGTTAAGTGAGAGTTGATCTTGTCCCTGTCTGCAGTTGTTGAGAGAGTGTTGACATCCCTATCTGTAGTCATTGTTAAAGAGTGTTGACCTCCTTGTCTGTAGTTAATGTTAAGTGAGAGTTGATCTTGTCCTTGTCTGCAGTTGTTTAGAGAGTGTTGACATCCCTATCTGTAGTCAGTGTTGAAGAGTGTTGACCTCCTTGTCTGTAGTTAATGTCAATGTTAAGAGAGAGTTGATCTTCTCCCATTCTGCAGTTGTTGAGAGAGAGTGTTGACATCCCTGTCTGTACTCAGTGTAAGGAGAGTGTTGATCTTCTTCCTGTCTGTAGTTGATGTAAGACGAGAATGTTTCCTGCCTGTTGCAGCTCTCTCAAGAGATCGGGTGAACTGTGGTATGATGCATATCATGGGTGATGCCAACTTATGATGCCATATCATGCACCGACTACCTTGGACAGCTTGTCATCATCATGTCAGTTGGAGGGTAGAGGCCTGTGTCATGCAAGAAGATCCTTTGTTAGATTGAATACATAACTATACTGTTTTACCTTGATATTGTTACCATGGTTATGTGTTTAAAGTGCTAAATGAAAGGAAAACATGTTAACATTTACCAGAGCAGTGTTTTGTTTATGGGCCTTCTGTGCAAATCCTGCCAAAATTCTGAAGTAAATTTCTAACCATTGAGACCTTATCATGTAATGTTTGGACAATGGTGAGTTTTGCCTGACATGTCTCTTTGTTTCTGATGGTTAGTGATGTGTTTATTTCACAAACTTCAGAATACTGGGTCAAAGTCCAGTCTTGTGCGTGCAGACAGTTTGATTGGTTAAGGAGGTTATGATGCTCAAAAAAGTACTGTATACAGTATGAGACTTATCTCATGTCATTCCTGTCATCCAGAAGCTGGTAATGATCGTGTACCACAAACACTAGTGCTGTACCTGTTCTGTGAAACAATCTCAGTACAGCTGTAATGTAAGAAACAGGGGCCCTTAGCTGTATAATTATTTAGACTTCTTTGAAACTCAGTTTACAAAAGAGGAGGTAGCTCTAACAAATTCCATTTTTGTTGAAACAAACAAGGTGGTGGTGCAAAGAATGGGGATTCCTCGTTATTCCTTTTGGTTCAAGACAATGTTTAACAGATTTGTAAATACATTTACAGTGACAGCCATAGTGAGTTTCTGACTTGGACACAGATACTTATTTCTGATTAACAGAATAAAATACCCACTGACTTTTGATAACATGTATTTTTTCTCACAATTCAATTGTGGGTATATTCTCTGTTGCGCATGTGTACAATGGAACAATTTTATAGTGTGTGTGATTGTGGGCATTACTCAAATGGAGAAGGTGCAAGGAAGATGCTGCCCACTTTCTGAATGATTTGTAAGAAATGTTCTCTTCATATGTCTGTTACTTCATGACATATACCAAAGTGTATTTCTAGCATTGAGCTGTTGTTATTCTTGTCCAGGAATTATCATCATTAGGCAGTAGCTCAGTTGATAGATAAATAAATGTTACTTCCTGCTGATCATTACACACGTTTCATGAAAGGAATCCTCTTTGTACCAGAACACACACTCACTGATAACCCCGAGCAATGGTCCATGCTGGAAGTTTCAGAGGCCACAGAGAGGTCCTTCAAACACAACATTTCCAGTCTGAATGTGAACATTTCCAGTCTCAAGGGAAGTTCAGTGTTATTTAAGGCCAGACACTGCACCTCACATAAGACAAAATGCTTATGAAGTATTTCTTAAGTTTAAGTCAGGTCTTCGAACCTATACACATGAAGTGTGGCCACGTTGCTGTCTTTCTAACAAAGCAAAACAGTATTCAAGTACACTGTATTTGACTTCATGATGGTATAAGCTGTTGTATTATGAAGGATGTTACAAAGAATCACGAAAAACATGTATGCAGACAGTCTACAAGACATAGATTTTGAAAATATATTTTCCCTTTTGAAATCCAAATTTCAAAATTCCACTGCATTAGTCAGATGCCCAGAGGAGGTGCACTTCCACGAAAAGTTTCTTTCAGGGTTTCAGATTTCACTTTCTTCCAGACAGGCATTGAAAATGCCGCACTACCCTGTTCCTCAGCTGTACAGGGTTATAGTAGTACACTATATTTGATGGTGATTCTCTATTCTACTTAGAGGCGATGATACTTGTTTAGAAGTTTTTTTTATCAACACTTTATCCAGTTAAATTTGGTTGGTGTATGGTGAACATTTGTTGTCTGTATAATAATGTTAGAATTGTATCACAACAATAAACTGGCTACACCAAGCACTTCGCTTTCCACACATCCTGTAGTTGAACGTCTACGTCCAGCATGGGAATGAAGTCACAGGCACAAACATTCCCTGAGCTTCCATAAGCTTGTCCTGATGCACTGCTGGTCAGTGCATCATGGCAGATTTCATGGCTGGCATGTCTGCATCCTCTATATCTCCTGGGTATACATTCCAATAAATGTAGACAAACCTGCAGAGGTTTCCAATTCTTTGAAGAGCATATATGTATCCCAAGGACGATCTCTGTGAAAAAGAATTAGACAAACTTGTAGAGGTTCCAAATTCTTTGAAGCGAATCGTCCTTGGGGTAGGGCCACCCACCTCCCCGCAATTCTGTTCACTGCATTATTCAGGAGAAGGAATGATGATATGGGCTTGGATGCTTACCTGGTTGCCTGCGCATGTGCGGCAGAGGGGTGACTCAACGTGGTGAGGGGCCGTACAATGAACAAAAAATACTTTTTGTTTATTGTACAATGTTTTATTAAAACATTGATACAACTGTCACGTGACAATTTCTGGCAGCAGAAAATGCATATATGTACCCCAAGGACGATCTCTATGAAAGAGAACTAAAGATTTTCCTTGCCCAGTAATTTTATTACCTCCCTTTGCTGGCTCCCTTTCTCACAGTAGCCTATCAGCTAAGCTGCTGTTAAAACTGAGCTTGCCAGTGTCATTGGGCTGTAGATTCATCTATCGTACAATGAAGACTTATTGGAATGTGTACCATGATGATATCTGTAGTGTTAACAGAACATATATACTGTAGTGGTTCTTTCTACAGAAATTGACTTGTTTTTGTTATAAAGTGTGTGTTTTATCCTTATAGTGTATAAGTCAGCTCAATCAGGACTTACTGTCTTGTGTCATGTGATAATTTTTGTGACTAGAATAGTTTAATACTGACCATGACAGACTGTGTGCATCAGCATTATCATGAATTGTTTCCTGTCTGTACATGAACTTATTTTGTAAATATATTTACAGCTTGCAACCAGGCAGGAGGAGTTAGGAATTGTAGTATTATTCTCCACCTGTGTGATTGTCATAGAATTTACAGCCAATGGAAATCATGGTCATTTATAAGTTAATGTAAAACTACCTTACGAGGCCATTAATTCATTGAAAGATCATGGGCATTTTCTTATGAGTTATAATTTATGTAAAAAGTCTGTACAGTAATGGCAGTTGTCTGCAGTTGCTGTATGCAGACGATGAAATCCCCATATCAGGACATTAAGAGCCATAGCCAGTGTTTCCAGCTATGTACAGGCAGTTACACTAACCCACATCTGTTATGTACCTCTGCTTGTTGGTACCAGAGCTGCTGTGTGTGGTGTTCAGACACTTGGATGTGTCACATATTAGGATTTCTTCCTGATAGAACCATAAATGTAAAGAGCTACAAAAAGCAGTGAATGAAATGAGAGTGCTGTCTTTAGCTGCAGGGAAACACAATACACCCTTTACCACATCTGTATAAATGGATACTGATATCATAGGGCACTTTATACTTTATGCCGGATTGGTTTTTTCTTTGTTATCCTAACTTACCCAATGATTGGTCATTTCTCATTAAAGAGACACCTTCCGTTTCCTCTGAAAATCAAGAACCTTTCTTGTACATAACTAAATTATGTCTGTAATTCATGCAGGAGTGTAGTACTGTTGGAGGAGCAAACAGAATGCTCACATTCATGACAGCTGAATGTTTTATATGTCTGCCTCAGAAGTATGTTTGAAATAAATATCTTCTCTAGCTTCGTATTTCCCTTGTCTTAATGAATCTGTGTGTGTGTGTGAGAGAGAGAGAAAGAGAAAGACAACTTCATGTGGCAACCAGTAGGTAGTCACGACTACAAACTACAGTCATGATCAATTAACACACTCAATTAACCCAGTGACCAACTATTATCAACAAATATGCTGCCGGACATCTGCTTCTGCATTTTTTTTATGGATATGTGTCCTTATGACAGCTGTCTCACGTAGTGCTGGCTGTTGTTCCTGAGTAGGGATGGTTCTACCTATTATTCCTGCCTAGCTGTAAGCATCCTACAAATGCATGGCTAACGTTCAGTGTGCCCCTTGAAAAGTGATCTTGTCCTTGTATAGCACCAGAGGAATATCACAGTAAATAGTTGAATAAAATCTGAAACACACCTGATTAAAACACATCATTTTTAATAGCTGTAACAAAAAGAATAAATTTGGTAAAATATTTAAACTCACAAAACATGAAAACTTCCTGAGCTGATTGAACATAGTATAATACTGAAAATGTTACAAAGACTGAGAAAAAATTCTCATTGAGATAGATGGTTGGATCCATTTCAAACTAGATGACACTGCAGTTGTTGGCGTTGAATCAATGAACTACATGTTCAGTTGTGTAAAATTGCTCTGCTCCATTTTGAAACTCTTGCTATCTTCATGTCTGATTTCTAGGTCCAACAATGCCTTGCATGCTGATTGTCTTTTGTGAACCAATAATCAGTGAGTCAGTACACAGAAGCAGTTGGATCAATAAAGTGTATTTCAAAACCAACTGGTGGAACAATTTGTTTACAATGAACATAATGTGCACAAGATCTGAGAGGATATAAAGGTACTTATGATGACTCTGAGTCTAATGAGCATTATGTAGTAACACCCTGCATACACTTGTTCACATGGACAAGTCACCAGCTGTGTAGATTAACACCTTATTCAACAACATTTCTCATAAATGAGAATAACAAACATAAATAATATGTTTAGAAACCATAACTGTATATCTCGAAGTGCTTATAAAAAGTCAAAGAAGGCCTCCAGAATATCATATGAGAATGAACAAAAGGACTTATTGTTGATTGTTCTGCTGCTGGTCCTCCACTCACAGGTTCTTCTAGGGGCACATTAGTGCTGTGGTGATGTAGTCCACCTTAATGTTGTTGGTGATGGTGAAGCTACGACTCTGTGCGATGGGATAATAACGGCGCTCTGTACACTTGAGGGTTCTACAACACAAATAAGAGATAATCAATACTTCTTGCCTGTTCTGACGGGGTAGAAAGTGGTGTTTCATCCTATGCTCCATTGGTCCTCCTAGATTACGAACATTACTGTCTTTCTACAAGAGAAAGACTACAAAATTCAAATAGCAATATTTTCTACAAGTACAATTAGTAACGTGAACATGGTTTCGAATATCTTCACAATTATGATAATTTGTGTGAATGTGCATATAGACAGGCCAGGTAATTTTGATTGAATGTGCAGTATAAATATGTAGACAGTCAACATGTCTGAATGTGAAGACAATGAGGTGTCTGAATGTGTAGACAGTTGAGATGTCTGAATGTGAAGACAGTTGAGAAGTTGTCTGAATGTGTAGACAACCCAGCTGTTGGAATGTGTAGACAGTTGAGATGTCTGAATGTGCAGACAACCCAGCTGTTGGAATGTGTCGACAGTCCACACGTCAGAATGTGTAGACACTACAGATGCTGTCTGATTGTGCAGATGATTTACCTTCTGGCCAACAGTCTATGTTGGTTGACATCCAGACTGAGGAATTTGGGTGTGGTCACAACTGGCTCTTGAACAAGCTCTGAAGGTCCCTGCAAAACAACATGTATTAAAATATCAAACCTACACTCAACAGACCTCTCACAGTAAGGCAGAGATGGACAAATAGTACTTGAACAAGTAACATGAAACCTACATCAGTTGAGAATGTTCCAATGAGAACCATAATCTTGAAAGAACACAAAATGTCCACCAAGACGTTCCTTGTTGTGTGACTCTATCAGCTATAAACTAATCTCTTTTCTTAATATTTGAGTTTAGTCATCAGTGATAAATGGTTTGTTTGTTGTTTGATGCAATCAACACTGCAATCCAACTCTCTAAATAAGAAAACGAACAAATTTCTGATATAGTTTGTTTTGAAATAAGTTCCATTCAATGTAATATTCGTCCTTAAAACAGCTGTATGTAAGTGAATATCTCTACACAGCCTCACGACCACAACTGAAGCGACATCGACAGATGCAACAAAGCAATTGTGGACATATCTAACTTATACTGACACTGTATTTTTTATGTCAATTAGACATTTGGGGTTTAGTTTTTGCTTCTAGACTCATTTCCACCCATACATCAACACCCTCAACATCTTCATTCATGGCAACCAATCAGGAGCAGGTGCAAAATGTGCAAGTACATGCCGGCAAGTTCTTGAAAGTATGAAATGCACATAATGGGCCAAAGAAATGTTCTGAAGGGGCCTTACTCAGCAGTGTCTGGATATGGGAACTGCACACTTCATATTTCAGCCAGACCACATGCAAAGCTTGAGCATAATCAATAATAATTATGATTCTGAGAATACCATCTCTATCATTTCCTTGCCTTTTTCCTGAAACTTGTTTTTGTATCCAAATATTTCATTCAAGCTAAATTCAGATACAGATTTTTAATAAGTATGTGCAAGACAAATATTTTGATGGCCCCTTATTAAGCACCCTGAGTCTGGACATGTGAACTGCACATTTTGATTAACTTTTTGGATAGCTGTCAACAAAGCAAAATGTGTTGTTTTCAAAGAAAAGTGCTTGATTCTGAATTTCATGATGGTGAAAGACTAAACAACAAGTCATACAATGGTTTCAAGATTATGTAAGCTACAATATGTTCAGACGTTTCAAGGGATTGTTTGGTTTGCCCTTGAAACATACATGTGAGTACACAAGAGATAAAAAGTTTGTAATGTGCCCTCAGTCAAGTGTAACAATATGAACGTTAACTGTTTGACTGATGCCAGTCAGTACAGTTTTTACATCAGTCTTTTGTTTCTGTTCTAATCTACCTAAATATATCTGTGCTACTTTGGAGTACAGTGTGTTGTTTCCACAGGAATGAAATTTTGTGCAGAAATTTCCCGACTTACTGTTTAGGTTGAAACAGTGGTAGTATTGCATGATGAGGTCATGTTCACTTTTCACCCATATATAAGCAGGGATTTACTTTCAGTCCTGTATTTGAGGGTCCCTGGGACTCATGCTCTTAATTTTCATGGGCCTGGACTACAAAATCGGGGTCCCAAACATTTAAAGATAATTATTAACACTATGTTACCGTGGAATGCACTAATAGTCATTCAATGACTATACATCTGGAGATAGCCTAAATGTGAAAACAACATGCAACAAGGTTGATGAACTTCAAAAATTGTATTAGAACCAACACAAGACTACATGCGATTTGACATCGTTTCGTCACAAAGGAATATTATGCAGATACGTTCTACAATTTCCTAAAAGATTTCCTATGTGGTTAATGGGTATTCATATAACAGAGTCACAAACATGAACCTGCCTACAGGCAACTATAAGAGATACTTCACCCTGCCCTACCTACAACGAGGTAGCTACTCACTATCACAGGTGAAAACAACACTCTGCCGGAAGTATTGACAACTCACAGGCAGACTATGGAAACTTCCATATCATTTGACCAGTCATGAATAAATGCGGTTTAACGAGGCAACTATCAGGCTATTACTACATAAGGATAGCCTAACTATTATGCAGGCACATTCTACATTTTCAAATATTAAGGTCAGTGACTGAAAACTACAATATGCTCTAATTGGCGCTAGGCAGTACACTACTTATTATGCAGGCCACCTCTAAGTTTTCAAAGGCTAAATGTCAGTAATATAAAACTTCAATATGCTCAGATTGACACTTGACAGTTGCACTTCCCCAAACCCAGCAACATTAGAGAAGGTAATCACTCAGTTTAAAAGACGACTGTTCCATTTCCAGAGTGTAAGTTTCCCCAAGTGTCCAGTATATATTCCATTGGGTATTCAGTTTGACTGACGTGTGTTGTTTACATGCTTATGACCTACTGATCCCGTACTATTTTTGTCCTTTCCCTTAAATATGACCAAAGCGGACGTCAGAGAAAACAACCTATCGTCGCCAGTCCAGATTCACTTTTTAGTTAATCTGTGTTTCTAAAATACTCTAATTGCCTTCTCCTGCATATACGCAATAAGGATAACATCTTTCATCACATATGTATAGAAAGACCTGAAAATAACCTATCTAACTTCATGATATGATATTACCAACTCCTATGTGCAAAAGAGACATTTAATTATAAAGTAGCTACTTTTCACTACTTCCGTAGTAACAGACTGAGAAAACGCTAAATTCTCAGTGTATCGAAAACTTACTTAATACTAACAATAATGTAATGATACTATGAAAAGTGGGCTACAAACTGACATAATCTAAAGATGGGTGCGAGCAATATATACTGCAGTCGAAACACAAACTGCCGAACACTCTAATATTGTTGCAGTTCAGACTTTTGCTGCATCCCTGTGGACGTACAAGTCTATTTTGTTGCGTCCATTGTCAATATTTATAAGTAAAGGACGCAGGAAGTTGTGTCCTTTTATCCCTGTATAAGTATGTACATTTCTTCAGCTTGATTTGATGCTATGTGAGTCATAATAGTGTCTAATTCTGGACATAAATAGATTTAATTCACATGATGCATCCCTGCATCCAGGTGTTGGATCAATCCACAAATATCTGCATGATATTGAAATATACTTACAGTCTGCCACATGGGCTGATCTGCCACCTTGAAGGTGAGAGGAATGGTGTTACCAACAATCCCAGTGGATGGACTCAATTCTTGCATTTTGCGGGGTGGTACTTTGATGGCCTTTATTTGTTTTTGTTTAGTTGGTGAATGTATTGGCTTGGTGACTTTTCGGGAGTTGTCCTTGAATACTGGTTGGATGAGAAAAACCCCTGTATCTACCAAGACCTCGTTGAACCTACAACACAGGACAGTGCAACAGAAGGTCGGAAGTAGCTCCATTACTAATACCCACAATACACCAACTACACTTCAGGCATTCCTGGCCCTATACCAACACAGTCAGATGTCTCTGGCTCTATACCAACACAGTCAGATATCACTGGCTCCTTACCAACACAGTCAGATGTCTCTGGCCCCTTACCAACACAGTCAGATGTCACTGGCCCTATACCAACAGTCAGATATCACTGGCCCTATACCAACACAGTCAGATATCACTGGCCCTATACCAACACAGTCAGATGTCACTGGCTCTATACCAACACAGTCAGATATCATGGGCCCTATACCAACACAGTCAGATGTTACTGGCTCTATACCAACACAGTCAGATATCACTGGCCCTATACCAACACAGTCAGATGTCACTGGCCCTATACCAACACAGTCAGATGTCACTGGCCCTATACCAACACAGTCAGATATCACTGGCCCTATACCAACACAGTCAGATGTTACTGGCTCTGTAATGACACAGTCAGATGTCACTGGCTCTATACTGACACACCCAGATGTATCACATGACTCTATACCCACACTTGTAGAATCTGCTTGTAGATGTGTCTTCGCTCTGTCTCCAGTTTCTGCATCAGAGGATGGTGAAGTGACAGCCCAGCATGCAGCCGATGTTGCATGTCCTCCATGTGTCCTTTGATCTCCAATCGCTGATCAACGCTAAGTGTCTCTTCATCGAGTACTGTTGATACCTTACCTAAAACAGATTTCACCTCCTTAGAGAGTGCATTACCCAAAATGACACCTCCAATCAGGAATAATACTACAACACAGATACCTTACAGATACCTTACACCAACGCCAATATCTGACCACCTTACACTACCAATACCCAATTCCGGTATCGTTGCCAAAAGTATATTTGTATCATATTAAAAAAGTCTGAAGGAAATCTGTACCAAATAGGGACACCCAACTTTTATCCCTCACTGACAGCTTCTAGTGCCTAGACTTACTTTCAGCCTCCTTGACAGCACAATGTGCGATGTATCGTTCAATGAGGTAACGGAATCGTTTTCGAGGAATTTCCAGTGCCTGGTGTAGCAAACCTGAAGCCATCTGCATTAAACAAAAACAATCAGCAATTGTCACAGCCCTTCAACATCTCAGTGAATAAGACTGTATCTTCATTATTTAGTCTGAACAAATAATCACCATTCAAATATAGTGGCTTTGGTTACAATACAAATTATCAAATAAAAATATACACCAGGTCATTCTATAATGTTCTTGTCTCTCAATGAAAGCAGTACTGTTAGGGTTAAACTATGTTCCCAGCTGTCTTGGCAACCCTGTTTCCCTGAATGCCAGAGAATGCAACATGTCATATCTCGCCGGCCTTGTAATGAGTCAAGATAGAACAGGACAGATTGGCTACCATACAACCAAGCTTGCCATGAGAACCAAGACAAAACAGGCAGCAATGGTGAAACAACTGTGAAATATGACAAAACTTTGAAATGATCGTGAGATGCTGGGGAATACACATACCTCCCGTCTCACTACAGACCCACTACACACAGTTCCCCATCTACAAGTTCAGTTATGGCCTATTACATGCTGTCATGTTTTGTTTAAAACAATGTACTTGGGTTTTTATTGGTACCATGACTGCTGTGGCAAATGTTTTAACAGATTAAAGATTGGAACAGCATCCACTGCAATCACTGCAATCATGTTTCCTCATTCAGTCTCAAAATGATGTCTTCTGTCCTTCCCGTTTTGCCCCAGTTTCACAACGTTTCAGCAAAACAGGGCTGCTGTGGCTGAGGGAACATGGTGTAAACCTAGCATAAGTCTTTGTCTCACAGAATGCAGCTCCTGGGAGATTCTGTTCTCCTTGAAGGCTGTTTCAAGGAGCTGCAGGTTCTTCTTCTGGTCTGCGATGCTCAACTGAAGCTGCTGTTCTTGGACTGCTCGTCTCTGCAAAAACAAAAGTCTCATTCACACCATGTAGGTATGTGTTATTACTCTGAAGGTTCCTTATGCCTACAAACTGTTTCTAAAGGTTAATATGATACATAATTTGGGTATATAGTGCACCTCTTTAAACTGTGTTCTGATTGCTGTAACCACTCTGTTTTCTCTCTCCTTGACCTTCATCTTAAGAGTCCGGACAAAGTCGTCTTGCCTGCAATCATGCCAGAAAGTGTTGCTCAGATCAAGGTACACCATATTTATCCAAACATCTGCTTCCATCAAGCTGTACAGGTTGGACATGACTTACAACAGTCCAGGCTGTACACAGTAAATTGTGTAAGTTGGAAATATACAGGCAAACTTGGTCATAATTAATGAAGATATACTACCGACAAGAAATAAGGGAACTAATGAAATAATAGCGAATTTTAAACTGCTTTAAATATACACTAAATCAATTTTAGGCGTCAAGTTCAATCTCTGGTGTGTCCATTATGTTGGTCAACACATTCACAGCACCTTGATGGCATGCTGTTAATCAATTTCCGGATGGTTGCCCGTGGTATTGCCCGCCATTCCTCTTGGAGAGCTGCACCAAGCTGGGCCAGGTTGGCGGGTCCTGGGTCCCTGGCGTACACCCTTTGACCAAGAAGGTCCCAGAGATGTTCAATTGGGGACAGGTCTGGGGACTTAGAGGGCCAGTCCAATGTCTGGATACCTTCTTGTCGGAGATAAGCGGAGACAATTCGGGCCCGATGTGGTCTGGCATTATCATCTTGGAATACAAAATTTCGGCCGATAACTCTAGCCAATGGAGCCACAACAGGATGCAATATTTGGTCAACGTATCGCAGTCATGGTGCCGTTAATGATGACCAAATCTGATCTTCTGTCATGTGTAATCCCACCCCACATCATCACACTACCACCTCCATATCGATCATGGTCAAGAATTGCTGCTCTGGCATATCGCTCCCCGCTCCGACGCCAACGTTTTCTGCCATCTGTGAATCGTAGGCAAAACCTTGACTCATCAGAGAACATGGTGTAACGCCAGTGGCGCATAGCCCATCCCTGATGCTGCCTAGCCCATGCCAATCTTTGGCGCTTATGGTGAGCTGAAAGGGTGACACCCTTAAAAGGCTGTCTTGCTTTCAGATGAGCTTGATAGAGTCGGTTTTTAACGGTTGAGGTTGAAATGCGTCTTCCAGTGAGTGTGCGGAATTCTCTATTGATGGCAGGGGCCGATTTAAACCTATCGCGTAGAGCAATTAACGTAATGATCCTGTCGTGGTGTCGTTGATTTTGGTCTACCACACCCAGGTCTCGTTGCAACCCCACCCGTTTGACGGAACTTATCCCACAGACATGAAATTACACTTTTTGATTTACCCATCTGCCGGGCAACTTCACATAATGATGTCCCCCCTTCTATCATCCCCACAATTCTCCATTTTGTTGCTTCACCGAGATACTGCCTCAGCATTTCTGTCAGTAAGTGTCAATCTCTATTGCATTACTGATTGCAACGGACCCTGTCACAGTCAAAGTCATCTACATTCAATTTCTTGGTTCCCTTATTTTCTGTCGGTAGTATATTATGGAACAGAACAATGATATATGCCTAAAGCCCTAGTAATCTGAGAATTCAAAGTACAACTTACATACTGTCCATCTCTTTCTGTTGGTTCTGGTACATATTCCAAACCAGCTTGTAGCGGTCCAGTAGACACATATACTTGTTCTCCTGTACAACACAACACATATTTAATTGTTCACCTGAGGAACACAAAACACATGTACTTGTTCACCTGTACAACACAACATACATGTACTTGTTCACCTGTACAACACAACATACATGTACTTGTTCACCTGTACAACACAACATACATGTACTTGTTCATCTGTATAACACAGCATACATGTACTTGTTCACCTGTACAACACAGCATACATATACTTGTTCACCTGTACAACACAACACATATTTAATTGTTCACCTGAGGAACACAAAACACATGTACTTGTTCACCTGTACAACACAACATACATGTACTTGTTCACCTGTACAACACAACATACATGTACTTGTTCACCTGTACAACACAACATACATGTACTTGTTCATCTGTATAACACAACATACATGTACTTGTTCACCTGTACAACACAGCATACATGTACTTGTTCACCTGTACAACACAACACACTATAAATTGTTTACTGGTCATGAGGGGTCATGGGTTGATGTACTCTCGATGTTTGTTTATGTTCCCCTCGCCCTTCAGACTCAGATTACATAAGCAAACATCAAGGTCCATCATCCCATGGACCCTGAGGGACCAGTGAACAATGTATTTATCTTACCGAACACCTCAATGTTAATTCTGAACTGTTTGAAGCATGAGTATTGGATCAGATACATCAGCCAACCTGTTTGAATCAAAATGATTCGAATCTTGCATCTTGCTGTTTTTCCCACAGGTATTGTCTTAGTAAAGTCGTCAGGATGTAGTTCCCCTTCTTAATTTTCACAGGGACTATATTAGAACATTTTGTCAAAACTAAGTGATAAGAATGCAAGGCAAATCTTTTGATAGCAATTGCTAGATTTTGCAGATGACAAACAAACAAATTAGAGTTATCTCCCTTCCAACAATTAGCACAACATTGGTAATTTCCGTGCATCATGCATGACTCAACCTTTTTCGAGATAAAGAAGAACTACCACAAAGTACCAAATGAGTAGTCATTGGCAGTGAGGTACATTGCCATGTATTTCGCTTGTAAGTAGGGTACACTGAAAATAATTGAAGAGCGCTTAGGCAATTAGAAAATGACATGTATGTGTGAGGTAAGAAAAATATACTTGTTCACCTGTACAACACAAACCACACGTACTTCACCTGAGGAACACAACACTTATGTACTTATTAATCTGTACAATACAATACACAACACATGTACTTGTTCACTTGAGGAACACAGAACACATGTATTTTTTCAGCAGTACAACAGAAATACACATGCTGTGTTCTCCTGAGGAACACAGAACACATGCACGTGTTCACCTGAGGAACACAGAACACATGCACGTGTTCACCTGAGGAACACAGAACATATGTACCTATTCATCCCTGGAACACACCAAACATGTACTTGTTCACCTGAGGAACACACATGTACTTGTTCAACAGTACAACAGAATACACACATATTTGTTTACCTTTACAACTGAATACACATACAATGCAGGCATTTGCCTTATCTCTATCATACTACAGGAACATTATTCCAAATCAAATTCTCCATGTATGTGTCTCACGGAGTCTGAACTCACACATTCAGAAACCCTCCCCTGCAGTTTCCTGATTTGCTGCCTGTCCTTTCTTCGACCTCGAGTATTTGTATGCTTCACTGGTGATTTCATCACATCACGGATTTTGGAGGGTTTACGAATCTCTTCCATACGCACCTGGTGACAAAGGGGGACAACCATAGATTGCATGTTTATGTAACGCTTACTGGTGTATATATACATATGTAACCATGTATGACATAGGCATTGCCACTGTTTGATGTAAGCAGCATTTACCAGTATCGGATGTAGACTGTCAGTTTACCAGTGCTTGATGCAGGCTTCCCATTTACTCTGTGTCAGTGTTTGATAGGGTTCAGCCTTCCTCTTCACCAGTGTTTGATACCACCATCATATTTGTCAGCATTTGATACATACACAGTCTTTACTCTGACACTCACCTCCATCTGGCGGAAGACTTTCTTCTGGTCCACAGGTGGCTGACTACCAACAGTCCCTGCCTTCTGCATCACCTTGATCGCCAGCATGGTGTGGTTCAGAACCACCTCTATACTGTGCAGGTCTGTTACAACAATAAATGCACCATGGTTATCTCAAAAACAAAACTACAGGATATAATCCACAGGTGATTAATATTCACATTTTCACCATTTTAGAAATAAACAAACAAGACACCATCTTATCTCTTTCTATCAATACTGTTAATACACTCTATTTGATTATCTCCAGATGTCAGCCTATTGTTTTACGGTTTAGGGTTTCCTTGCAAAACCTCAGTAAGGATTTTATACAGAGTGTCTTGCTGATCTGGGGATATTTTATATAAAATCTACAAATTTCCAGAGCTAACACCTGTAAAGTGGGTTTGACATGTTTAGAATGTTACTTGTTTGACACTTATTTTACTTCTGAACATCCTTTGGGTTTTCACCTCCCTAGCATGACTTTCTGAACAAACCCTTGGATCTAGCTTGAGAGTTGAGGCTGAAGGCATGGTAAAAATGAAGCTTTATGATATGAGTAATAACATCAAACCATTAGTACATGAAGTAAACTAACGCAACTCACAATCAACTGTGTTGGCAGCCAAGTACAAAAGGACATCCTTGGGGTCCTGATTCACCTATGAAGAAGTAGATAGAGAGAGGAAATAGACAAGTTAAGTCTGCCAGGCAGATGGTGACGAGGGGAAATAGATAAGTTTAGTCTGCCAGGCAGATGGAGACGAGGGGAAATAGATAAGTTTAGTCTGCCAGGCAGATGGTGATGAGGGGAAATAGACAACTTTGATCTGCCAGGTGGATTGAGACAAGGGGACAGACAAGTCTGCCAGGTAGATGGAGTGTCAAGTCGAAATAGATAAGTTTAGTCTGCCAGGCAGATGGAGACGAGGGGAAAGTGACAAGTTTAGTCTGCCAGGTGGATGGAGACAAGGGGAAATAGACAACTTTGATCTGCCAGGTGGATTGAGACAAGGGGACAGACAAGTCTGCCAGGTAGATGGAGTGTCAAGTCGAAATAGATAAGTTTAGTCTGCCAGGCAGATGGAGACGAGGGGAAAGTGACAAGTTTAGTCTGCCAGGTGGATGGAGACAAGGGGAAATAGACAACTTTGATCTGCCAGGTGGATTGAGACAAGGGGACAGACAAGTCTGCCAGGTAGATGGAGAGTCAAGTTGAAATAGATAAGTTTAGTCTGCCAGGCAGATGGAGACGAGGGGAAAGTGACAAGTTTAGTCTGCCAGGTGGATGGAGACAAGGGGAAATAGACAACTTTGATCTCCCAGGTGGATTGAGACAAGGGGACAGACAAGTCTGCCAGGTAGATGGAGTGTCAAGTCGAAATAGATAAGTTTAGTCTGCCAGGCAGATGGAGACGAGGGGAAAGTGACAAGTTTAGTCTGCCAGGTGGATGGAGACAAGGGGAAATAGACAACTTTGATCTGCCAGGTGGATTGAGACAAGGGGACAGACAAGTTTGGTCTGCCAGGCAGATGGAGTGTCAAGTCGAAATAGATAAGTTTAGTCTGCCAGGCAGATGGAGACGAGGGGAAAGTGACAAGTTTAGTCTGCCAGGTGGATGGAGACAAGGGGAAATAGACAACTTTGATCTCCCAGGTGGATTGAGACAAGGGGACAGACAAGTCTGCCAGGTAGATGGAGTGTCAAGTCGAAATAGATAAGTTTAGTCTGCCAGGCAGATGGAGACGAGGGGAAAGTGACAAGTTTAGTCTGCCAGGTGGATGGAGACAAGGGGAAATAGACAACTTTGATCTGCCAGGTGGATTGAGACAAGGGGACAGACAAGTTTGGTCTGCCAGGCAGATGGAGTGTCAAGTCGAAATAGATAAGTTTAGTCTGCCAGGCAGATGGAGACGAGGGGAAAGTGACAAGTTTAGTCTGCCAGGTGGATGGAGACAAGGGGAAATAGACAACTTTGATCTGCCAGGTGGATTGAGACAAGGGGACAGACAAGTCTGCCAGGTAGATGGAGAGTCAAGTTGAAATAGATAAGTTTAGTCTGCCAGGCAGATGGAGACGAGGGGAAAGTGACAAGTTTAGTCTGCCAGGTGGATGGAGACAAGGGGAAATAGACAACTTTGATCTGCCAGGTGGATTGAGACAAGGGGACAGACAAGTCTGCCAGGTAGATGGAGTGTCAAGTCGAAATAGATAAGTTTAGTCTGCCAGGCAGATGGAGACGAGGGGAAAGTGACAAGTTTAGTCTGCCAGGTGGATGGAGACAAGGGGAAATAGACAACTTTGATCTGCCAGGTGGATTGAGACAAGGGGACAGACAAGTTTGGTCTGCCAGGCAGATGGAGTGTCAAGTCGAAATAGATAAGTTTAGTCTGCCAGGCAGATGGAGATGAGGGGAAAGTGACAAGTTTAGTCTGCCAGGCAGATGGAGACGAGGGGAAAGTGACAAGTTTAGTCTGCCAGGCAGATGGAGACGAGGGGAAAGTGACAAGTTTAGTCTGCCAGGCAGATGGAGACGAGGGGAAAGTGACAAGTTTAGTCTGCCAGGCAGATGGAGACAAGGGGAAATGGATATGCAGTCTGCCAAATAAGTATAGCCTGACAAGAATTACTGTAAATCATGAAACTAATGCGAGCATTTTATTAACGTGAAAAATGCATGTGTACTCTTCTCGCAATATTATAATGATGTGTTTCAGTCTGATGATATCTACTATTGAGAACTTAATAAACCAAAATCTTTATTGTCTTCAGACTAGCATTCCTCATAACGACACAGCATTCAAAAACAATTTAGACATCTCTCATAAAATTAAATGATAAATTAGCACAAATTTCCATGACACTAATTCATATCCACTGAATTTATTCATGGGCAAATTACTATTGTGTACCAATAGCAGAGGAGTTGACACTACACATTACTCCAATACAGGTCACTTCCTCATTAAAGTCACGTGCAATTAACACTGGTTACAGTCAATGGTCATTGTCTAAAGTCACTAAAGCACGTCAGCCAGGCCGGACATTTGTCCAAACACGCAGGATCATTTTGCAAGGCTTGCTCAACTCAAGTTTTTCAAGCCAGACTATGTTCATAACTGTTGTCATAAGACAAGCAGTAGCAAGCAGTCACATGCTCAACCATGGAAGTGCAATCAAAACATTGTCAGCTCATTTCCATTCATTGCTTAAGAAGTTCTATTCACGTTATTTGGTAAATAAAAAGTGTGAAAAGAAATTAAACATCAAAGATTCAAGGTGTCACATTTTATCAATACAGATTCCGGAGCTCGCATTAATTTCGTGACACATTTTTTACTAGACCCTCACACTTGCATTAAATTTGTGATGCATCATTAATTACATGATTTACAGTATTGCATGAATGATTACTATTATTACATTGTCATGAATCAGCTTGGGAAGCTGATGTAGCTGGCTGGCAGAGTCCCTGAAGCCTTCCTTGTCCAACGTATTGGCCACCTGGTCGCGAAAGTGCACGATGCCACGCTGCACACGCATGCAGTCCTTCATAATGGACTGTATCTGCTCCTTGTGGAGCTGCTCTAACCGCCGCACCGTGGCATCATTTCTAAAAAGACACAATGATCAACATTCAGGACAGCCTCATACTGCTTTCCTTTTGACAAGACGAAGCTGTGCGATGCAAACGTCGAAGAGAAGCTGTACCAACCATGCGAGCCATCATACTGCCATTGCCACTGTGCCCACGTGACCCCAAAAAGTGCTGACATTATGTATCCTCAAATTACTGATTGAACACAACATCTGAAGAAACCATAGTGGGGAGGTAGAGCAGCGATGGGTGGGCTAAAAAACTCAGTAATACAGGATTATACTAGATTTATGTGTTATCCTGCATTACTCTTTAACACATCTGTATGTGATAGATATGTGATAGAAAGGAGTGTGCAACCCTTTACATGGGATACTGAAGGCAAGAAGAAACCTCTCACACCACAGAAGATAATCCAGCAGTAGACCACAGGCACACTGTAGCGCAAATTGGGTTGCGCAGCATAGAGAATAGGACGAGTCTTCTTATATGGGAGTGAAGCGAGCAAATGTTGGCAACTGACTTTCCTTGCTTCCGATCAAAAAACATTCTTTATGTCAAAATACAGTATCGCCACCATCAAAAGTACACTCCCATTTCCTCACTTTGTTGTTCTCTCAGATTTCCTACCTGATGCTTAGTAATTACTCACGTGAAATGTGTTTTATTCCACATTTTAAGCACTACTTGTGGTACATCAGACCATTCCTCGCCTCCATTCCCCCTGCCAGCTTCCGGTTCGACGGAGTGAAGGACCAGGAGGGTATTATTCCATATGGAATACTTACAGTTACCTCTCCTGCTTCATTCGCTCATTACCAGAAGTGTTTTATGTAGAATGAATGATATGAAAATTCTAACAATAGCGACGACAAATAAGACAAATAAACTCCAACAGGTTCATGATAAAATTAGGCAATATGGTATATCTTTTTAATTTCTGCTTATTCTTGTGCCGACAGTCCGTTCAAAAGGATGTTGGCATGTTGAATAAAACATATTTGACGTGAGTAATTACTAAGCATGAGGTAGGAAAACTGAGAGCACAACCAAGTGAGGAAATGGGAGTGTACTTTTGATGGTGGCGATATTTTATTTTGACATGAAAAATATTCTTTGATCCGAAGCGAGGAAAGTCCGTTGCCAACATTTGCTCGCTTTACTCGCATGTGAAAAGACTGGTCATTTTATCTATGCTGCCTGTGAGTAGACGAAGTGGAACAATCCCCAAAACCAAACTGCCAGAATAACTAAACAAAGGCATGAGGAAAAGATGGCATCCAGGTAGACCGCAGTAAAGTAGAAAGCAAAAAGCTAAAACTGACATACCAAGCGAATGCAAACAGAATAGAACCTGCTCGTCTAGGTTGACGCAAGGCTCACTCTGGATGACTGTGGTGTTAATGGTGGTTGGGATTGGTAACCCTCTGTGCTACCTTATCAAGGGACCAAAACTGTGAACACCCTCATCTTCCAGAGCCATGACCCTCAAGTAGTGACTGCTGAAAACCATGTTGGACTTCAAAAAACATCCTTCCATGATGGATCTAATGGAGCAATTACTATGGAGGGTCATCGTGGAGGCTACAGCTCTAATTTCATTAGGGTTGTTAGCCCAAGGAGGGTCCAAGTTGGCCATTTCATACGCCTGGAGAATGACTGCACACAATCACAATGCCAAGGTGTTATGACTCACTTCCGCCTCAGACGTCTGAGAAATAGGGATAAAGAGGCATTTCCTTGTACCCAGAAGTGCCTTAAACTGGTTCACTAAACATCTAAATGAAGTTCCACCTCATCCTCAGATCTCACAATAAGAGAGAAGTGGACTTGTAAAAGATCTGCCTGGCTGTTCTGGGAGCTGATTTTTCACAGTCAAGTCCCAGCACAGTCCCAAGTGAACAGCTCTATTTGCAGTCTGTAAATAAACCCACAACCTCCACAGCATGGACAAGAAAGTCATCCTTCCTAAAGGGAAGGGATACCTTAGCAAAATCCTTGTCCAACGCCAATATCAACTGTTTGATCAAAGGCTCTGGTGGAATTCGGTAGTATCTTGCTTATCAATCTATTGACCTGGGGATGGAGCCACTTCCAACAAACGATCCGCCATCCAGTCCGGAACTGTTGAAGGCCCAAGTGCGTATAAAATCAATGAATCCGAATGAGTTAAGATCTTTGGACAGGTGAAAGACTCCTCGACGTACGTCTCTGCTTGGCGGATGTCCTGCTATAACACAAACTATGTCCAGGTGAAGCTAAGTCACGATGCGAAGAACCCCTGACAGTAGAGGCACCACTTGAAGGAGACACAACCGATAATGTCGAAAGAGAAAAGTCACACTTAGAAATCAGAGAACACTGTCGAGTGCAGTTCAAACACCTCGGTTGAGGTCCTTACTTGACTTGCTACAAATTTCATGCAGCAAAATACTGCACAGCCTGCCAGGCATGCGACACACAGTAATGTGAGGATATGTGACGTCAGCACTTGGTCATGTGGACACAGTGTGATGGCAATATGGCGACTTGCATGGTTGGTACAGCTTCTCTTCAATGTTTCCATCGCACATCTTCGTCTTGTCAAAAGGAAAGCAGTAAATGCATTAAGGAGTAATGCAGGATAAGGTAAAAATATGTTCTACCTGTTGGACTTTCCACCAAGTTAAAAAAAAGACAGTATTAAAAAGTAAAAAAGAAACTGGAGGCAAATATACTCAAACATATTCTTTACCATTAGAAATGGTTCAACATTTGTATATCATGCATGGTGTCCATTCTGAAACTTTTTCACCAGTGATGCCTCACATGAAGGTGAACATAATCCCAAAATAAACTATTTGAAATGTAATATTTATGCATTTTTTAGGAGAAACGTCTGTTGGCACACCATCTATCATTTGACTTTTTTATTTGTATATGGAAGAATTATAGTGTGTTTGAGTGCGTTCCCACTAGTCACATGCCAGAAATCTTACTTGTTTTAAAACTTTACATATGACTACTTTATAAGTATATAGTCTATAAGTATAGGAGAAAATATGCCTCCAAGGTTTTGGCAGACAATGTCAAACCAATGGGGGAGCCCCTCGGCTGGTTCTACATTGTCTCCCAAAACCGAGGAGAAGTGCTTTCTCTAACATATATACCGTCAATGATGGGTAATTACAATGTAGATGATCATTTAATGAAGCTACATAACAATAACTGAAGGGCGCATAAAATCAATTTAATGACAGTAACTATAAGTAGATAATTTAACCCTATCACCTTCGTCAGCCCAGCGGACATATGGTAGAGCGTCTGCCTATGAATCTGAGACTTGCAGTTCCAATCTAAGGAAAACATTTGTACATTTTCTTGTGAAAAGTAAAACCTGTCCCTTCGAAACAAAAACCTCAAGTGCGGTTATTCTGGAAAAACAAGAGATGACCTAATATATGGTGAGAAGCACACTTTAGGTTTACATAACAATAGAAGGAACAAACCAAATAAAGTATTCATTCTAGTGTTCACTCACACAGAGCATACTACTGGTGATTCCATATGCATCTTACCTCTTACAACTTGGGACTTTTAAAAATGTTCAAAATAAATATAATCTGCCATTTGCTGAACTATTTGGGAGGCAAAGGCTACTACTGGTACAGCTTGTTCTGAACCTACTATCAGTGTATGCCCAATCTACACTGCGACTGCCTGACCTGGTACCATACGAAACACATCAAACAGCAGAATCACATTTCCGATGAACTCATCTGTGCTACTGCTCAATATCAAGTTAGCCTACTAATCACAATGAATTGATGACTGTCAACTTCACGGACTGAGTCTTAACAAAAGAATTAACTAATGTGCAAAAACGGCTCTTTCAGGCTCAGAACTTATGAATCAAGTCTCATATGATAGACAACTGATACTGGTAAAAGTTGTGTAATATCATATTCACTCTCTGTTACCAGATCCATTTGGACAACTGACATGTCCCAGAGCTTACTGATGGTCAGAGATCCTGTAGCTCACCTGTTCTGCTCCTTCTTCAGATGATCCTTGAGTTTGTCCACCTCCAGTGCAAAGTCCCTCTTCATTCCTGACAAAAGCGTCTTGTAGTAGTTGGAGGAAGGGTCTGCACCAACGTCCTGGGGTGGGGCAGGCTACAACCCCAGATTATATGGACATCAATATATTCATAATTAAGTCCTTAATCCAAGGAAATGCCTGTATCGTTAATGTTAAACATATACCTAAGTTTTGGTTACATATTTAGTTCAAGTTAGTAGGTCTTAGCAGTCTTCGAATTTCTGCCTGAAATCAGTCAGCTCAACACTAATTAGTCAACACTACTTCACTTCAGATATGAGAAAATATACAACTGCAAAGGACTCTTCATACATCATTTGTAAATTGTACTGAATTTCTTGTTTCAGAATACATCTTGTATTTTTTTTACATGACCTGTAGTAGGTCATCTGCATAATTCAAAGCACAATGTTTCACTTCAAAAGTATCATTTCCATAGTGATTGAAGTGATTTGGTTACTTGTGTCACTTCTGTTATGTTTTGTCCCATTGCGTCAGATATTTAGCTCTAGAGTGGAGCTGTGGATTTGAAAAAACACTGGTATTTAAGGATTTACAACCAGCAGGTTCTGGCAATGACAAAAAAACACACCTAAACACAGCCGACTGTGGCCCTGTAGTCACTACCCAAGACATACCTCTGTGGGCATCTCCACCACTGGCTCAGGACCTCTGGGTGCCATGGCAACAGGCTGAGAGTAGATTTCCAGGCTCTCTTTGAGTAACTTGACTTGCTCTGTTCAATACACCATGAGCACTGGTAGACTGATCTTTGCTTCTACTAACAAACTAATCATTCATGTCAGCTTACACTCACATATTTAACCTTACACAGAACACTTGTCAAATTCATTATGTAGACAAACATTCAATATATACACACATATCAAATTAATCATTTTAAGATGTTGCCATGCATTGCAAATAGCATGGAAATAATGATGTATAAAATAATCTGTTTGTTTGCTGTTCAAGGCAATCCTGTGAAGCACACAGTGGAACAATGAGACGAGAGTTAGACAGTGGAACAATGAAACATGAGGCAGACGGTGGGACAATGAGACATGAAGCAAACAGTAGAACAATAAGACGTGAGGCAGACAGCAGAACAATGAGACATGATGCAGACAATGGAAAGATTAAACATGAGGCAGACGGTGGGACAATGAGACATGAAGCAAACAGTAGAACAATAAGACATGAGGCAGACAGCAGAACAATGAGACATGATGCAGACAATGGAAAGATTAAACATGAGGCAGACGGTGGGACAATGAGACATGAAGCAAACAGTAGAACAATAAGACGTGAGGCAGACAGCAGAACAATGAGACATGATGCAGACAATGGAAAGATTAAACATGAGGCAGACGGTGGGACAAAGAGATATGAGGCAAACAGTAGAACAATAAGACGTGAGGCAGACAGCAGAACAATGAGACATGATGCAGACAATGGAAAGATTAAACATGAGGCAGACGGTGGGACAAAGAGATATGAGGCAAACAGTAGAACAATAAGACGTGAGGCAGACAGCAGAACAATGAGACACAAGTTAGACAGCAGAACGAGGCATAAGCAGGCAGTTGAACTATAAGACATGAGGCAGACTGGGGACAACTCACGCTTTTCCTTAGACAACTGTGCTTCCAGTTCGTCAATGCGACTGCTCAGGTTGTTGACTATCATCTGACAAATATCAAATGGAGTATTATGTTTAACCATCAAGGATCTGACACATGACTATGTCTTCCTGAACATGCAGACCTAAAATGCAACATCACCACACAAAACACCAGAATACAGATCCAAGTGACGGGACAATCTGTTCAACTTGATCCAGCCAAATGTTGATAGGAATACAATGTGTATTTTCTAAACTGCTGATTGCAAATATTGTGCACTCATTCCATACTGAATGTACTCATCCTGTACACTGTATAGTAAAATTATTCCCAACAGTTCTGAAGAACATGTACCTGTTTAGTTTCCCTTCATATGTACATATATATTGAAAGTAATGAATCTCTATTGTATGTTGTGACCCAATCATACTAACACAGGAGTGAGTGTGTTGATCCCACACTATCCACTGACTATGGATTAGATGTGTCAGCAATACATTCTTATGGTCAAAGGGAGATAACTCAAACTACTATGACTGTTAATGACGCTCAAGACTCAGTCTACTGTTTCTAGCTGGGGTAAGTGATCATAATTAGATTCTTATGTTTGGTACATAGCATACCTATTGATTCAATGCACCCACACTGACCCTGTGCCCTTGGTGCACCTTCTTGGTACACCAGACTGTGTCCAGTTGACTATATATCCTGTGTACACCTATAGACTACGTACTTACACACCTAGTACAACTACTAATCCTGTGTACTGACCCTTTACCCTGTGCAAAGTTCACAAACCTTGTGTTTGTACACCTATAGACTACGTACTTACACACCTAGTACATCTACTAACCCTGTGTACTGACCCTTTACCCTGTGCAAAGTTCACGAACCTTGTGTATGTACGATGTAACCTGACCTTTTATCCTGTGTACGTATGATGTAACCTGACCTTTCATCCTGTGTACTGACAATGTAATCTGACCTTTTACTCAGTGTACTGACGATGTAACCTGACCTTTTACCCTGTGTACTGAAGATATAAACTGACTTTTTACCCCGTGTTCTGACCCTGTATCTGTGTACTGAGCAAGGAACTAGGGAAATGTCTCTGTATCCTCTGCACTGATCCTTTACTGAATGTACTGACTCTATATAAATTGTACTGATATGCTACTAAGTGTACAGACCAAGAGCCCTGTGTACTGACTGTATGACTGTGTGAACTATCCTGGAATAAACTGCACTTATTGTGTACTTACCCTGTACTCCAGTATCTCCTTCTCCAAACTTTCCAGCTGTTGTTTTGTTTTCTCTCCCACTGGAAGAAAAGTATTTTTTTCATATATTGAAATCTTAAAGACCATGCCTACAACAACTTGATAAGATGAAAAATCCATGACTCATATGTGCTGTTTACATGGTTGGACATCATTCTATATGTATATTCATGACTAGGATACTCACATGCCACAGAGCTTTCTGAAGGCTGTGGTGGTTGTGGAGGTGGTGATGGTGGAGGAGGGGTGGGTATGCGTGGTGGCGGAGACTTGGGCTTGGCCAGTTCCTCCTTCAGTTCCTTCACTTGACCCTCCAGCACAGACAGCTGACTGTTCAGTTTCTTGTTATCCTTCACTGAGGTCCTCTGGTGGCAAACAACAACACGAGTCATCAGAAGATGACATATCACCCCGGCCCCCACATATTTGAAAGGACAAATCATCTGACAGTTACTTATTGTGTTTTTAGACCAAGTCAGAATTGTTCCCATGGAAAAATATAAATGCCATATATATGTAATCAGAAGAAGTCATTATTTCAAGATCTGTCTCATATATATGTCAAGATCTTTTGAAAGATATGAAAATGGTTTTCGAGTTGTGCTCCGGAAATGAAATCAGCAACGTGTTCATGGAACCGTGGAAATAATACATCATAAAAACCTGTAAACAGCAAAATATTGAATGGTTTTTGAGTTCTGTTCCGGAAATGAAGCCCACCCCACCATAAGACTAACACCAAAATGTTCCATGGAAAAACCCCAAAAATATAAATGCCAAAAATCTGTAAATAGCAAAAGGCACAACCATAGGCTGAGATTACTAGATCTATCAAGTTTGGTCTAAAAATATTGAACGGTTTCTGAGTTATGCTCCGGAAACAAAATGATTACGGACGGACGGACAGACGAGGCGTCGACTATATCCTCCCGCATTACATGTCGGGGGGATAATGAGGCAGTGTCAGTAACATACCTGTTCATTTCACATGTGCACTTGCCTTATGAATAAACAAGATCAGCACCAGGTGCTGGAATAGATCCAGTCTGTGTGTCCATCTGCCACTAGCTTCTCATATGTCTGTCCACCCACCATTAGATCGGTCTGTCTGTCCACCCACTACTAGATCTGATCTGCGTGTCCACCCACCACTAGATCCAGTCTGTCTGTCCATCCACCGCTAGCTCCTGATATGTCTGTCCACTCACCACTAGCTCCGGTTATGTCTGTCCACCCATCACTAGATCCGGTCTGTCTGTCCACCCACCACTAGATCCGGTCTGTCTGTCCACCCACTACTAGATCCGATCTATGTGTCCACCCACCACTAGATCCAGTCTGTGTGTCCAACCACCGCTAGCTTCTGATATGTCTGTCCACCCACCATTAGATCTGGTCTGTCTCTCCACCCACCACTAGATCTGGTCTGTCTGTCCACCCACCACTAGACCTGTCTGTGTGTCCACCCGCCACTAGATCCAGTCTGTGTGTCCATCCATCGCTAGCTCCTGATATGTTTGTCAACCCACCACTAGATCTGGTCTGTGTGTCCACTCACCACTAGATCCAGTCTGTGTGTCCCCTCACCACTACCTTCTCATATGTCTATCCACCCACCACTAGATCCGGGTATGTCTGTCCACCCACAACTAGATCCGGTCTGTCTGACCACCCACCACTAGATTCGATCTGAGTTCACCCACCCCTAGATCCAGTCTGTGTGTCCATCCACTACTAGTTTCTGATATGTCTGTCCACCCACCACTAGATCCAGTCTGTGTTTCCACCCGCCGCTAGCTCCGGTTATGTCTGTCCAACCAGCACTATCTTCTGATATGTCTGTCCACCCACCACAAGCTTCTGATACGTCTCTACCCCCAGCACTTACTTCAGATGTCTGTCCACCCCCCACTAGATCCGGTGTGTGTGCCCACCCACCGCTAGATCCGGTCTGTGTGTCGACCCACCACTAGATCCAGTCTGTGTGTCGACCCACCACTAGATCCGGTCTGTGTGCCCACCCACCGCTAGATCCGGTCTTTGTGCCCACCCATCACTAGATCCAGCCTGTGTGCCCTCCCACCACTAGCTCATGGTATGTCTAGCACTACTACCAGACTCACCAGCTGTGACTGGACCTCCTCCAGCTCCCTCGACAGTCTGTGCACCGTGCACTTATAGTCGTCTGCATCCTTGGAGTATTTGGCAATCATTTCCTTGGACATTAGAAGTTTCTAAACAAATCATACAGCGTACAGATAGAAAAATGGTATTCATAATAACCTTTCAGTTAGGCTTTTACTTCTAAAATGCATGAGTCACAAGACTATTTCCCTTAAATATAGATTACTGACAAAAAAGTGCCAGAAGATGAGTGAGATTTTTTCCGGTGACTGAACATTAATGTCATTAACCAAACTTGCATTGCCTAGAGGTGGGCCTTCTTCACTGTGCCCCATCGGACCTACTAGGTTATGGAGGTCCTTGGTTAACAGCATGAGCACAGGGCATAATGACACACAAGCAGCCACAGTCCATATTACCATCACCCAGTCCTGGTTAGATCTTAGAATAATAATACAGTACTTAGTGACTAGTTGATGTTCAACGCATGGATGAAGTGCTGTGTAGGCATTGGTATGGGGGCTTTAATGCATATATGCATGACTCTTTGACATGACACTGAAAATGCTTTTGTAATCATCATTTGAAATTGCAACAATGTCATAAGCACAAAGATATACAATCTTGTGGCTATACCAAATTCTACTTTAAGCCTCAGTGACATCATCAATAACATCAGCAAGCTGGCATACAACAAAATATCAGAAATATGGACCTTATCAGGTTATACATGCATCGCTCATTCAGACTTGTAGTACATCACAAATGGAGTATTGCAATGATAGTGACAGTGATGATAACTGAGGTGAATCCAATGATTTATCGACACTGGGCAAGTCATATTCACCATGGTGAAGCCAAGGTGAATATGACTTGTCCAAGGTTGACTAATGACCAGATCATCTGAAAGTGAAGTTAATAACGGCTTTATTATATGACTTAAAACTAGATACAATAGAATGTTTGTAATTCTGGATAAATGACAGTGCATGAAACATGTAGAATCTGTCTTGACATTTCTTTGACTACCTTATGAATGTAAAACCAAAATGACAAGGAAAGATGATTGTTTTAGAATTCTTCAAACTTAGAATTTATCTAAGGAATTGGTGGGTTCTGACTACAATAAATACATCTATTAAACTGTGTCCTTCACATTATTCTGAATTAGGATCTTTTTTGATATATAAAGGAATGATGTTTACCTTGTACCCGTAAAACAACAAGACAGTGTTGTTTGAAATCATAATTTTTCAGTGTGAGGCCCATTTTCTGGTGTCCCTCGCCGTAATATTGCTGGAATATTGCTAAAAGTGGCGTAAAACCAAACTCACTCACTCATAACTTTTCACTAAATTACTGAATTAAGAAGAAAATATTGCTGAAATGAATGGGAATCATGGGTGACTTGAGTAAATTTCTGTCATAATTTTCAGTAGAGGCATATATATGGAGAGTTTCTTGCTTAATGAATCCCTTGTTTTTCTCCATAATGACCTTTCAACCTTTGACGTTCAAAATCATTGTTTCTAGGGATGGCATCATCCTCTTGACGTCTGATTGTGATCACTGGCTGTTATGTGCTTTTCCAGACAGTATGGTACAATACACACCATCTGAGTCTGAAGAACCCACACCACTCACCCATCTCACCGGGATATTAATAGCCTGGGTGACCAGGACAAGAACCACAACAAATACAGCAGGTCCTACCAAATAATATGTTCAGTGAAAGTGCAGTTAGTGACTTTGTTCTTAAACTGTTTGCCATATTGCAAACTCCTTGAGTACCTTAATTTGGTGTGCATTAGAGTTACCAAAAACACTGGACATCTTTCTGCATTGGTAACATTCTGGGAATTCATTTTTAAGCCAGTAAGCTGAAACTAATCAAAACAGTATGTTCAAAGAAATACCAAGCTAAACCTCATAATGAAACCTTTATCCCCATGTTGTTTTACATGAAATAAAGAAAGTTGGTTGCCATATATAAGAGAAGCATGACTGATATTCCTGTCTTAGAACTTGACTCTCATTTTAGGCACGTGAGTTTGTAGAAAACTGCCTCTGTTCACCCATCAGAAAATGGGTACACAGTGGGATAAAGTCATATGATTATAACCCAGCGTGGGTTATCTGGATAATAATAATCAGACTGTTTGTCCACTTCGAGCATACATACACTGTGCATGGAGCAATGCATGATAAATGTAGCAGACATGCTTACATTCTGTAGGTCCTCTGTCAGCCGTGACATCTGATTGAGTTCAGCCAGACGCTTGTCAACAGCAGAGATTAGGACTTGGTACTGCTTCTTTCCGTTACGGAGAGCTGAATGAGTAAGGTGCTTCCATTGTGAATGCAGGTCATGCCAGTTTGAAATGTGGCAAAATATATTACTGTCTTAAGAAAATCTTACCACCCACCGTTCTTCCTCCCATAACTTGGGGTTATACACATGTAAGGACGTATAACCCCTTTGAGAATACCAATATTTGATTAATCCATCTCAATAGCGACCAACTTTTGCACTTGTTTTATGATTTGACCTTAAACCAGTCTGGACTGTTCCATGATGCTGTAAGGTATATGGAATACCACAACAAAAGGGAGTTATCTCCCTTCCACATACCTTTTCTGAGATCTTGATTTAATGTGAGTTTGATTTGAAACACATTACTCCCCAAAATACTGTTTTATATCTGGATCACGTGTAATGAATGTTCAGAATGATCAGGTTGCTGTAACCACCTGTAACCCTGAAGCCATCATTGATGATTTATCCAGGACAACAGGAGACGTCTGTCAACTCACCAGCTTTGAATGGGACCCCCTTTATCCAGCGTGCGGCATCGTCAAAGAGATTCAATATGGTGGCCACAGCCTGATCCCACTTCCCTTTGTTGGAAAGCATGGTCTTCTCTGTAAGAACACACAACAATCACACTCTCCCACTACACAAATCTGGCCATCCAGTCAATAAAGTACTATTTGTAGTACTACTTGCGTGCACAGTTCCTAGGGTGTGGCATCTTATTACAAGTACAAAAAATCAGTATCCAAACGTAGTCAACCACAACTTGAGAGCCTAGATCACATAATCTCTGATATGTGTAAATTGGCACAGCCTGGAAGTACAGACTTGCAAACAAGAAAATCAATCAGACTGACTCATTATTCACATTTGTAAAAAAGGAATCTTACCCAGTCTTTTCATGTAATCACATTTGCATATAAAGAATCTTATTCAGTCTTCCTCACATGAACTATATCAACTATTAATGACACATGGTAATAGATTTGATATCAAAGGACTCCATCTTTTCATCCAAAGTCTTTTTCCCAAACTTTCCCGGCATAAGTATCCATTTATAGTTTTGCTGACATGAATGAATGCTGCAGTTCAGTAGTGTTAAATACTCACAAAAGTCAACAAGATGAAGCTGCAACAGAACTTACCATCAATCACGTGGATCTTCTCCACTCTTGCTTTGCATGGTCTAGAAAACACAGGGAAGTAATCACAGATATTTTCTCTCAAGGCTGTGGTAAATGCTTGTAATATAATCTAACCAGTTTAAACATTCATTTCAGTACTGATTTTGCACAGCTGACTTACATGTGTCTCTGATAAAAGAATAAATAATGAGAAAAATTCTCACATTAGACAAGGGATGATCAAGGGATGATCTTAATGAAATAATAGGATCTTAAAACCAAATCAGACTGCTCAATATAAAGAGGGAAATTTTAAATGTGACATCACATAATATACATTTCAGTGAAATACATGAATAATACATACGCATGCAAGATTTTTCCTATAATCTCGATGAGTTTCTGTCCCACTGAAGTGATCTTGTTTGTGCAATTGGAGAAAGATTCCAAAGAATATCTACAACACAAGCACCACACCCACTGTACATCAGCTTAACACAACACATGTTAACTTCATTCATAACAAAGAAATCACAGTATTTTAGTCCTGCATTCAGCTAACAAGCCAGTACAAAGTCCTGTGGCTGCATGCACGTCGGGCATAGCTAACATCAGGCGAAACACAATACATCAGGCTTGGCAGCACACTGCTCTTGCATGTCATGCATAACGTCGTATATGCCTAGGCGTTGCTACACCCAACTTAATGGATTTACGTCACGAGTTTTTAACGCTTTAAACAATAGAGAAAAGGTGTGGAACAACTTCGTGGTACATCCGTTTTGTGGAAATCATGGAAAGCCAAAGTCAACTGAGAAAATCAAATTTTACCGTAAGAGAAATGATATGTCTTTGGAGATGTATGGTGAAACACAGATAATCATTATTATCTCTCATTGTATCCACTATCTTTAAAATATCAATTTAACTGAATTGCGATCTTCTATCACGGTCGTTTCTAAACTGTTTGACCTTTCTCTAAACATACAATTTTTGCACAACTGCTGTCCGCGATATCGGTGTACGACCAAACAGAAATGCCTGGCTTACACCTGCTGGGTAGGTAGTGTAAATATACAGCAGTACACACTTTTGATTCATCTAATATACTATACCAGTTTGACATGATGCCCACGCTAACAGTTTACTTTTGCCCAGACTTGAATATATGCCTGACATATACATACAACCCATGTATTTATTATGTAACTTCTCCACATAGAGGCTCCCTGATGGAAGGCAATTTTCTGTAGGACAAACCTACATGATCTTCCTGTGAGAGATGTCCAGATCCACTGACGTGTCATCCATGTCCTCCTCACTGATCAGCTCTCTGCCCTGAATACACACACACACATCTATACTTGCTGCACAAAACTCCATGTAAGCGCATGGTGTACAATAGCCCAGTATTAGAAACATCTAGGAACAGTTACATTGAGCGTGTTGAAAAATGAAAGGAGTTGAATGGTTGTGTACAGTGTGTAGGAGTCTCACCAGTTCCTTCTGTTGTGTCTGGATCCAGTTGTTGACATCAGAGATGAGCACCATGCGCTGGTGACACTCCTCGATATGCTCTCGCAGCTTGAAGATCAACTCATGGCGATGTTTCATCTAAACATATGAACCATGTGCATTTCAAAGGAAACTAACACAAAAAAATGCATGTCAGATTTCAACCTCATTAGTCAAGAACCAGTGTGTTCAGTCACATTCACAGTGCTTTTCACTGCTCTCCTTTAATGCAGAAAATTGTATGAAACATGGTAGTAGAGATAGAGATAGATTCTGTTGATCACTGAATTGTCTGGTCCATGCTCAATTATTCACAAACTGCTGCTTATAGTTGGAGAACTGCTGCATTAAAAAGAATCCAAACGAACCAACCTATCATTTCATAATGACAAGACATAATGTTTCAAGACACCTCTGTCACAATATTTCATACAAAGTATGGACCTTTTTGTAAAATTTGTAAAAGTTAAAAAACTGTACCAATGGAGAAAGGTTTTGTCATCAAAAGTGAGACTGCATAAGTCAATACTACGTACATGTAGTAGAAACAACCATGGGAATGATGGCAAACCAATAATTGTCCATGGATGCTTACATATGGTTCACAATCCAGGGATACAGTGGACTGAGAAAATGAACAGTGACTATACACACACATCTGGTCAGCTTGGCTACCTCATTCTGTTTCAAGTCTGGTCAGGTGCATGGTGTGCCAAGGACATGTTTTGTCATGGGACATAGGAAAGTAAGGACAAACATGACAAAGACTCGAGACTCTATATACTTAGAATGAGACAAGGTACAAGACCAGCAGACTCACAGTTTCTCTCTTCGAGCGTGCATCATAGATCTCTTCTGGCTGCAACCAAATTGTGAAAAACGTTGCTTAAAAAAACCCATGATCAAATGCATAACTAAAAAGTTTCACACCTCTTTCATATTTATATTTCAAGCATTTCAGACATTTGAAAGTCATCAAATGAAGGCAAAGATGAAAAATACCTATTTTTGAGAAACTGTTACCTGTATTGGACCCTACCAGCCAAAGAATTCAAATTTGATGCAGTTTTGCTTGCATTACCATTTAATTGATTATATTGTCATTTTGATGTACCTGATTTCAATGATACTGTTTATATTCACAATATCTAAAACCTGATGTTTGAACATCAGTGAATATTCCAGAACTTGACTTACAAAGGTAGGGGTCCAAGGAGTCTAACAGGGTATTTCAAGGTCTTACAGAAAATATGAGGGTCCAGTGAATTAACAATATGATGTAGTTTTTGTATTGCAGAATTTGAAATTACATCAATTTATAGAATACATTAATTTCTTCTCAAGAATTTGGAATAAGGAATATCTTTTGACACATTTTTCTGACTCCATTCTATATATTTGTGTACTGGATGCACATTTTGAAGCAGATCCACAAGCCAATGAAAATAATGAGCCAATACTGTTTCAAAGGTAGAATGAATAAAGAAACACAAATTTATTTTTAAGGAAGAGATACTTTGTGACTGAGTCTAAATTCAGTTTTGAAATTGTTAACGTGGTTAAACATACAGGTAATTTCAACCGAGTTCTACATGGAAGTCTCACTTGTGACAGTATGCATCAATGTGTGCAACACTTGCTACATGCATCTACCTCTTGATCCTTGGTGTCCGGGTCCTCCTCATAGATGTCGGCATACTCTAAAGCCTGGTAATACAACCATGAGCATCAGGTTAGAACATCCTTGTCAACATGGTCAATGCCATTCACTGACCTTTCTCTGAATATATTCTCACCCAAACACTGTTTTGAAATAACTATTTGATGTACACATATATGAGCCAATCCACACATTAAGGTACTTATATAACCCACATCATGAGGCTAGGACCTCATTCTGACTACCTCTCTGACTCCACATGTTCTGACTACCTGTCTGCCTCCGCATGTTCTGACTACCTGTCTGCCTCCGCATGTTCTGACTACCTGTCTGCCTCCACATGTTCTGACTACCTGTCTGCCTCCACATGTTCTGACTACCTGTCTGCCTCCGCATGTTCTGACTACCTGTCTGCCTCCTCATGTTCTGACTACCTCTCTGACTCCACATGTTCTGACTACCTGTCTGCCTCCAAATGTACTGATTACCTGTCTACCTCCACATGTACTGATTACCTGTCTACCTCCACATGTTCTGACTACCTGTCTACCTCTACATGTACTAACTGCCTCTCTACCTCCACATGTACTGACTGCCTGTCTACCTCTACATGTGCTGGCTACCTGTCTACCTCTACATGTACTAACTGCCTCTCTACCTCCACATGTACTGACTACCTGTTACCTCTACATGTACTGACTACCTGTCCGTTTTCACATGTACTGACTACCTGTCTACCTCCACATGTACTGACTACCTCCACATGTTGTGACAACCTCTGAAAGCCTCATGTGTACCTACCCTTCTGACTCTATCATGGACAGCAGCTATCTGTGCATTGATGGCTTCCTTCAGACGCTTCTTTCTTGCCTGGTTAATGGTGTAGATCACATTGGTAGCCTTGCGAGCAGTTAACAGACTACTGTCTGAAATTTTCCTTGCTCCTCCAAATGGCAGTGCCAGAACATCTTCGTCTGGACTTGGAAGGCGCATATTCTCATGTGATCTCTTCTGAAAAGGAAGAATCTGTGGAAGTTTGGAAATATTCTGCCATTTAGACATCCAAGCAGTATTCCCATCCTCATCAGACATCTTGTTTGGTGACAAAGAGGTCTTCTTGACAACATTAGTAGTTGTAGGACTAAATCTGTTTTCCTTTTCATGTTTCTGCACTGTTGACTGACCAGTCTTCTTGTGGTCTGGCCACCTCATCTTACCAATGTTCTTTTTGGCTTCAGTATTAATGGCTTCTTGCTTCGGTACTGGAGTTCTGGTAGAATTAAAAGTTTTAGTGCTGTGGGCTTCTTCTTGGTATTGTTTTCTTTTTCCTAATTTGTGTTTTGCATTCTCGCGACCTGACTTCTTGGAAACTGTGAGTTGTTTTCCCTTACTCTGAGTACCCCATTGTGGAAGTGGCCTGAGTTTGTTTGCCCTGGTGTCTGGTGCCCGTTTTCTTAGCTGTTCACCTCTATTGCCCACCTGAGGTGCCCATGTGAGGGACTTCTTAATGGCTTCCGTCTCATCACCCTCAGTAACTTTAGTGAGGGTTGATGCCAGGAAGCGAATCCTCTTCTTCACTTTCTCTGCAACGTCAACATGCAGAGAGAGAGTAACATTAACCTGTAACCTGAAACCAACACTGTTACACGAAGGTCAAAAACTTGTATGCTGCTTACACCAATCATTGTCACAACACTACTCTGGGCGACAGAAATGACTAACCATGAGAATGAACGATGACAATAGTGCTGTGGCCATTCCTCCACACATCACAAATCTAACTGATGACACATAATACATAAATTCTTGTATCACATGTACGAGTTGCTGTTTTAACATGAATAAGGCTGTAATGATTTCTAAAATATCATTTTTTTTGGTCAATAACCCATGTTGGCAATTTCACAGGCAAGCGAAGCACAGTCCCAAGTGATGTCAGTCACAAAATGTATTGACTAGTGTCAAATATTGTACTGTGAATTGATATTCTATGCTGGCATACTGTGACTGAAGACAATATCATGCATGGAAGGCTGAATCAATCCTCAGTATGGCACATACACTGACCAGTAGGCAAGATGAGTAATACAGTATATTTATCATTTATTATTTATTGTTTATAGTGGTTGTTATTATTTACAATTCATATCTTCTCAAACATGGCAAGTGCACTTACACCTTGACAGATATTATTACTGTGCGAGAGAGTGAGTGAATGAGGGATGAAGGAAGGGAGTGAGTGAGTGTGCGTGCGAGTGGTTTGGTGCAACTTCGAACAACATTAATAGTTTTATTGCAACTTGTCTGCATAAGGCTGGGGTTCGGCGTTCACCACTTCTGCTAACTCCTCCAATATGGATACTATGCTGAAACTGTTAAAAGAAAATGAATTCATAGGATGTGTCCCTAAAGATTTTGAAACTTAGCTGTTCAACAGAATTCTTTCATATGGCTAAGAAATGCTTGTCCTGGGGCACACATCGACTACTACTGATCAAACCTATGCATGATTATCAATCACAAATAACTGGCCCACTATCAAAATTCTACATATTAAAGTCCTATCGAAGACAACTTTTACTTCCAACACTCATCCAAATCTGGCTCAGTGTGCCAAAATTGACAATTATGTGCATGTGTTACTTCTGTTCTATGGCCAAAAGTCAAATTAAACTTATTTCTTTTTATTGGTTGATTATTCAACTGTTGAGTTTAGAGCAGGGGAAACAGAACACATTTAACTTTGAGAACTGGCCTTTTATTACTAAAAGAAGCTACCAAATTACATCAACATCTTAATATGCGTGTTATGTACTAAGTACTAGAGAGACTAGAGCACATCCCATTCTACTGGTATGTTCCCTAAAAGATTTAACATATTAAGACTTAATTGGTATCTGAGTGTCACTTCTTCTGAGGACTATAGGTTTATGGAAAGGGCTTTGTGGTTTAAATCTCATTGGTAAAGTGTGTTTATCATAAAAAGAAATCTTTCATCGAGTGAAGTGAGGCAAAACATGAAGTATGGATAGTATTGACTGAAACAAGGCAGTGAAACACTTGGTTTCATACAGTGTAACAACATTACATTGTAAAACATCATGCAAGTTGAGTGAGTGAGTTAATGAGTGCATGTCACAGTGCTCAATATTCCAGCTACATCCATCCATCAAAGCTAGACCAACATGACAATGGCCATTGTTCACACACACACACTGATGACCTGATCCTCTGTAGCTGGCATCAACAACTAGTCTAAGGTACTGAAGCCATTTAACGGATCGAAAATAAGAACTATCACAAATAACACAAAGAATTAATGATTATCGATCTGATGATGTATGCCATCAATAATATTGTAGATAAACACAATTTTAATGAAAATAATTATAATTCACTGTAACAAAGCATCATTTCCCCTTTGTGTTCCTCTGTATTCATGGGCTTCTTTAACATTATGTTCAGAGCATGTTCTTGTAAGTCACCCATACACAAATATGTCACCACTCACCAACAAAGTGAAACATGCTGAATTCTTTTTTTCATTTTCATCACTTTTGTTCAAAGCTACTTCTCCAATATTTCTAAATAACTGATTGATTGTAACAAAATGTGTCTATTGATATCATACATCAATCCACATCAAACCTAACAATTATGGAATACTTCAATACAAACAACAGCTGCTAACCAATCAAGTGACATTAATGTTCTAATGGAGAACCATAACGAGGAACACCATCCCTCTAATAACACCTGCTATGTTAACAGACACCATCCCTCTCAAACACCTATCATACTCACAAACACCATCCCTCTCAAACACCTAATACACTCCCAAACACCATCCCTCCCAAACACCTATTATACTCACAAACATCATCCCTCTAATAACACCTGCTATGTTAACAGACACCATCCCTCTCAAACACCTATTATACTCACAAACACCATCCGTCTCAAACACCTAATACACTCCCAAACACCATCCCTCCCAAACACCTATTATACTCACAAACATCATCCCTCTAATAACACCTGCTATGCTCATGAGCACCGTCCCTCTAACACACCTACTACTCACAAATGCCATCTGTCTAATAACACCTGCCAGACTCACAACCATCATCCCTTTAATAACACCTGCTATATTCACTGACACTAATTCCTCTGATAACACATGCTATACTCACAAACACCATCCCTCTCATAACACCTGCTATATTAACAAAAATAGTATCCCTCTAATAACACCTGCTATACTCACAAAGATCATCCCACTAAAAATACCTGCTATACTAACAAAAATAGTGCCCCTCTAATAACACCTGCTGGACTCACAACCATCATCCCTCTAATATCACATGCTATACTAACAAAACTAATATCCCTCTAATAACACCTGCTACACTCACAAACGCAAAAATTAAATGACACAAAATGACATAAGTTCTTAGACCAGTGAATAATTCCATGTTTCTTGAGAACCCACAGATATGTAATGTCTCCTTCATCTGAAGAGATTCAATGAGGCCTTTAACATGGATTCGTAGGGCAACTGAAGCATGGTATACATATTCACAATTATTGATGGTATATGAACTTAGTCCTTGTCCAAAATGATCATGGAGGGCCACTGTGATGTATTAACATTCCACTTTCAGGTAATGTTGCTTTAAAAGTGAATCATGTTTAATCTGGCCTGGCGTTAGCATCAGCTGATGGAAGATATGACTACCCGAGCCCAGTAATCAATACTCACATGAGATGTGCAAGTTGCCGCAAACAGATCAATACCACAAAGATGGTCTTGACAGTCAGACGACTGGCCAAAAAAAAGAATCCATTGATTATTTAACTTCAGCCAGGATACCGAGATGCTCTTGTTGTAAAATAAAAAGATGCACGCCATTTGCAAGTGTACCTCAATCAATCATGTTAACTGAAACATACATGGGTAATTCTGGCAAAGTATCAGGCTATTGGAGCCTGCAATCAGAGATGTACAGGACTCTGATATCTATTGTCTGTCAATCATATTCCCTATCATGGAAAACTGTCAAATGCACAAAAACATGAAAAGTAGATGTCCAGATGTTGGAAATGTCTGGGCACTACAATGTTTATGTCTTCCAGTAGTGGCGGACAGATAGGTAATGTCTGGGCACTACAATGTTTATGTCTTCAAGTAGTGGTGGACAGATTAGTAATGTCTGGGCACTACAATGTTTATGTCTTCCAGTAGTGGTGGACAGATAGGTAATGTCTGGGCACTACAATGTTCATGTCTTCAAGTAGTGGTGGACAGATTAGTAATGTCTGGGCACTACAATGTTTATGTCTTCCAGTAGTGGCGGACAGATAGGTAATGTCTGGGCACTACAATGTTCATGTCTTCCAGTAGTTGTGGACAGATAGGTAATGTCTGGGCACTACAATGTTTATATCTTCCAGTAGTGGTGGACAGATAGGTAATGCCTGGGCACTACAATGTTCATGTCTTCCAGTAGTGGTGGACAGATAGGTAATGCCTGGGCACTACAATGTTCATGTCTTCCAGTAGTGGTGGACAGATAGGTAATGTCTAGGCACTACAATGTTCATGTCTTCCAGTAGTTGTGGACAGATAGGTAATGCCTGGGCACTACAATGTTCATGTCTTCCAGTAGTGGTGGACAGATTAGTAATGTCTGGGCACTACAATGTTCATGTCTTCCAGTAGTGGCAGACAGATAGGTAATGTCTGGGCACTACAATGTTCATGTCTTCCAGTAGTGGCAGACAGATAGGTAATGTCTGGGCACTACAATGTTCATGTCTTCCAGTAGTGGTGGACAGATAGGTAATGTCTGGGCACTACAATGTTCATGTCTTCCAGTAGTGGCAGACAGATAGGTAATGTCTGGGCACTACAATGTTCATGTCTTCCAGTAGTGGCAGACAGATAGGTAATGTCTGGGCACTACAATGTTCATGTCTTCCAGTAGTTGTGGACAGATAGGTAATGTCTGGGCACTACAATGTTTATATCTTCCAGTAGTGGTGGACAGATAGGTAATGTCTAGGCACTACAATGTTTATATCTTCCAGTAGTGGTGGACAGATAGGTAATGTCTGGGCACTACAATGTTTATATCTTCCAGTAGTGGTGGACAGATAGGTAATGTCTGGGCACTACAATGTTTATATCTTCCAGTAGTTGTGGACAGATAGGTAATGTCTAGGCACTACAATGTTCATGTCTTCCAGTAGTTGTGGACAGATAGGTAATGCCTGGGCACTACAATGTTCATGTCTTCCAGTAGTGGCAGACAGATAGGTAATGTCTGGGCACTACAATGTTCATGTCTTCCAGTAGTGGTGGACAGATAGGTAATGTCTGGGCACTACAATGTTCATGTCTTCCAGTAGTGGCAGACAGATAGGTAATGTCTGGGCACTACAATGTTCATGTCTTCCAGTAGTGGTGGACAGATAGGTAATGCCTGGGCACTACAATGTTCATGTCTTCCAGTAGTTGTGGACAGATAGGTAATGCCTGGGCACTACAATGTTCATGTCTTCCAGTAGTTGTGGACAGATAGGTAATGCCTGGGCACTACAATGTTTATATCTTCCAGTAGTTGTGGACAGATAGGTAATGTCTGGGCACTACAATGTTCATGTCTTCCAGTAGTTGTGGACAGATAGGTAATGTCTGGGCACTACAATGTTCATGTCTTCCAGTAGTGGTGGACAGATAGGTAATGTCTGGGCACTACAATGTTCATGTCTTCCAGTAGTGGCAGACAGATAGGTAATGTCTGGGCACTACAATGTTCATGTCTTCCAGTAGTGGCGGACAGATAGGTAATGTCTGGGCACTACAATGTTCATGTCTTCCAGTAGTGGCAGACAGATAGGTAATGTCTGGGCACTACAATGTTTATATCTTCCAGTAGTGGTGGACAGATAGGTAATGTCTAGGCACTACAATGTTTATATCTTCCAGTAGTGGTGGACAGATAGGTAATGTCTGGGCACTACAATGTTTATATCTTCCAGTAGTGGTGGACAGATAGGTAATGTCTGGGCACTACAATGTTTATATCTTCCAGTAGTTGTGGACAGATAGGTAATGTCTAGGCACTACAATGTTCATGTCTTCCAGTAGTTGTGGACAGATAGGTAATGTCTGGGCACTACAATGTTCATGTCTTCCAGTAGTGGCAGACAGATAGGTAATGTCTGGGCACTACAATGTTTATGTCTTCCAGTAGTGGCAGACAGATTAGTAATGTCTGGGCACTACAATGTTCATGTCTTCCAGTAGTGGCAGACAGATAGGTAATGTCTGGGCACTACAATGTTTATGTCTTCCAGTAGTGGTGGACAGATAGGTAATGTCTGGGCACTACAATGTTTATGTCTTCCAGTAGTAGTGGACAGATTAGTAATGTCTGGGCACTACAATGTTCATGTCTTCCAGTAGTGGCAGACAGATAGGTAATGTCTGGGCACTACAATGTTTATATCTTCCAGTAGTGGTGGACAGATAGGTAATGTCTGGGCACTACAATGTTCATGTCTTCCAGTAGTTGTGGACAGATAGGTAATGCCTGGGCACTACAATGTTCATGTCTTCCAGTAGTGGCAGACAGATAGGTAATGTCTGGGCACTACAATGTTCATGTCTTCCAGTAGTGGTGGACAGATAGGTAATGTCTAGGCACTACAATGTTTATGTCTTCCAGTAGTGGTGGACAGATAGGTAATGTCTGGGCACTACAATGTTTATGTCTTCCAGTAGTAGTGGACAGATTAGTAATGTCTGGGCACTACAATGTTTATGTCTTCCAGTAGTGGCGGACAGATTAGTAATGTCTGGGCACTACAATGTATATGTCTTCCTGTAGTGGCGGACAGATAGGTAATGTCTGGGCACTACAATGTTTATGTCTTCCTGTAGTGGCGGACAGATAGGTAATGTCTGGGCACTACAATGTTTATGTCTTCCAGTAGTGTCGGACAGATAGGTAATGTCTGGGCACTACAATGTTTATGCATTCCAGTATCAGCGTATACGACTCAACCTGGCATGTTGTCTTAGTATAGTATATTACCTCCTCCAAATTACACATTCGGAAAACATACAGTGGAATAATACTTTATTACAGCAATATTTCAGTGATATTACATCAAAATACCAATGTATTTATTCTAATCTGGGCCACAGAATCCAGCCACTGAGCATTGATAAAAAGAAGTGAGATATGGTAAACCCAATATACAGTCTAATACTGTCTGATTGGTTAAATCCGTTTGAGTGTCTCACAATTTTTGGATGGTCATAGGTCATGCAAAAGTTACCTGACACGACCTAGTACCAGGGTTTGTTAGACTCAGTAGAGAAGTGTAACGAATATTATCTAGCCTCATGTAAGAATGTCGAGTTTTGATTGGTCCACGTGACTCTGATAAAATACCATGTACATCCATCACGATCTGCCAGCAGGAGTATAAAAGTCGTATACTCTCGCTGCGAAAGTCATATCACCCCGCTACGCCTCAGTGACAACACAAAGTGAGAAAAGTGTGCATCAATAAGCCTTTAGTAACGTGCGGTGCATTGAGGTCAAACGATAAGCTGGTGTCAACATGGCAGCAAGTCGATTCGATGCGTGTTGTTTTGTTTTGATTTAGTGAAAACATTTAGCTAGATAAATGCGTTATCACATCGTGTCTCGGGAAATACGGGGTTTTATCAGTCCCTCGCAAGGGACTAAATTATTATACTAAATCACCAATTCTACTAAATCACAGTGCCTGATCTCATATTCCATTTAGTCAAATAACAAGTACATGTTTAAACCTACATTCTAACTCTGAATCCCATTGCATCAACATAACAGTGCAGAAGGTTAAAGTTTCAATGACAACTGACACAAATTTACTATTACCTGCCTCTGACATTTTCTTGTGAGGTTTTAACAAGTGTCGCATTTGTCCAGTTTTCTAATCCAAGTGCCTTGTGTGCTTGTTACCAAAAATATCATAAGTGTAAATATAGACATAAATGTTTACTTCACTATTACCTGTTACGCATTTTGTTGAAAACTAATCAAAAGTAAAAGACAGTGCTTACCTTAGTAAATATGTTTATCATCAACAAAATGTGTTAAATAAATAACATAATACACGCTGGATTCCAAAATATTCCATACTAAATGACATTCAAACTACAGAAAATGTCATTAGGATGAAAATTTGAATTTTTATGAAGAAAAAGATTTATTTTCAATTTAACAGACCTATCATTTCATATGTTAATCATATTTTAGTACAATATCTAATGGTTCACAGGCCCACAGTTCATGTTATGCATTGAGTAAGCAAAGACATAAACCTGCATCACTTTCTGATTCATGGGGCACAATAAATATAGATTGATAAGGTACAAACAACATTTGAGGTGAATGATTGCATCTAGTAAAACGGTTTACCTATATTCTGGTAAAGAAAATAACACCATTTTAACAATATTTTTCTCAAGTTACTACATACATCACTAAGAGGTCATATTCCTCCTCCTCTGAACTATATTGTACACTTTGTTATATCTTGGTATATCATTGTGCCCGTTTAGTTCAATCATTGATATATGTGACCTATATGTACATCAAAATCGTGTTGGAAGATTTCATATTCTAAACTTTCCCAAGTTTACATCCTTTACATCGCGGTAATTTAATAGATAAACATTTATATAGGCGTGAGTAGAAACATTTACTGGATGAATGAACACGTCCACGAATGGATGTAAATATCAGCAATAGTCTGTCTAGTGACATTACAACTGCATCAAGAGAAACTAATTCAGTAAACCAAGATTCATGAAGGCTCTTGCTCCAAACACGAATAATGAGCAAGGTGAGTGAGTATGGTTGTATGTCAATATTTCAGAGGCAGAGGACACAAAAAGGGTTTCAAACATTGTACCCATGTGGGGAATTGAAACCGGTTCTTTGGTGTGACTAAGGAATGCTTTAAATATTAGGCTAACTCACCGCAATATTAGGCTGACTCACCACAATATTAGGCTAACTCACCACATCCATCAAATAAAGAACTTTGGAAATCTACATTACAAAATCACAAAAAATGCTGTCTACATTTTGGAAATTATATAACAGACCAAACACAACCATCTTCTCTACACTCACTGCATTGATGTTTTGTTGTTTCCATGAAAACGTATTTGAAAGTGTAAACTAAACTGTTTAGGTGAAGTATGTGAATCTTATGTTTTACTTTTGAAACACAATTTTGCCAGTTTACTGCCCTTACTCAGCATAAAAATCTTAGTTATTTCTGTTTAAACACTGAGCTTCAAAATATTACACTATAATTCTAACTGATCTTTTAACTTTTACAGTACTTCAGAATATAACAATAGCATCATGCTTTGTACATGTTCATCAAAACATATTGAAAACAGAAAAGGTCACACACCTTAGCCTTGCCACATATACAGCTGACACGTAAATGTATATGTATATGTAACATTAGTTACAACACATTTTCATTGATATTATGTTAAAAATTTTCAAAATTCTTACTTATTCTTTGAGAACAAAACAAATACATGATGTATTTTGCCAGCTGAGACAGTCCACAACAATTACAATTCTCTGTGCTTACACTTAAAGTTCACATGCAGCATAAAACACAACTTTGGAGATTCTACCGAAAGAAATCATCAAAAATGCCAATGCCACATATAAGTTGAAAAAAAAAGAGCCAGCTAAGCGTATCAGCAAATGAGCCAGTGGCCAATGACACGGCATCGTTACACATGAGTGCACACCCACCAGTCCTGGGCCCGCTTGCACAGAGCAATCTTAGTTACAATCAATCTTAGGCCCCTACAATCAACTTTACAATCACCATACAATTGCTATAATCCACTTGCACAAACACGATCTTAAGACAGCATGAATTTAAGATCACAATCTTAACTAGGATCGAACTCTTCAACGTTGGAGGTACAAATTTCTTAAACTCGACTCCTGTCTACAGTTGTCTTCAAGTGCGCATAGCATGCAGCGCAAATAAAACGTGGAACTGGTTACTGCACGCAAATGACACCCCTTCCTTACTCGCACCTTGCAGATTTTTCATGAAAACAAAACAAAACCCCCCTAAAACCCCAACCCACAAATCTTTGAAGGAAATGATAACATTGAAGAAAGAAGCGATAACGTGGAAGGTAACATGTATAATCACTCGTACCTCAGGGGTTATTCTCTAACTTTTCTACATTCTAATTTTTTATGAACTAGATGTGATACTGCAACCACAGAAATATCATGTTTTATGCAAGTAATGAAATGCAAACAAATACGTTAACACATTGGGTCTTGAGTTATTGACATAATAATCATGAAATTAAAAGATAGCACATAAATAAAATTTACTTATGACATAACGCCTAAATGTACCATGATTTGTCAGTGGCTGTCAAACTATGTTGGGCATCTTGTAGGTGTTATTTGGAGTAAAATCCCAAATATATCCCACAAGCATTAGATTTGTAAAGATATGAAAGTGTGACGTGACTGTTGGAGTGTTGTGAAAAATTCATAACAGGGAAACATGATAACGTAACTTATTTCGTGTGTGTTGTATGTGTTGTTGAATGCTCATCCACAGTATATTAATTACTTTATGATATTTTGTTGGTAATTATTTTTTCGTTTTGTTAAAAAAACGTTTTATGCAAATTTCACATACCCCAGCATGTGTATTTTTCCCGTTTGAAGAATACTTATTTAAAATGCATAGTTTACAACTCTTGTCTCTCGTCAGATTCAATTTTCACAACTAGAAAAAACATAATTCTGCACGTTATCCAACTGTAGATTATTTCAATGATAAACTAAGACAAAATCATTAACCGAAAAGAAACATGTGGAGATCTGTTCTGTCACAACAAAACATGCATTGTATTTAGGCATTGAGGATTTTACGGCAACGGCATAATATACAAAGGGAAACCACTCCCATCTTGCGTAAAAACTAAGATTAGCTGCCCTTGAGTTATTGAAAAGGTCATGGCCACTGCTAATCGCATGCAGACACCTTTCATTACTATCCTTTCCTTGTTTATCAAAAGGGCGTGGTGTTCATACTTTTTCCAACACTGAATCGGGTGAGAATTGTAATCTATGATATCGACTCGATATTTCTGTTGTTCACTACCGCTAATAACGATATTTCTGACGTTAAATCGATGTTGCATTCTCCGTGTCGCTGAAGTGTCGAGGCGAATCATACAGTTTTATGTAATGTGAAAGCAGTCCCCAAACGTAAAGCTAATTATTTGCGTGAAATTGACACCAACGTGGACGCCATTTTGCTATTGACTACAATGATCTTAGCTCCTTACAATTGCTTCCGACCAATTGTAAGTTTTGATTGTAACTTACAATGATCTTAGCCTACAATTGCTTTGTGCAAGTGGATGGCGATTGTAGCAGAAGCCTAAGATCGCGATCTTAAGGATTTACAACAATTGTAGCTCTAAGATCGTTTTGTGCAAGTGGGCCCTGACTGGGTTCAGTATTGCGGCTGCTTCGTCTTGAGGAGGTAAACCCAAGAACAAAATACTGCACTTTCGATTTGCAATTATACGCTTTTAATTCTGTTTATTTGTTTTTTTGCTATCACAATGCAGTTTATATATCATGAACAAGAGATAACTGTGTTTTAATTATGTTTGATTTTTTGGTTGCATGTAACCTGTAAATGTCTACAGAGAAATGACACAAGCAGTGGAGTACCCATACACTAATTTTTTCTGGCTATTGAATACTGAACGGAATTAAGTCTTAACATAGAAGATTTAAAGAATTCTGGTATCAATTCACCACTGTATTTAGAATCATGAATAGCAGAAGATATGTCTTCTCTTGACATTAGATGTCCAGCATATCTGTGTAATTATGTTGTTGCACTTCAGTCTACTGAAAATCATCCCTTGATATTCAAACCATTTAATTACCTACACATCATTTCTCTTGTTGAATCATATGTCTGTCATATGGAAAACATGACCATACTTCACTTTCTTGTACTTGGTACAAATATAACTGCTTGCAGTTACCTCCGTCCTCCCTACCTATCATTCACCTGATATGTGTTGTTTTGAAACAAATGTTACGAAACTTCGAACAATAACAACGGTGGAAGAGATAAATAACCTTCAACAATGCAATGTCCAAATTAGGCAGTAAATTTCTTTTTTAATTTCTGCTTATTCTTGTTCCTTCACTGCATACAACCTGATGCAGGCAGGGATAATGGAGCACAACCTTGTGAGGAAACGGGTGACTACCTTTGATGGTGGTGATATTTTATTTTGACATTAAAAATATTTTTTGAACTGAAGTGAGGGAAGTATGTTGCCAACCTTTCCTTGCTTTGCTCCTATATAGGGATATCTCTGTTGCCAAACCCTGTTTGCACTACAGTTTGTGCAAGACCTAACCAAAACCTCTTCAGAGTAATTTCATCTCATTTTTAACTGGGTTATGTGGGGTTATAATATTGAGGAATTTCTAAATTATCTATTTTACACTAGAAGCAATTGTTTCTTTCCAGACAACACTGTTCTGACTGTGATTACCTCTTTCAGGAACACTTCACATGTATCGTCATAATCACTGCTGGACAATTTCCAGATTTTAAAATCCATTTTCCTGTACCAGACAGTCAGCATCAAAAATATCACCACTCTCCACCAATGATACTTAATGTTTACCCAAAACATGTATACACTGTATTTTGAACACATGAAGAAAATGCTAGATCTGCTAAAAACTGGTTGGTTCCTCTGGCAGACTCATATGATTTGCCTCTGAAAAGATGTAGTTCTACAAGAAACAAATAACTCCATTAAAATTGAAAAGGAACCTCACTAAGATGTGAGACTGAGATTCCTGAACTAGAGGAAAGTCTGAGGAAGGGAAAATAATATGGCTCTGTGACTAAAAGACAATGGGGTCCATACTTACACTATAGCAGCAAAAAGTGTGCAGTAACATACAACTGAATCCACTAAAGCATGATATGGATTCATTAAGGATGAGTTAAAAGCAAGCAAAACTTACCATGATATTTTATGCATGTAACTTTCGTTATTCCTTCCCACACAACATTTTGCATCATTACAGATCCCTTCATCAGATGAAATGACAATTGAGACTATGACACCTGTATGATATTTTGGGCCTTTAGGATAGCCTAGTGGTTAAAGCATTTGTTCATCACACAAAAGAAACAGGCTAGATTCCCCACATGAGTACAAAGTGTGAAGCCCATTTCTGGTGACCTCTCCCATCATATTGGTGGATTATTCCTAAAAGCAGCTTAAAATAATATATTACTCATTAATATATTATATTTGGATTCCAGAGATTGCAGTCTGGCACAATAAACAAAATTCAAACTATTTCATTATATTTCAAGATTGTTGATTTTGTTGCACATTTACACAGTGTGTGTAAAACAAAGGTTTAACTTTAAAGTGAAAATGAACAGTTTCACCACAATGAAGAAAAAAATGGATGCATGCAAAGACTAACAATTGATAGTGCATATTACATGACACTAAAACTAGAGCTACATTACTTGTTTTGTAATGACATCATCTAAATAGTTCAGAATAACATTTCTGAAGTCGCATTGAGGCAGTAAATTGAAATATCTACTGATATTGTTTCATTCAGCCTATGTAATGGTTCCTTCCACTGAAGACATGTGGGATTAAAAGTATTAAACCCTTCTGTGGAATTATTCCTGCGAAAAGACACACGGCAAAACATTAAAGGGGCACTGATGCGGAGCAATTTCCGTGGACTGGTGTAAACTTTTGTTATTGTTTTTCTCCCGTGAGTACCCGGATGATATCCCAGAATTCGTGACTGGTTCGTGACCTCTGCTGCGCAGTCCGTAAGCGCAATTGATAGTTTAATTATAGACAGATCAACTGAGGTGAAGTCATTTTTACTTCATTCCAAATGTATTATGAAAACAAATGAAACACTTTGAAGGTTAATCATCTGCCCGTGGCAGAAATGGTAAAAAACTATTAGGACGGAAAACGTCTCTATATTTTGTCTCATAACCCTAGCTAGTTTATTGTCATACTAGTATGATTCTGAAAATTAATAAAAGAACACACGATCTGCTTATACTCATAGTAAATTTCTAACATAACAGCAACATTTATACATTGTACAGAATGCCAATGTGGATCCTATTTCACACACATACGCGATCTAGTGTGTTTTTTCTGTCATACAGATTCTGCTGAATGCTACAACAAATAAATTAAAACAAAATGCAAAAAAATGAATGTAAAACAGACTAATTTTATAGCAACGATGTCAGGCTACTACCTTGTTCAGGAATGTATCCATCAATATCCACGTAAAAGAAATCGTATTCAATTCATCTGCAGCTGGTAAGTAATCCTGCTCTGTGTCGCGTGTCTTACAACTGTCTCATTTGCGAAAAAGTAACACATCGTTTCACGTCTTTCGTTGGTGAAAACCAGATAAACCTCTGATTGGTCTCCCAAGATAGCACACCTGGCAACTAATGGTATGATGTCCACTATTCTAAGTAATTTAGTTAACCAATAATGAGCAATCAATCAATCAACGTAAGGGCGGTTAATTCTTTGAAGGGAGGATGTTGTTTTTGCACTTACACTTTACGACAGGGTGTAGTCATCTACACACACTGCCTTTTGACAAATCCGCTAGAAGATAAAAGTAATTAATCAATCAGTGAGTTATCGGTTAATCCTTTGATCGATGTTTGTTTTTGTAACTTAGTTGATAAACCCTCTTGCATCACTTACATGCACATATTACATAACATACAATACATTTGCCATTACAGACCTTAATTTATAATGTTGAGTATTTACTCCAGACAGGAGAAATGCCAAATGGGAACCTTTGTTGAGTAACCGAAGTGGTGTTACTACTAATTATACCTGTTATAAATTCATGAATTGACCATCAAGAGAATGATGACAAATAACACGTGTAGGTTTACACCATCAAACGAGAGTTACAGCAAGGAAGATGTAATCTCTGTGTCGCATGCAGCCTGAAAACACTTATGGGCCGAAACTGTTTTGAGGATACCAACGGAATTTCGTTACATAAGGAATACACACGGGCATTTGCTGTGTACTTGGGTAAATAGGTGAAATAAGGGTTTTTTACGTAAGAAAATTTTCAGATTTCTCTACCAAAGGCAAAGTCATCGTTTTTTGTTTACGAATTCAAATAAATCAACTGTGTGTTTTTATTATCATAAATAATAAACCATTGTAGCTACCATAGCTACCAAAATGTTCGTAAGATATTTGCTATCACAGCTGAACCAACACTCAGAATTACCTAAATATAAAGCCTTGCAATCTTCCGTACTGAAACAAATGGCTACGTGCCTGTAGACATCATATTTTCATGTAACATGATTAAATATCAGGTTAAAAACACTGAAATAGGATCAAATTGGATCAGTAACTATACCATCCAAGCATCCGAAAAGAACTACACTGCTGGGATATTTGGTTACGATCAGACAAGGAATACCATGGATATTTTAAAAGAAATGGCATATGATGGGCATCCGGCCTCCCGACTGTTTAGGTGAAGAAATTCTGCTAATATGGACAGGAGCCCAGTTCCTTTGTCCGTCACGGTCGAAGGAGCGGGCGCTGACCAATTTGCGGTTAGATTTCGTAATTAGACCGTTGGCGAGAAACATTATTCGCTCCGCATCAGTGCCCCTTTAAACATCAACAAGGAAACAGCACAGTGACTCTGTGTCAACGACGTCACAGGGGCATTTTTTATAGTAGTAATACCCCATTAGGAACAATATATACCTTGATGGTAGTTTTCTGCGTTACAAGCCCCTGTGGACGACGTTAGTATCTTTATGTATGAAGCGGCATTAATATTATTCTGACAGTCTGTAAACAAATGTTTTGGCGCGAACTAACCGTAACGGTATAAACAACAACGTACAACAGCTAATCACCACACGGCCAGTACAGTACAATACCTTTCATTTCAGTGATCCTGGCAATCAAAACATAGCATGGTTACTTCTGTTATGAAAGTTTTGCACGCTGTCAAAATGTAAACGAAACCACGTGGTGGAACAAACAAAACAAGACTTAACCTTTAACCTCCGACTTTACCCTTTCTTTTGGGTAATCTGTCACACAGTGCACACGTAGAATTTGTATGTTCTCGTTTCTTATATGGTCATTTCATACGTTTTGTAGATCAATGCACTTCAAATGTATACTGTCTTGTAAGAAGTGCGTGTTTGTGGAAAATAAGACAGGTTATAATGGTATTTTACATGATACACCCCCACAAGAGAAAATGAACTCGGCCTCCCTAAAAGGCGTGAAGAAAGCGGACATGACTTAGTCTATGACGTCAACATTTTTAGGATGGTAGAGACAATGTTGCGCGGAATAATTCCAATGTAAAACACTTTGTCAATAAACATTTGTTTGTAAAGGTACGTTTTCCTAGAAGAATATGATTTTTCTCTGACAGTTCCTTTTATCTTGAATTCACATCCCAATTCAAGTAAATAGTAACCGACAAACGGAACTATATTCTTGTCGGGGATGAATACGCATGGGCGAGGAAGCCAGATGCATATTGAGTTGTGGAAGGTCACGTAGATTTATCAAGAGTTAGGCTATTAATTCATCCGTATTAAACTGGCCCGGCTCATGAATGGTAAGGGGGACAATTAAAGACGCTTTGTGTCGGCTGCTGTCATCAACAACACGTGTTATATCTCCGTGAAAGCGCCTAATGTAAGTATGAATCGGGATTTGATGATCTCGCATTTTCACATGCATAAACTTTTTCACAGTCAAATCTATGATGGAATTTTCCCTCATTTTAACGAAATTCCCACCATCAATTGTCTTGGGAACATCTCGTGTTGTTAGTGATTTGGTTATTGCAATTGCGGAGTGTTGAAATGGTCATTGGTAATGCTGGTGTCCTTTGGTAAACAACTGACGTTTTGTCGATCCTTTGTTAACATAGCAGGATAGCATGGTCAGGTAGAGATTCATAACTTTGTAATGTTGACATTTGCAAGGTGTTTGTCTTTCGATCTTTGCTTACACGTTTCTACAAAGCTTTCCGTTCATAGTCATTTTATGTTTCCTGGTTAAACTTGTAAAACATATCAAAATGACAAGAACAATGTCTTCTAGTGAATAAAAATTGAACAACTCCATTAACTTCCAAGTGAACTAAATCTGACAGCACGGGTCTTATGTCAAAGTTTTCAATATATTATATTGGGCTGTTATTGTTATCAGTAAATTAAGCATAACAAAATCAACTTGTGGGAAATAATGTCAATGCATTTGTGGGAGCAAGTGATTAATCTTGAAACAAATAGATCAGCTACTGTATTATTAGTGGATAACATTTATGTCCTGTTAGACAATATGGTCACCTGTGGTCTAGATCCTTAAAAGTTTGGTTTGGTGTTTGTGGTATCTGTTCAGTTGTCCATCTTTTTGTCTCAAATTTGAGGGTAAGAGTCCCCTCCGTTCCCCCATCCCAAATAACATTTATGCATAGATACATACTAGAATTATTAACGTAACAAAAACCTAACACTACAGGACTCACAAAAATAACTAAAAGCCACCAAATTAAGAACAATGTATACGGTTGAACCACTTAGTAATGCCTCTGTTCATCTGCACAAGAAAGAATATGGGGGAAACATTTTATTCACTTATGATATGCAAAAACTTATGATATGACAGACTCTGCCAGTAGTATAGGGAATGACAGTCCGAAAACACTTTTCAAAAACCCCTCTAAAAAGCCTCATTTACTAAATGAGGCTTTGGTGGGACCATTAGCTCTTGCTAATATTACCCCTACTACAAAGCCACACCATCACGTTTACCGTGACTTGGCAGGCGGTAACACTGTGCCGTACGGTACGATCAATAATTCTTCTCTTACAAATCCCCTACCCGGCCCATCCCTCAAGTAGTACAGTTGTAAGTTTTGACCGGCCATATAGGATCGGTGGCTCGCTTACGGTTATGTTATGTTTATATCAATGAAACAGTTTAATGTGAACCGCCTACGATCTCTTTGGTGTTCATAATAAAGGCTTGCTGGGCTTTTTGTATTCCCTGTGCTATGTACTTTTTTTTCTCATCCTCGCTGATAGCAGACTTACGAGACTTGGATCGAATATCTTGTTTCATTCCGTTATATTTTTTGAGTTCAGAGAGGATTGAACTAAACTCCTCTTCTGAGATCTTACTGTCAGAGAGTGCCGTGGAAATACGCTCACTAACTGTGTTCAGCTTTGCTTCGGCCAGAACCCTGATCTCGTCATGTTTCAATGCCTTACGATTAAGTCTGCGTGATACTAACTTAAGCGCCAACCCTACCAACCCTGTCACCCCAGCCGTTATTTCAATACCTAGCACTATAGGTGCAGCCACGATGGTAGTCAACAACCCAACGCCTGCCGCCCCTAGTCCCATGCTGGTTGCCATAAGGGTAGTGTCAACCCCGTCCACGATATTGAAAGCTCTATTATACTTTTTACATAGTGCTTTCCGCGTGTCACGGTCTTGTTCTAGTTGACGTTTCACATCACATAACTGCCTCAAGCGGAACCCATCTACGGTTTCCAACGTCTTCGCTACTTCCTCTACGACTGGGTACAGACCCATCCTATAATATATATTTTGAAAGATTTTTTAATTGGGTTTCAATTAAAAGTCTATCAATGAATTTGAAGTCTACAAGTTCTAGACTACTAGTCAGGGAAATAGGTGAGAGGTTAATAAAATTTCCTGTTGTAATAGAAACCCCACGGAGGCTTATTAAGTGGTTTATAAAACCCGTGGTACCCCATTGTATAACAATACGACAATATTCGCCTTTGTGTCTGCTAAACCAGTGTATTGACACCCCGGGTAAAATTTGATGTACTTTTGAGGTGTTTTCATTACCTAAAAACGTAAAGAAGACTTCTATGATGAGGGTGAAAGGGGAGGATATTCTATCAAGATCACTGCTAAATTTTAATTTATTGTCTCTATAAACACTTAAACCATTTTTTTCGTAACTACTAGATTCTGTGTTTACTAATATATTCTCCGGAATGAAATCCCCGGGCCAGATACCATTGTTCTTAATCTTAGAGACAACCCCATTATTTAATATCATATTAGGTGAGGTGGGTGTTAAGTTGATCAGCCATTTAGGTTTTTTAAAATCTGGTAACGGCACCCGTCTGTACACGTTGTCTTTGAAGTGTAGGATGTAGAATTCATCTTCCTCACCAGGCTGATCGAATCCCTCCGTATCTCCCAGGTCGTTAAGTGTAGTGTTGGGATGATGATTAGTCATTATTATACTATTATGATATAATTTCCAACTGGTTTTCTGATAATAATTCAGGGGTTAACTTGATACCCATGAAGTGTATGTTGTCAGGCAGGAAGATATTGATTAGTGATATCTTGTTTTCTACGATCACGTTGACCCCCTGCAGACTGGTCTTGGAGTCGACACCCACCCGCACGTAAACGTTGCAAACTTGAAACTGGTGTCGTTTCACCCACCCGAGTTTGATCCCCTTCACGATCTCGATATCATTCCCCGATGGTTCCCCTAGGTAGACTTTGATGAACAGTGTTGAGTTTGCCGGTAGACTCTCTAGTATCTTAACCACGCCTTCGAATTCAGACACCAACTGCAATTTCACGTTTTGCATGGCCGGTTTACTCGATAGCATGTGGGCTGCTATAGTGTTGACTGGGCTGACGACTATGCTACGTCTCTGAGTTGGGACGTAAGCCACGAGCAGGGTTCCATTGTTCACGACTTTGTTTAGGTGGTTGTCTTTGTTATCCGTGAACACGTAAGGGGAGACGAGTCTAATATTGAGAAACCATTTGTTATCGGGTAACAACACCCACTTGTCATCTTCGGTGAAGACGAGCATATATGGTTTGTTTTTGACGACGGTAGTGCTCTCAACATCGTCTAAGTCGAACAGTTTACCTCCGAATGATGGGTATATTCTCCAGTTGTCATCACCGGTGTTGACGAGGGCGTACTTAGTGTTGGCTGTTGCCCCTGTGGTATCTATCATATCACTTATGGCTCCACCGGAGGGGATTTCAACGCGTTTGTAAATGTTGTTTTTCAGTTGCAAGGCGTATGATTTACCATCTACTCCGGGAGCGTCGAAACCGCGTGTGTCTCCGAGGTCGGAGATCCCGATATTAACGCATTTTTTCACTCCGGGTCCTTGTGCGCTGGTCATGTTACGTGAAGTGTTAAGCTGAGGTATCCTATATTTACAGGATTATGATTTATATCTAACACCGATATTGTCAGCTCAGGTATGTTGCCCTGGGTTAATCTCTTATACTGCCGTGGTGAAAACGACTCAGTTCTACCGTCGTTGAATTTTTCAGTTTTCACCGGCACTGCTCTCAGTATAGTGGAAGGGTGGCCTCCTTGAATGTTATACGTTGTGCTCACCTGATCGAGATGAATGTATAGCTCTCGGTACGGTACTAGTTCGGGTAACTTCGTGCCTGTGACGGTTGTTGTTGGTTTTATCTCGTCAGGAGACATACCGAGTATCCTCGCTAATGGTCGGCCGAGCCTCAAGGAGGTTCTTCCGTTGTTGATTAACACCACTGTACCGTTTGAGTCGTTCATCTTGAGTTCGGCTCCCAGGGGTTTGAAGACCTCGTCGTTTAGCGAGCACACGCTGTAGTAGCCGTCAGTTATTTGACTGCGAGTTCCACTGACGAACAGCTTATTGTTGCTGATATTAATGTTAGTCCATTGCGGTAGGTAGGTGATATCGCAGAGTGCGACTTCGAGTTGACCTGACGTGTTATCGATCGCGTGCGTCAGCTGAACGGCCTCACCGCTAGTTATTCCTGGAAGTGTTATGTACATATTATATTATATAATTTATATATTATAATATGGATTTAGCACACTTGAAAATCGTGGTGAATGCAGATGGTACGGGGTTTAAAACAACCTTTATTAATATCTTTGAAAAGTATGTCGTGTCCGTTAATAACGCGCAGGCGGTGGTAAACTGGAATCAAAACCCAATGCAGTTTTGGCAGAACCAACTCAACTTTGCTGTGTGGTGTGCGACGACAGGGTCGGGTGTGAAACCAGACTATGGTATAGACGAACTGAGTAAGGCGGTTATTTTGTTTCATATTTATTATCAAACGAGACGAATATTGAAGGAAATAAGTGCTCCTCTTCCCCAAGATAAAGCGTGGAGTATGACGAATAACCCCTATGATAGACGCGCTTATGAACGTATTTGTGGGGAGTTTGAGATTCCAACGAATAAAGACTTTCGCCTTCCTGGTGTGAACCATGGTCTCGGTATAGTTCTCGTGTACTTCTACAGGTCCGGAAAATATTATGCCGGTTCAAAAGATGGTTCATACAACCCAAACCGTCATACATTTACAGGCCCCACAACGAATGAAAAGATCCATGTCAGCTGTATAAAACAAACCAGTCCTGATGCAGCCACAGCCTGGACTAAAATGATCTCAAAAACATCGAAAGGATTCACTCGTGCTGGTACAATACGCTTGAACGACTCGATTCGAACGTACGTGTGGGCGCTGTTGGGTGCGCAGTCGATGACGCGTTCCAACATCCTCGGTAAGGGAACTGCTTACGACGCTCAGACACAATTCGTTTCCAACATTGAGGATGCTATCAATTCTCCAGTTGATCTACCGAGGGCCATCGAACGCTACCAAAACGTGTTAGAATACGCCAGATCGAAAGTCAATTACGTGTTCGGCGTGGGGTTATACATGGCCCCGAGTGATATGCAACTTAGAATAAAAAAAGTGGTGGGTTATAACAACGAAATAGTCATAGCCACGGCGGACCAAAAGTTGGGTATCAACCCCGATATTAACACCCCACATATCCCACACATCCCACCACGTGAAAAGGGTATAGTTGCGCCACCACCGGAGCCTAAAGTTCATGTGGAGGTACCCCCTGGGGTTGTGGGGGTTTCCACCACCTATCAGCAGCATATTGATAATAAAACAGCCTTAGTGATTGGTGGGGTAACTTTGGGACTTATTTGGTTAAAGATTTCTTAGCCGCTACGTACACCAGACCCGCCACGGCGACGATGGCTGCCCACAGGTTTTGACTGAGCCACATGGCAGTTTTAGACAGAGCGCTCAACAACCACGAGACGATGCTACCCAGGATGCCGGGAAGGGCTTCGGCGGCTTTACCAGCTAGTTTAGCTAGACCTTCCCCGAGTTTTTTAATCCAGTCTTTAACACCACCACCGCCACTTGGAGTTCCCCCGCCTCCTGTAGACCCAACAGGGGCACCCCCCACCAGTGACACCACCAAGGTTGATATGATGAAACCCAATGCAGTTAGAATGCTGGCGATGGTGATCCCTTGCTCCCGGAACAATATCCGAATCCTGTTGGCTAAAGTTGTATCTTCGTTCAGTATTCTATCGATTGTTTCCCGAATGCGACTGATCTGGGATCGAAGATGTTCACGATTCGAGGAAGCGGCTTCCAATCGTGTACGTCTCTCGTCTTCTAAATCACGTATTCGTTCATTGATGCGACGCTTCATATCATCATCGTCAGTTTCGGTGAGTTTGGTTTTTTCCCTAGCGATGTGCTCGTCGATTTCGTTCAGTTTCCCCATGTTGTTCACAAGTTCTCCACGCACGCGTTTCACGGCTTCATCTAAGCCGCGCAGTTCCCTTACCGGAAAGTCAAATCCCGGTAACGGTTTGTCCCAGTAGGTGCTCAACAGTTTTTCTATGCTGTCCGAGGCTTCTGTAGCACGCTCTGGCGTCATTTCATCTATAGTGGTGAGGTGGGATCTGGTAGCTTGCAGATCTTCTTTAACGGTCTTAGGTATTGCACCACCGTAATCACGCATGTTTAGATGTTCACGGATAAATTCAGCACCACCATTGCGGCTGGCTAGAGTTGACAAGGCCAGTGGTTTTTTAGTGATCTTGTTAAAGAGGTCAACCTTTGGGGCAGACTTAAGACGTAGAACACCCTTTGTATCAATAAAAAAATCCTTATGGTATCGACCCTGGGGTTCAACGTAGTTTTTATCGCTTTTTAAACTTTCGTAATAATCATTTACCGTTGTTTCTAAAAGTTGTTGGCTCAATGGCAAACTAGTAAATGAGGTCTCCTGCTCATCATCGAATGCCTGGGCACTATCGTCCCACATATCATCCATAGGTATGTCTTCATCCATTAGTATTAAAAATATATTTCTTTTATATAACAATGTACGGTAGAAAATTAGATCCTTTCAGAAAATTGAGAGAGCCATTAGGTGCCAGAGCCGTGCGACAGTCGGTGACCATCACCAACAATCCCAGCAAGATAGACCAGAACCAAACTCTGCTGGTTAGATTTCCAAACCTTGGTGAGAATGACCTCATTGTACCAGGCACTGTTCGACTGGCGTTCAATATCACGTTGACCTCCGACAACGATAAACGCGAGCTAGTGCGGAACGTGGGTCGAGCTATCATCAAGAAAACGACCGTCAAGATCAGCGGTAACGAGGTACTGAGCATCGACGACAGCGACGTGTTTCACTGCTACAAGGATCTCTGGAAAAGCGAGAGAGAACGAGTCAATGATGTGTACCAGGGTATCAGCAAATCAACCCGGGCGCGCATAGGATACGTCTTCACGACAGACCAGCAAGACAAGCTATCGGACGGTGAAAAGGCCATCGCTCTAGCATACGGGAATCGATTCTGCGTGCCGCTCGACTTCGAGTTGCTCACGGGACACGCGCCATTTTACCAGGCCGCGCTGGGTGATAGGCTCGAATACGAGCTCACGTTTAACGACTATAGCAAAGTAGTGCGTACGCCGAACGGTGATGAGGCCAGTTATGCCATAGACAACATCTCTCTGGAGTTCGACATGGTCACTAGTCCGGAGCTGGCCAGGCAGGTTCGAAGCCAGTACTCTGGGAAGATGGCTATCCTGTACGATCGCGTACTGAGGCATAGATCAGTCGTGCGAGATAAGAGCGACACTGTGTGGAATATCAACCTGAACGTGCCGGCGCGATCGATGAAAGGTATCCTGGTCGTCCCCGTGGAGGATTACGATCCATTCCGGAGGGACAGCGAGAAGTTTTTCAACCCCGAGATTGAAAAGGTGGAAGTTACCATCGAGGGCGTGCCCAACCAGCTGTTCAGTCATGGTATGAGACCACACCAGCAGTGGGATGAGATAAAAAAGCTACCAGTGGGGGATTATATAACAAAGGACCTGGACCTCGGCTCCGTGCAGATCGGTGAATACCTGACCACCAAGTACGCCCTATGGTTGGACATGCGATCCACGGATGATGATAAACTGCACGGTAGCGGGCGTCGTATAGATAACGGCAGCGAAGGGATAACCATCCAGATTAATAAGAAGGCTCAAACCGCTGGTAAGTTGAAATTATATCTGTACGTTATTATGGACGCGCAACTTAATATAGACAATGGGAGATTCGTGCAAGCCATCTACTGATGGGGGGTACCCCCCCACACCCCCCAACAATAAACTGCCCCACCTACCCACTGACCCACACTGCGCTATCATATGCGGGCAGACTGGCTGTGGGAAGACAGTTTTCGTGTTGGATATGTTGGAGGGTTACTACAAGGATGTGTTCGATAACATTGTTATCATGTGCCCTACTCTGAGCATGAATAAAACGTACGCGCGACCTTGGGTGATGACGGACCCGGACGTACACAAAATCGACCCTGGAACACGCCTGCAGGACTGGTTGAAAGCTCTTCACGAGAAATTTAAAGGGGAACCGACGCTGTTTATACTGGACGACTGCAGCGCTAATCGCGAGATAACAAAAAAGAGAGACATGCTATCGTACCTGGCCTTCTCCGGCCGGCATGCAAATCACAGCGTCTGGGTGCTAACGCAGAAGTTCAACTCGGTGTTGAAAGACCTCAGGGAGCAGACGCGATGGGTGGCCTTATTTCACTGCAAGGATAGGGATTCGTTCGAGGAGTGTTTGAGAGAGAACGATGTGATGAGTAAATTAGAACGGGAACGGGTAAAGAAACAGCTCGCTGAAACTAAACACGCTAAGCTCGTACTAAAGACCGACCAACCAGTAGCATATATAGTTTGCTAAACAAAGCTAAGCAAAAGCTAAGCAAAGCTAAGCAAAGCTAAGCAAATGCTAAGCATAGCTATGATATTTGAAGTATTTGTCGTGTGCAACTTAACTTTCATTTCTCTGTGTTTTGTTTGTATCGGGTATTATATAGTTAAAACTAAATCTTACTTGTTATATTATAAGATGGAGTGTGAGGAATTGCTCGAACAATTGTCTGTGGAGGGTTCCCCAACTGGGGATTCCCCCAAGCGAGAGAAACTGGTGGCATTGGCTGTTGGCGGCAAAGCCAAACATTACTTTGGAGACTACACTCCAGATAAAATCAACAAAATGTCAGCCGAAGAAATCGATAAGCTGTACGCTAGATACGAATCCCGGCTCGGAGCAGAAATGACAAAAACAATAGGATCGGCTATGACCCAGATATACACCGGTATTGTATCACAATTCCTTCCCATTCCACCAGAGCGCCGACTTTACCTGTGGGAGGACCTAGATAAAGACCCTTTTATCGAACACGCCGTGAGCTCTATCAGCTGCGGGCTGTACCACAAATATGGTATGTTGTTGGCTCCAGTGACGGCGGCGATTATCACGGCAAAACATTGCCAATTTGAGAGAAAGAATAATAATAATAGTATAGATGGATGCTGCACAGGAAACCCCAGTGAGTCCCGAGGTGACGGAACCAGTGAGTCCCGAGGTGACGGTGGAGACCCTAGTGGATTCACAGGAACCAGTGACGGTGGAGACCCCAGTGGAGGTACCCCCCACACCCCCTACAGTAACCAGACAGAAGAATCCTAAGAGAGTAGCTGCCGGTAAAAAACGGTGGTGTAACCAACATAAAGTGACCAACCCAACCCGACTGTTGTTGGCTGTAGGCGTAACTGCTGCCGTGGTTATAACATGGTTATACACCTCCCACAGTGAGCCACAACCCAACAGTGAGAACAGTGAGGGTATGGGGGTATCCCCCATGGTAGACCCGCATATCATGTTATAATTTAAAATATTTTATATCATATACATAATGTCTGAGGGGAAAACGTTCGTCAACGACGCATACCACGCCACAGTGGTAGCCAGTCTAGCAGTAGGGTACGCTCGGTTGACTAAAATGGTGCTTAAACAACCAACTATCAAGCTAGATTTCAACCTGCAGGATATGGGTATGCTCATAATGAACCTTGGTATGGCGATGGCCACAAAAGACATCCTAGTAAAACAAGGAATAATACCTGATAATATAATGAAATAAATATAGGGATGGCCACGATAGCTATGATGGTTGGTGGGGCGTTAGTGAATGCCCTGGCATTTTCCGGGAGTAATTTCCTCTTCTCGAAACTACGAGATGATCACGCGGCTGAAATACAGGAAGAAAGGAAGCGACACGATCTCGCTACTGAGAAATTACAAAGAGCACAGGCCGAGTACGCTAAAAAACGCCTCCAGAGGATCGATTTTATTAACGAACAACTCCAGCGTGAAAACCATGCCGTTCAAACATTCAACGATGTCGATGAAGCAATGAAAGAATACTATCTACTAACTGGTAAACGATTGGAAGCGCTCAATGAACCCACACTCGCTCAGTACTACACACCATCCAAGGGACAAATGAATCGTGAACTGGGCTTCATAGTGTTGGGTATAGCAGCTACTGCGTTGGTTGCTAAGCAATTAAACTAAAATACCTATATAAGTAAACATGAGACCCGCTCCATACCGATGCGAATATATACTTATGGGGAAGACCGAGGCCTGTGGTAGGAAATGCAGGAATCAGGGGTTCTGTTGTTTCCATATGGGAAGTCCTAACTACACGTGTTCTGTGTGTGGTATCGGGGTTAAAGGGCACTACTGTTTATGTAAAGCTCACGGAGCGAACGTAGTCAGACATCAACTCATATACGAGAATAAAAAAGACTACATAAAAGAACGTAGGCGACTGCTCAAGATAAAATCCAATTAGAGATTGGTTCTCTTAGGTGTAAACATGTCTACTGTACATTCTTGAATATGGAAGCCTATCTTACGGTAAAACAATTAAAAGCTATAGCAAAACAGCTTGGATGCCGGCGTTATTCAAACCTGGGGAGAGCCGGGTTAATTGAATTGTTATCAAATAACCAAACACTGATCGATGCCTACATAGATTCACACAAGCTGTTGGAAGACTTACGAGAATTGTGGCCAACAAACCGAGTTTGGTTAATAAGTGATTACAAGAAATAAAATATTTTTTATCAAGAGTGGAGGAGTTACCTCCCCTTACTGTGAACCAATTAGACATTAGTTCTCTTAGGTGTAAACACAATGACTACTGTGCGCGAGCTCAAGAGGGTCGCAAAACAGAGAGGTGTTATCGGGTATTCTAGAATGCGGAAGCCAGCATTGTTGAGATTACTAGGTTTAGAAGTCCCTCCTACGGTAAAACAGTTAAAAGCTCAAGCGAAACAGCTTGGATACACGGGTTATTCAAAACTGGGGAAAGCCGGGTTAACCACATTGTTATCACATGCCCCAGTAGCACGTCCAACTGTAAAACAACTGAAAGCCGAGGCACACGATTTGGGTTTAGGTGGGTATTCTCGTATGAGAAAACCACAGCTTGTAGAATTATTACGACAGAATAGAGCTATTGACCTACAGTTTGTGCGCACTGAGCACGCCGTAGGCAATTATTTGAGAGGTTGGCGCATGCACATTGATAGAAACATAGACATTACAGATATTAAACCTCTGATAGCTGATAAGGTCAACCAGGAACTAAATAATCTAGGAAGTATCAAGTTTCAGATCACAGTGAAAATGTCACTCGATAAGCAGGTTGGGAGTACCACTGAGTATATTCAACCTTACTTCCGAGGTAAACAAGAGGTCGTCACACATGCAGAGACCATTGACGCATCAATCGATAATAGTTTTCAGCAGATACGAGAATACCTAGAACGCTACACACACATGGGGTCCGGGTGGGTTGTAGATAAAATCGATAATATCTATCTAGATATAGCTAAATACGTGCCGTTCAGAGGTGGGTCATACCTAGCCTTGCCTCCCTACTATAAGAACAAACAAGCCATAGTAAACGTTAAGAATAGAGGAAACGATTGCTTGAGGTTATCTATCAGGTCAGCCTTATTTCCAGCTGCCACTAATCCGAACAGGCCTTCTAATTATCCACAGGACGATGGGCTCAACTGGGATGGTATAGATGAACCCACCCCAATATCCCAGATCACTAAAGTAGAAAAACAGAATAATCTGGCTATAAATGTCTTTGGGCACGAAGGTAATACAACAATAATACACAGGGTCAGCCCGGTGAAGGATTGTCAAGTTATTAATTTATTCATGATTCAAAAAGGTGAAACGTATCACTACACGTGGATAAAACATCTCAGCCGGTTGTTGCACGACCAGTCGAAACACGATGGGGAAAAACACTTTTGTGTACGATGCCTACACTGTTTCAGTCGGGCCGATTTATTAGAATCCCACCTGGAGGATTGCCAAGGTGTTGGGCAGACGGCCATACGAGTCGAAATGCCTAAGGAAGGTGAAAATATCCTAAAATTCGACAATCACAAGAATCAAATGTCTGTGCCTTATATTATATACGCCGACTTCGAAGCCTTAGTTGTGGGTGGGGATTCCCCCACACCCACTAGTGGGAGTTTCACACACAAAACACAAGAGCATAAAGCCTGTTCGTTTGGATACATTGTAGTCCGTTGTGACGGGGAAACGAAAGCTCCGGTAGTGTATAGGGGTCCTGACGCGGCTGAAAGGTTTCTAAAGTGCTTGCAGGAGGAAGAAAAAATTATTAGGAATGCATTGTATAAAATCGCTCCAATGCGTATGACCAGAGCCGACATGCTAGCTCACGCCAGTAGCACTAACTGTCACGTGTGCGACTCACCACTTAACGGTGATTCGGTGAGAGATCACTGCCACATAACTGGTAAGTATAGAGGCGCCGCTCACAACGCGTGCAACCTCAAGCTTAAAATCAACCCTAAGACAATAAACATCCCCGTTGTCTTTCACAACTTGAGAGGATACGACTCTCACTTGATCATGCAGGCCATCGCGAAAATCGATGGTAATATATCGTGCATCCCAAACAACATGGAGAGATACATCTCCTTCAGCTTAAACGGACTTAGGTTCATTGACTCGTTTCAATTCCTCCTGTCGTCACTCGACAGTCTGGTCAAGGCCAACAATACCTTCCCTATCACAGATCGATACACAGACGCCGAGACTAGACACCTGCTCATGAGGAAGGGCGTATACCCATATGAGTACATGGATAGTTGGGCTAAGTTCACAGAGACCAGACTACCTCCTATCGACTGCTTTTATAGCAAGCTGAATGAGGCGTCCGTCTCACGAGACGATTACTCGCACGCGATTAACGTATGGAATAAACTGGGTTGTAAGAACCTTGGCGATTATCACGATCTGTACTTGAGGACAGATGTACTGCTGTTAGCCGACGTGTTCGAGACGTTTCGGCAAACATGTTTCAAGCAGTATAAACTCGACCCCGCATGGTATTACACCAGCCCAGGTCTGTCGTGGGACGCCTTGCTTAAAAAGACAGGAGTTAATTTAGAATTGCTTACAGATTACGACATGCACCTATTCATTGAGAAAGGCTTGCGAGGTGGGATTTCCATGGCATCCAAACGATACGCTAAAGCAAATAATCAATACGTGAAAGGTTACGATCCTAACAAACCAACCAATCACATTCTATACCTCGACGCAAATAACCTGTACGGCTGGGCCATGAGCCAGTATCTACCTACAGGAGGATTCGAATGGGTACCAAACGTTGATGTTATGAGCATTGCATCAGATTCGAACAAAGGGTATATCCTCGAAGTTGACTTAGAGTATCCCAAGGAATTACACACATCGCACAACAGCTATCCCCTTGCGCCCGAACGTATGAAGGTTAACACAGACTGGATGTCTGAGTACCAACATAACTTGTCAGGTGGTCGTGTGACGGACGTTGAGAAACTCGTGCCTAACTTAATGAATAAGACCAAGTACATAGTTCACTATCGCAACCTACAGCTGTACCTGTCATTGGGTATGAGGCTGACCAAAATACACAGGGTGCTCATGTTCGACCAGAGCCCATGGATGGAGCCCTACATCAGAATGAACACAGACCTACGAAAAAAAGCCACCAGTGATTTTGAGAAAAATCTCTACAAGCTCATGAACAACTCGGTGTTTGGTAAGACTATGGAAAACCTGAGGAAACGCGTAACCGTGAAACTGGTTAGATCTAGTGAGGAAGACAAGCTCAGGAAATTGATAGCCAGTCCGGCATTCAACCGTAATAAAATATTCACAGACGACCTAGTTGCCATACACATGAAGAAAAGTCACATAAAATTCAACCGACCTGTTTACGTTGGGATGAGTATCCTCGATTTATCCAAACACCTGATGTACGACTTTTACTACAACGAGCTCAAGAAACAGTACGGCGACAGGTGCGAAGTGTTGTACACTGACACGGATTCCCTGCTGATGGAGATTCGAACCGAGGACGTGTACGAGGACATGGGGAAACACCTCGATTTATACGACACCAGCGACTATCCTAAGACCCATACTATACACAACACGGTAAATAAAAAGGTCCTAGGTAAGATGAAGGACGAGTGTGCTGGCACGCCAATAGCTGAGTACATAGGTTTGAGACCTAAGATGTACTCCATATTGAAAGCCGACAATAGTGAGATCCGGAAGGCTAAGGGGGTTAAGAAGTATGTGGTGAAACAACACATCAAACACGCCAGATTCAAGGAGGCTCTGTTCAAGACCCGTACCTTTAGGCATAAGATGAACACGCTTAGAAGTGATGGACATAAGATATACGGACTGACTATAAACAAGACATCCCTATCGCCTATGGACACGAAACGTTGGATAGCTATTGATGGTATAAACACATACGCGTATGGACATGAAAAAATTTGAGGCTATTTATTACAGCCCGCGTGGATATTGGAAAGGAGCTAGCGCAGTAGATAAGCTAGCTAAAATGGCGCGAGTATCACCAGAGAAAGCCAAAGCGTGGCTTGAAAAACAAGCCCTGTGGCAGATCTATTTGCCGGCGCCACGCTACGTACCTAGAAGGAGTTTCGGAATTAACATACCTAATAGCATTCACCAGGCAGACCTACTGTTCCTACCTCATGATAAGAGGTACAAGTATGCCTTAACCGTAGTGGACGTAGCCAGTCGTTACAAGGAAGCCGAACCCTTGACCACGAAAGATTCGGCCAAAGTAGCCAAAGGATTAGAACGCATATACAAACGCAGCCCGCTGACTTGGCCAACAGAGCTGCAAGTTGATCCCGGACGGGAGTTCATGGGTGCCGTTTCACAACTGCTAGCCAAACACGATACAAAGGTCAGACGTGGCACGGCCGGAGCCCATCGCAGCCAAGCTATAGTTGAGAGATTTAATAGGACTTTGGCTGAGCGCTTGTTCGGTCATCAATATGCTAGGGAAATGACAACCACTGGAAAACGATCGACCGAATGGGTAGCGAGGTTACCCGAGGTGGTGTCGGCAATCAACCATGAAGTAACCCGGCTCACTGGTAAGAAACCGGCAGACGCTATCAAACTAAAATCAGTGTTAGCAGAGTCGTCTGCTCCATTGCGTGGAAAGGAGAAACAGATACCAGATAGGGCCTTAGTTAGGTATCTATACCAGCCGGGGGAACACGAGGGCGATAGCCGTAAGCGAGCCACCGATCCTATATGGTCAGTCAAAACTTACAACATAGATAAAGTGGATATGAAAGCCGACGAACCTAACTTGTACTACTTGAGGGATGGGCCGGGTAGGGGATTTGTAAGAGAAGAATTATTGATCGTACCGTACGGCACAGTGTTACCGCCTGCCAAGTCACGGTAAACGTGATGGTGTGGCTTTGTAGTAGGGGTAATATTAGCAAGAGCTAATGGTCCCACCAAAGCCTCATTTAGTAAATGAGGCTTTTTAGAGGGGTTTTTGAAAAGTGTTTTCGGACTGTCATTCCCTATACTACTCTGCCAAGTAAATATATGGTCCTCTGTTTTATCTACTATGATGAAAGCTCATTTCTAACTGAGTATCCCGAACTAGCTGATGTTTAGCTATGATTGTTAATGGAGTATGGCATTTAATAGTGTAGAGCTTTAATAATATGAAAAATAATATTTCAAATTTACCACCGAATCTGAACGGCAACGAATCTGTTGCTGAATTGAAATACATACATTAGGGCCGGGCCGGGTCCAAATTTCCTACCCGGGTACCCGACGCCCTATTACCGGACCCCGACCCGGGTACTCTTTATAACACTTCAGTGAACCAGTCCTCTGTATTGGTTACACCTACTTGGGATGTCAGTCCATATTTGAGCAGGTCATCATTTGACGATGTCACATTGGTCATACGCATTATACTAAAAGTAAAAGGTCAAGATTCACCGTTTTGTGTCCCTTGTGATAAGAGAGTCAACAACTCATGTCCTGCTTGACTGTTGTTGAATTGTGCATCATAAGAGATATATTTCAATGTGAAACATTGAACATCTTTTAACCACCATCAGTTTTCATTTTGATATTTTGTTTGTATTTTTGTTTTTTCTTTTTTTTGCCTACAGAAAGTTTATTACCGTAATCATAACAGATCATCCTGTTACGTTGTTGGGTGTGTTTTAACAAGATTGCTGGGAAATGTGTGCACAGCTGATTGCTATTTCCTGCTCTATTTACGAGACAAATGCACACGGTAATCCCTGCATATAATACAATCCCTAGCAAAAATATATTTGGTAAATAACCTTGTCAAGTGAAGTTCGATGGCACATTTTACATCTTCACTTACAAAGCCATTTTCTGTTGTTACTTATGCATCCTACTTAGCAAGCTAATTCAAATATTTGTGTCATTTGATAAAATATTTCATAAAATATCCATGATGCAGGGCTAAATGAATCCCTTTGGGGCACTGTCATCTTGAAACTGACATGGTTTGTCATTGAAGTGCCAAGCTAGAACAGGCCAGAGGTTGTCTACAAGTATTTCACGATACTTGACAGCATTAATGTTACCATCAACACAACACAAGGTGCCAACACAATACAAAGTTAAAGAATCCCAGATCATAACTGATAACCTGGCCTGTTAATTTTCTTCATTCACACTTCACCAAACGAAAACTCTTCCATTCTGTCCAGTTCATCGCTGAATATCACCTTTTCCACTGATTTTGTACTGTCCAAATTCTCCTTTCCAAACACCAGTGAAGTTGTTTCCTTCTGTTCACTTCCTTCACAACAAGGAGCTTTCTAATCACCCGATGAAAACCACCATTCCGATGCAAAACTTGTTGAATTGTTCTACTGTTTACGTGTTGATGTTGACCTACATTATGATCATGGGTAATATCTCTTAGAATGTTAAATCTGTTCTTGTGGTCACTCTTCAACAGAACATGTTCACCACAAATACTCAGTTTTCTCGGCCTACCACTTCGTTGGCTGTTTTCAACATTATCATGATTCACATATTATTACCAAACATTCTGAATTGTTAATTCTGATACACTTAACAATCTAACATCTAATCAGACAACATGTGACGTCATTGCACATGGGCCCTAATCGTATATCAAGCTCACAAGTGACGTATCAAACATGACATTATGTTCAGTATTTGCGAAGCAAGAGACAAAATACGAGATGTTGCTATCGAAGCCGAATGGCCATGTTTGAAAAGTCACTGTATGTATGGTTTAGAAATGTATTCTTAGTGTGTGCAATCTGTTCATGTAAAACTTTGCAGGATATTTCCATTGTGACATTGTCCAACAATGCTCTAACACTTTCCACTGTAAATTTAGTGTAAAGTGTATTTTTTTATCATTTTTCAGTTTGACTGAAATGTTATGTCAGTAATCACATTTTATTTTCTTATGAATATTTTTGTAAGACTAGGTGTTGCTACGTTTTTAGAAGTTTATGCAAATTTAATAAAGTGCACAATAATTTTTATGATGCACATCATTACAACAACCCCAAAGTCATTTAATTCATGACAGGCTGGCAAGTTTTTAAAATTTTTAGAAAAGAAAATTTGCAGTTTTTTGCACAATGCACCAGCCATCTATTTTACAAATCAAAAAAAGATTTCAGTGATTCCTTCTCTTGCTGCAGAATATTATCTCGTGTTATTAATATCATAATTTGTTTGTCACCATTTCCAAACATTTTTGTTCCCCCCTGATTTAGTGTCTTACCTACTCTGTACTAGTACTGCCATATGTGTAAATTAACTGACTGTCTGTAAACGGTGCTAATGACAGTCCTTTTTCGGGTTAAATCGCCAGGCCATCCCTGATGCATCATTAAATCACATTTCAAGACATAGAATATATATCAATCCTCAAATGAAAAGATGTATTACCCATGCACCTGCATGAATGTAGTGATATTAGTGAACACAGCACAGCTTAACCAGTTATAGATTTGTATATGTACTATTTGTATTGCACATACCCCATACTGCAAGGCTCCATTTAGTGCTTTGTTACTTGCACTGGTGTAACACAATGTTACAATGTGAAACATAGTTATTTGTCAAACTGTAGCGCAAATGAGTTGCTCAGCACAGGGAAAATGACCAATCTTCTTATATGTGAACTTAGCGAGCAAAGGTTTTGCAACATACTTTCCTTGCTTCAAAAAACATTTTTCATGTCAAAATAAAATATCGCCACGATGAAAAGTATGCACCCATTTCTTCACTTGGTTGTGCTCTCACATTTCCAACCTCATATTAAACAATTACTCCAGTGAAATATTTTTTATTCAACATTTATTTTAAGCACAGCTCATGGTATATCAGACCGTTCTTCGCCTGCATTCCCCCTTCCAGCTTCTGGTTCTATGGAGTGATGGAACAGGAGGGTATTATTCCATATGGAATGCTTACAGTTACCTCCCCTGCTTCATTTGCCCATTACGCCAGAAGTATTTTTATGTAGAATAAAGTTTAAGGAAATGTTAACAATAGTGACGACAGGTAAGACAAATAAACTCCACAAGGGTTCATGATAAAATTAGGCAATATGGTATTTCTTTTTAATTTCTGCTTATTCTTGTTCCGTCACTCTGTTCAACCGGAAGCTGGCAGGGTAAATGGAGGTGAAGAACGATGTGAACACCACAGATGACACTTAAAATGTTGAATAGAACATATTTTACATGAGTAATTACTAAACATGGGGTAAGAAATGTGAAAGCACAGCCAGGTGAGGAAATGGGAATGTACCTTTGGTGGCAATATTTTAGTTTGACATGAAAAATATTTCTCGATCCGAAACAAGGAAAGAACATTGTCAACCTTTGCTATGCTTCGTTCATATATAAGAAAACTTGTCATATTCTCTATGCTGCGCAATCCCTACAGTTTGCATGTGGTTAGACTTGCACCAGGTGCAAGTCAAATTTTGACAAGTGCATCAACAATGCAGCATTATGAGCATAATTATATCAGCTGATTTTTCTTCTAAACTTTGAATAGCTATGTCACTGAAACACTGCATCTCAGCTATGACAGCTCTTGTATACAGGGATCAGCATCATCTCTGTGTTGTTATAGTTTCATGGGCACTACATCACAGAAATATGTTTATGTGCACCACAATCTCTGATGTTTGAACGCACTACACAGCAACTTGAATTTAACTTGACATTTATCTAAGGTTGCACATATGCAAGGAGGCTAACATCTCTCTTAATTGAGCCCTGTATTTGTCTGTGGTTTTACTGATAGAATCATTGCACCTGTCAGATTAGTGAAGGGTGGAAAAACTGAAAATGATGGCCTATGTTATAGAAGCGGGAAGACCCACGTTGTAGTAAAGTCAATGAGGTTTTCATTCAGATATTGGAGCTGGTATGTTTTGATTGCTGTACCAATTGTTGCAGCCTAGTTGTTCAGTATTTACTTGTCACCTCATCCTGGGTTCATATCCCCACTTAGATCCTAATGTGAAACTGATTTCTGGTGTGGCCAGGCATGACATTGCTGGAATTTTCTGATGTATGGATCAAAACCATGCTCACACACTAACTTATATAGCCATGGTAGGTCTACAATTTTAGTTTCGCGAAATGATGGCTGTATGTAGTCTTCTTGTATGTCATTGTTTTTTTCATTAGTGCAAGCTTTTTCTTGTTTGAGAGGTCAATTTTGATATTTGTGAGTTGATATTGTCATGTATGTTTTCTGTGGATAATATTTTCAAAAGGTCATGTTGACAGGAAGACCATTCACTAAAGTTTTGACATCAAGACTAGCCTATGAAATTGTTATGACTTTTTACATCCCGCTGACAAGGATGTACAATTCCTTCATTGTTTAAGCAAAGCCTATGTAGACTTTTAACAGATTAAATAGAATTACATGGTAAGACCCGTTAAGATCCAGGTTAGAATAGGGCTTCAGCATGTCAGTGTCGCTGACTTGGTTGACACATGCCATCAGTTCCCATTTGTGCAGATCGATGCTCATGCTGTTGATCACTGGGTTTTCTGCTCAATGCTTGATTATTTACAGGCCACATAGCTGGAAAATTTGCTGGGTGCAGTGTAAAACTGAACTCGCTCGCCCATTCATTTCACTAAAATAGTAAAAGCAGAATATATCTTTATTTTTACTGGCTCTGAGTCAATAAAAATTCCCCAATTTGAAATATGTTCCCAGTTCATGTTAATACAGATAAACTGATGTTATGGCTTTGTTAAGTTAACCTGCATATCACTTTTAACAGCAGGGTGAGAACTTACCACCAGCCTACTGGCTAAAGCCAGTATAACTTTCCACTTTCCTTGTAGCATTACAAGAACATTTTGCAAGTGCCTAACATAGTTTGACTTATGCTAGTTCTGTCTCTGCAACAAGACCAGTGAAATGCAAGATACATAGTCACATTTAAGGGGGAGTGGCACAATTCAGTATGAACATAATTGATCCACAGTGCTGATGTTTCTATATGTATCAGTTCCAACAACCCCTGTTTCAACTATTAAGCAACTGGGTGTTCATAATGTCACTCAGATGTTCACAGCTGAAATGTACAGGAGGCTCACCTGTGACATGACATGTCAGTAATTGATTGGGGACAAGAAGTTCTCATCATCCCTGCTTGTGCTGGCAAAATGAAATGATTGAAGATATACAAATTCAGCAAGTATCTCATCACCCTTGCAGATAATATTTGTTATTAAGTCACAAGAGATAATTATTGTTCTTTTCCATTATAGATCAGTTGTTAATTAGGAGATAGACCTACTGTGTTTGAAAATCAGAGTCTGATTATGCTGTGCTGAATTGATGGTGACTAAATTTCAGTTGGATGGGAACGCACAGCATCAGTTTCTGAAAAATTACTTAAAGGTTTTCAGATTCCAATCTCTTTTTTTCTTTTGATACGCATTCAAGTATTTCCAAGAGCATATAAAATGTTTGTTGATATTTGTGCATTCAATATGACAAATGAGATATTGAACAATTCAAGGGAGACAACTTTGGTGTTCCTTTGACATGTTGTGACAGTTTACATGCAAACCGCTCCTAGTCTGTATTGACAAAACTAAATAGACTGGTGACATGGTGTAGAAAATTTAAAGAGATGTTAATTCGTTTATTCAAAATTGTGGGTGGTGTCGTTGCCTAGTGGTTAAATTGTTCTCTCGTCACACGGAAAACCTGGGTTTGATTCCCTAAATTGGCACAGTATGTGAGTCCTGTTGTGGTGTCCCCGTAATGATATTGCTGGAATATTGCTAAAGTGGAAAAAACTCAACCCACTCACTCATTCAAAGATATCCTGAAGTCAGTGTGAGGCATACACACATTGGTTTGTCAATTTTGCATAAATATTTTTCCATACAAGCGATGATGTTGCAAATAAAAATATAAGGGATATAAAAGGCTGGTTCAGATGAAAGTGAAAAAGAAAATGACTTGCACTCCCAACTTTAGTTTCACCTGTCAAAGTGTAGATCTGATATGGTTCAATGTGCTCAGTGTCAACACTGACTGTTCAGCATGGAGACAAAATGTATACGCAATATCAAGTCATGGTTACCCCAGGAATTCTATTTTTGGAGCCACAATGACTCTATTCTCTTTTAAGAGAAAGCATACATATATAAACATTTGGAAGACATAACATTTTTTGCTGTAAAGTGTATACATAAGAAAAAGTGACAGTTCCTCCTGGAGAAGAGTTTCCTATTTTTGATAATTTGTGCCACTGACTGTGCAGTGTGTTGTAGATGTCATGTTGTGGTATACTTAATGGAGTAATTGGACATGATTCGCTTGTGACAAGATACAGTGCCCCACTCAAGACTCATTTCTCATGATACTAAGGTTGAATCAGCATATTTATTATGTCTTTACTTCATAGGATAATGGTTCTTGAAAATAATATCATTCAATCTTTTCATTCAAACTCTATTATGATGTTAGGCATGTTTTGATGTGATTCATTTCAGATGACATGGCAAAATGTATGTACAGCTAATAGCTTTTTTGGACTTATTTTACTTTAAAATTCCAGACAAGACTTTTAATCTGTAGGTATGAAACAAACTTCTAGTCTAAGTAAGAAATGCTACTGAAATAGTAACTTTCAGTGTATTTTCTTATTGTGAAATTTACATGTGGTTGAAAACCTGATGGTCTTAGGATAATGACATATGTAGACTTTCTCAGAGCTTGATATTAAACCCAAAATTTGCAACAGAAGGTAAACATGGTAAAGTTCATTTTAGAAAAATGTATGAGAAGAATTTTGGGATCATTAGAAATTGTAACTGAAACTGTTATCTTGATAATAATCAGTCTGTCATTCAGTCATAAAAGATATAGAAATTAGAGTGATACTATTACAGATGAGAATACTGTTCACTCGTACATATTTTAGAACTTTTATAAATATTTGCTTGGTATCTGTAAGAATTTTGTGTCTGATTTATGACAGAAGCCTCACTATGGTTGTAAATGTTAGCATGCATGTATTGTGTCTGATTTATGACAGAAGCCTCGCTATGGTTGTAAATGTTAGCATGCATGTATTGTCTGTACTCGTGAATGTTAAATGATAATTGGGAAAACCGGCCGGACAATTGTTAAAAGTAAGAAAGATTCTCTTTATAGACACTTTCAGTTTAGCAGCTGACACACACAGGATGTCATGACATGTCATGCTACATAAGTGGAATATCATGTGTGTTCCTTTCAGCTATTAAACACTGTATGGGAGCTGTAACATGCTCTTTCTATATTGTTTTCTATATGGCATCATCAGTTTCTGCTATTTTTTGGAAAACAGTCTTCATGGTAATGCATGGGTTGTATTGGTCCATACATCCAGTGAAGACAAAATGGTTTCTTGAGACTTGGTAACAGTGTGGACTGACTGTGTGGCCTATATTTCAGTATAGATGTGGGCCAACTGCCAACTAGCAACTCTGAGGTCATAGATGAAGTTTATGTTTATCAAGAGAAAATATCAACTTATAAATTATTATTGCTACTGCACATCATACACCAGTTGAAAGGACTAATCTTACTGTTTATAAATATGAAAGTTATTTTTATCATATTTTTCACGTAATACAACTAAAACGAATTTTTTTAATGAAAATGCAGGCATACACATTTATATGTCTAGATGAACCAAAGAGGAAGAAAAAACTGGAGCCTTTTTTTTATTTGTAACAAGTCATGACATCCCCTTCACTTTTTCTTTCATATGTTCATTTATACACGATCAGAAAATTATTCTAGAAAGATTTCTGAAGTAATATGTATGGTCGTGTATTTCCCGATATCAGTGGCAATTCGCTTGGTAACCTGATACAACAGCGTGAAAATCCTCCGTTTTAAAATCGATTGCACAATAAAGATTGAAATAGTAAATTATAATGTTCGTTAGATAATTTTTATGGGTACTGTTGTTGATTTTATTGTTCAGTTAATGTGATTTGTTTACTTATATCCTCTACGCATTGTTGATTTGCTCACTGAGAACTCGGATGTGGACCCGTTGCCGAAGCATGTGTGTGCGAAAAGTTATTTTTCAATAACATTGCGGAAAATGGTTTACAATGCTAATCTTGTCGATAAAAGTTGTCGGTCAAGTTGTTTCTTCGTTTTCTTTCGTAGTCTTTAAGAATTTAAAGATTTTAATATCGAATAAGATGGTTTCGTTAGTAGCCGCCCTTTGTGTGACGTTGCAGAACACAACTTCCGAATGCGAACTCTGTACACCGTCGCACTGTGCCTAAACAACACAGTACTGCGAAGTTCAGAGTTTGCCATACTCCTTTCAGCGCAGCTCATTCTGTGCAGCACTGTGTGATGATGTTCGATGTTCCATACCAGAAGTTATGTTTCGAAGATTAAAAATAGGTAGAAAGCAACAGGAATATCTTTGACAGGACACAATAACGACAAATCCTTTCTCAGTAAAACAGATTTATAAACTTCCTATCATACAGGTGAGCAGGGTGCGATTTTAAATCGCTGCAGGTAGATTTGAGTGCGACTTTAAAACAACTAGTGCGAGAAAATCGTGATATCGCGGCCCAAGTCAATCCCTGCTGGTACAACATTGATTGGTCCATTACACATAAGTATATAGATATACTATAGGTATTACAGAGATGTACATGAGACATTTCACTTTACTATAGCATGTCTAAGCTACGAGGCATGGTAAATGAAACAGGCTAAATTTCTAACAGATGGTTTGGTAAGAAGACCAGATGGGCACAGTGTGTGAAGCCCATTTCTCGTGTCCCGCATGATATTACTGGAATGTTGTTAAAAGCAGCTTAAAACTTAACTCACTCACTCACTTGGCTAGAAGACATGAACAAAATATATTTTGTCACAGAAAGGCATTTATAATATTTCTGGGCTATGTATCATTGATATAGAATATCAAAGACCGTACAGATCATTAGGAGGTGATATTCTGTCTCAGTGTATATATTCTACATGGTACTTTATGATATCTTCCTGTATCTGATCAGTTGCTAAAACATGAAAAATGAATGTTTGCAAGTGAAAACTTATGGACTGTAATTTAAAAAGTTGTTTGTAAAGCATATGCAATTTAAACTTAAAACAATTAACCAAACATGTATGTCACTCTTGTTCATATGAAAATTCCAAACCAGAAAGCAAACTGACAATTGCAACAACATATCATAACTTTTTGAGGGTTGGGATGTTGGTTATCTGGCATGTTAAGTAGTTTTAACCAATATTTGCACAGTTTTTATGGGTGTTTACCTCGCGCATTCAGATTAGACACCCAATAAGCATTTGCGTGCAAGCATTTTATACTGATTCAGTTTGCTTACAGTATGACAGTATGGCAGTATGACAGTCCCCTAGCTGTCACTGATTGTTTTTAATGTTATGATCATTGGTGGCTAGAATGTCAATTATACTTACTAACAATATGGTCATTTTATTACATCTGCCACCTGTCATGAAATGTACCGAGTTTGAGGAGATTGATGTTACTATTTCGATGTTATTCATATGTATTCCCTCATGTCTAAAACAAATTGTGTTTGTACTTAGTTTCAGTGATGTGGCCAGTCATATAATTGACTCACATTGACCAATGGTTAAGGAACGTGATCTTGTGGCATGGTGCATATGATCTTTTTACAACAAACTGGCAAGAAATGTTGTACAGTCTTTGGATGCCTACATTTACAGTACATATTAAGATTTAATATTATAAATGATTTGTTCAAAACAAAATGAAATATCAAATTATTTTGAGCTTTAAAAATCATTTTCTTAACAATATGTCATATTATCAGGGAGTTGAGATTGAAAGTATGAAATGTTGTTGAGATTGACATAAAGTGATCAATTGAAAACCAAAGCACCTTTGAGCAGCTGAGCAGAATTTCAATGTCATACAAATGTTAGCATAATACAATATAATATTATTTCAGAAAGGAAATAACTATATAAGTAACAATGCTCATAAGTAGTTCCTTTTGTTTTTGACGTGTTGAGGAACCATCATGAATTTTTTAACAGTACATGTTGCTCCAGTAACCAGCCCTGGCCAATGTGGCAACCAGTCAAGACGCAAGCTTCATGAGTACACTACTATGACCCAAAATCTATTGAAATCTTTGTCCTTTGTGCATATTTATTTTTTGAGCATTTTTTAAGAAATAGATAGCTGAGGTTTAGAAAGGGTCTGTAATTGCAGTATAACTGCGATTGATGCTAGGACGGCTTATGTGGATAAAATTGAACTTTTGTTTGTTTTTTGGGTTTTTTTCAACCTTTTTCAATTTTCTAGTCTTCAAGGACACTTATTATGATGAATATTTACTGTGTTTATGAGGAAATACACATGTGGAAACAAAGTGGTAGCCTGGTTCAGTTTTGAAGGTGATCCTGGTATAGCTTTTTTTTTCTTACAGTATAGCAAAACATGACATGTCTTCATTCAACCAGTATATTTTTGTGACAAGGTTTTTATTTTATACATATATTTGATAATGTCATTACTATATATGCTAAAAAATAATTTAATGTTCACTTTTTTAATATATGCACACTATACTAGTCGTGTCTTGTTCCCTTGTCTGTTGTATTGTCAGTTAAGACTTAATTGCATGGTGTGGTGATAGTGATGAATCTGTGATTAAGCTATGGCTGGCTTGACACTGCCAGGCTTAAAATGATGCTGAGAAATTCCCCATCAGATGTTCTAGTGAATATTGTGTTGGTATGACAATGGGTTGTGTGCGAGGTTTGGTCAGGGCAGACCTGGTCGGTGTAATTGGATTTGGAAGTGCTGCCCACTCTTCTGGATGACACGATTTATGCTCTCATTGATGGAAACAGACTTTATCTTTCTGATAACCAAGCCTATAACTACATGCCTACAGTGATGTCTACTCCCTAAAAGGGTTTTCCAAAATATTTTAGTTGTCAGTATTCGTTAAAATTGCAGTTATGAATTCAAGTTTGAAAAGGATGTTACTTATGTCAAGCGTGTCTAAAGTTCTTTAAAACTTCATCAGATTTCACATGAGAGGAGATAAGAACTTAAAGTATTTACGTCAAATTCTTTACAAGGTTGCTGAAACAGGGAGGTGACATATTTCTGCTATCAAAGTCATTAAATTAATTTTTGTCCATTGTGAAAGTTGGTAGTCCCCAGTTAATTGAAGAAGTAGAAACAGGCTATAAATATTGATCATTCCTCCCTACAAAGTCCCTGACAGGGAGCCAGTATTGATTTTCTGACTCCGCTGAATGAGGCTAGCTAGTCGAGTCTGTCAAATTATAGTGGAATGGGATGCGTTGCCATGGAAACCAGCAAGACTGCCTGTAAATACTGGAGTTTAAGACTACGGGCAGATGGACTTGCTCTGTAGAAAGCCGCTAGGAAAAAAGACAGCGGTGTGATTAAGAGACTTGTGTAGTAAGCTGCGATTTCGAGCACTTCGGTGTTGATTTTGTTTAATACAAGAGTCCCGACGTGGGTAAGTTCATTGCCGCCGCTGTGTTTTGCCGTTAATTAATTCTCATTGGTTTAAATATTACAAGCAGGTTGTAGGTTGATCTAATCTCCGCTTCTTGGCCGAGTCAATTAGCGTGATCGGTCGACAAAGCTTTTGTCACGTTAGGCGCTTGCAAAACAGCTGAAGGGTGGTGAAACACTTATCAATATTTGTCATTATTTAATCGACTTATGAAGAAGCTGGGGAATCAGTCTGTGATTGCATGTTACGTGCTATTTCTCCAGGCAGGAGAGACAGGCTTTTTCTGGTCTGCTAAGTGGGTAATTGCTTTCCTTAATTTTGAATGATTGCTTGAGGTGAACTTGAGACAAGTTAAATGATCTTCTTGACATGCTGAGAATAGGGATTTGAAAGTGATCAAGTAAAAGTGTTCATTACGCATGACACCTGGTTAACATTAAGTACAAATGTGTGTATTATTACTGTTAATCACATACTAATACTGAACAAGGTTTATTATTTGTTAACTTTTTCTGTGAATCGAGTAAATTCTGTCTGAATCATGTGTCAAAAAATAGTTTAAACTGCTGTTAATGAATATTGATTTCTTGTCTTTTATCCTTCCTAAGTATGTGGAAGAATGTTTGTATAATTTTGATTTTCATGATAATGGATATTTGTTTTTTGAAAATGTTTCAAAAAGAATTACTCTCCAACCTATTTTCATAGTGATAAAACAGATTTTATCATCAAAGTTGTATTCCATATTATTGAATATATCTTCGGTTTTTAGCGGACATTAATTCACTTTGTTTTATGGAACTGACTGGTGGCAAGCGACAGTATGTTGTTAAACGATTTCGTAAAATTTTTCTGAAAGCACTAAAAGTGTATTTGGGTATTTAAATCAGGTGAAAACAGAAAATATTTTCGTGTATAATTGTTGACAAGGACAACAAACAGTAGCGTTCAAAATCAGACCAGTGGAGGGGGTAGCCAAGTGGTTAAAGCATTTGCTCTTCATGCAGAATACATAGGTTCGATTCCCCACATGGGTACAATATGTGACGTCCGTTGCTGGTGTTCAAGCGGTTAATATAGCTGGTGTGTTACTAAAAGCGCCATGAAGCTTAACTCGCTCGCTCAGACAAGTAGCTCTTCTGTGCATCAGGTAGGTTTTCTAATATTTGGATGGTGGTTCTGCACTTAAATCTCCGGTCTATCAAGATCATATATCTACATTTCATTGGTGGTCAGTAGTTGGGTAAACTGACCAGGTAGTAGTAATGACAGTTTTGTCACTGACAGTTGTTTGTTTCTTCAGACCATGCCCCAGAGAGAGAGCCAGCACCAGCAGGGCTAACACCTGTCCCAACATGCCCAAGAGGAAGCTAGAGGAATTGGAGACGTCGGCAGTGGTGGCGTGCACGTCGTCCTCACCACCGCGTACATCCGAGACTGATGACAGCAACAGTAGCTGCAGCGTGGGCACTGATGGCAGCACAGATGTCACAACCAAAAAAGGTACTGCCAGTGATGTAGTGACAACCAAATCTGCCTAAGCCTTAATTCCATTACAACTGTACTTATTTCTTTGTTCTTAAGTGTCACTTGTATGTGGTTAGTTGAAAGCATATCATACGAGTTTGTTTGTTTTGGTTTTTTGTTTTAGTTTTTTAAAATAAAATCTATTCATACTAATACTGATCATGATAATTACATACAGAATTATTGCTTGTTCTTCATTTCACGTTCATTTTCAGTTGAAATGTACATTAAGCATCTTTTATAAATCATGTTTTAGTGTGTATATGTCTTTGAGCAACTCAAGTTTGTCTTCCAAAATTGAACCATAGATGATTGAAAACTGTTTACTTACTGGCTTATCGTAGCATCCAAACCTAAAATATCCCTTGAAAAAAGTTTTGAACTGATGACAGTTTTGAATCGGTATGAATTAATACTAATTTGAAACCTGACCATTGTAGTTAACGTAAGTAGTGTATGAATACCTTTCACCCATAAGTAGCCTGGTGGTTAAAGCATTTTCAAAATGGATTAATTATGTGCTGTCCATGTATACTGGGATAGAATTCAATTTGAAATCTTGCCTGCCTAATAATAAAATGCCCCTTTAATTAACTGTGAAAACAGAAGGAATAATTTATGCTGTTCCCCAGGAATGTCAACTAGCCATAGAATAAAGGAATATGTATACATGCAGTGAAAATGTTTTAGAAGTAACTTGGAAAATTGAATGGGTGTCCAGGCCGTTGAGGACTAAGCTTTGATATCCTTCTTCCATGGATTCCTTCAAGATCTTACTTGGGAATTGTGAATGATAAAAGATTTAATACTTTTGTTTTGACAAATACTTTCAAACTCTTAGAGTAAACTGCTCTCTAACTTTGCCCCTAATAGTCCCTTGAACATGACATTTGAAAAATAAGAAATGTAGGCATGAGTTACAGTTTTCCTGTTGCACTATCGACAAACAAGATTTCATTCTTCATTAATCCTCAGGTCATTTTATTTTATTTAAGCGGGGCCAATTTCTGTTCAACTAGACTGATTTTTTCCCAAATTGAAATATAAATTGATTTATTTTTCTTAAGTAATATATTGCTAATATCACCATACTGATTAATCAATAGGAGGGAAGTCACTCTTACACATTTGTCTGTTGCAATCAGCAGAAGTAAAACAAATTTCATTGGATGAAAGCTGCTTCTCTAGAGATCAAAGCTTTTCTTGTTGATTACTGCTGTATGCAGATTTTGATATAGCTGGAAGTTTTGCCTAGTCAAAGGCTGGTTGTAGGTTGTCAATTTCTTTTGTTTTGCACAATGTCAAAGTTCTTCACCCACAAACCAGAACTGTCTTTTGATGGAGAACATAGTTGACAAGAATCTAACTGACAATACTGGTATTATAATCTCAATGGCAACCTGCCACCTTGGGTCTGAGATGTAAGGTTTGATATTTTCAAGGTTCTAACCAGTTTTCTTTACTGTAATTGTGAGCACAATTTTATTGTTTTGTGTGATTTATTGTGTTTGTTCATAAATGTATAAATGTGTTTAGAATCCACAAAGCGGACAAAGAAGGCAGTGGCCTTCCAAGGGGTCACGGTGTTCTACTTCCCCAGGATGCAAGGCTTCACCTGTGTTCCCAGTGAGGGAGGATCTACTTTAGGTGAGTCAGCAGTACTGTTGTGCAACTTGTGATGAACTGACACTGTCACTTCCACAAAACATGAAGGCAAGTCATTTTTATCCATATAGGCATATAGTCGATTTGTATTTTTTTTGTTTTTCCATGGAACATTTTGGAGTTAGTCTTATGGTGGGATGGACTTTGTTTCCAGAGCAGAAATCAAAAACCATGCAATATTTTTCTGCAAAACTTTGCAGATATATCAGTCAGAACCTAAAAGTGGTGCCTTTTGCTATATACAGGTTTTTGTGATTTATTGTTTTCTTGGTTTCCATGGAAATGTTTTGGACATAGTCTGAAAAGTGAGAGGTGTGTTTCGTTTCCAGAGCCGAACTCAAAAACTTCTTAATATCTGTTAGTAAAACTTTCTAGATATGTGTGGCAGACCCCAAAGTGGTGCCTTTTGGTTTTTAAAGGTTTTTGTGATGTATCATTTTCTTGGTTTCCATGGAAACGTTTCGGACTTCGTTCGGGGTGGCTTCGTTTCCAAAGCACAACTCGAAAACCATTTCATATCTTTCAAAAGATCTTGGCAGATATATGAGACAGATCCTGAAATTGTGACTTTGCTGGTTTCAGATATATGGCATTTATATTTTTCATGAATTCCGTGGAAACAATTCTGATATGGTCTAAAAACAATAAGTAACTGTGTGATGATTCGTCCTTTCAAATATGTGGGAGCCGGGGAGATATGTCATCTTTTGATGACTCTTGTTATTTTTCTGCAAAACTTGGTAGATATACCAGTCAGAAGCTAAAATGGTGCCTTTTGCTATTTACAGATTTTTGTGATTTATCATTTTCCCAGTTTCAATGGAAACAATTCTGACTTAGTCTCAAAATGGAGGGATGGGCTTCGTTTCCGGAGCACAACTTGAAAACTATTCAATATCTTACAGCAGAACTTGGCAGATATTTGAGATAGACCCCAAAATAGTGCCTTTTGCTATTTACAATGTTTTGGCATTTTTATTTTTCCTGGTTTCCATGGAAACAATTTTGACTTAGTCTCAAAATGGAGGGATAGGCTTCATTTCCAGAGAAAACCATTTCATATCTTTCTACAGATCTTGGCAGATATATGAAACAGATCTTGGAAGTGGTGCCTTTTGATGTTTACAGATATATGGCATTTATATTTTTCATGACTTCCATGGAAACGATTCAAACTTAATCTAAGAAAACATCAAGTAACTCTCAGATGATTTGTCCTTTCAAATATGTGGGGGCCGGGGGGATATGTCATCTTCTGATGATTCTTGTTTAGTCAGTTAACCCACTGAATGCCAGAGGGACATATATAATCTTTTTGTTTACATGAAACTGAAGCTGAATAAGTGTATGCTGACCATGTTAAGATGCACTGTAAAACTGTGTTATTCAAATGCTAACATCAATTGTTCCACACTCTGCCAAAAGAGGGTCAAAGTCTGACTGACAAACTGAGATTTTGTATACCTTGAACAAAATTTATGTGAAATACATAAAAATCCTCAAACCAAATTCATCTTTCTCTGACGTTTAGAAATGCAAATGAACCCCATGACATACAATGAAGAAAGCATGGGAATCTAAGAACTAATGTTCGTAATACTTTGGGCCATCTGTTTAGCTGTTACATCGTTTTATATGATGTGCAATTTCCAAATTTTTGATACTGCACATATGTACCCAGTTTCAATGTGGATTTTGGTATTAGACTTGTTTGGTTCACTGTGAACAAACCATGAAAATATTGAGTGCTTGTCCACAGCAAATGCACTCCCATGTTTACATGAGTTATGATGACTTTGTGTTAAAGATCACATGCAACGCAAAACAACTTTGCAGATTCTGATACCTCTTGGTATGGACTTACAGAAACAAATCATAAAAAATGCAAATCGAACTTGCAAAGTTGAAAAATAACACTTTGAAAAAAACCCTACGGAATCGCAGTTCAAATGATTCACCAGTTTTCCCTCAGCATTTCACAGCTGTGCTGCACTGCTGCCATAGCACATGAGTAGTGATTAGGTTCACTCGCCTTGAACCAGAAAGGCAACTCCTACAAATACAGCAAGTGATGCAATCACTTCACTTTATGAATAACAACTTCTTCTATTGTGTATGATGCGATGTTTCGGTATGGATTCTTATACAATTATCACTCTTATTAGACAACGCTATATGAATCCATACTGAAACGTCACATCATATACAATAAAAATGGTGTTATTAAAAAAAAATCTTACTTTCTTATTGTTCACCATACTTCTGAAATATGTATGTTATATGTCATGAATAAGTGTGAATTTACATCTATGGATAGGAAATTTAATATTTTACATATCAATGTAGTTAGTAGCCATAGATCTTGAACAACTTTAACTTCTTGGACCTTCTAGAATTTCTCAGTAACCCATGCTTGTCATAAAGGTTAACTTATGGGATCAGGTTACCAGACTTGCTGACTTCGTTAACACATGTCGCCATTTCCCATTTGTGTTGCTCAGTGCTCATATTGTTGACCGCTGGATTGTCTGGTCCAGACACAGTTATTTACAGACCGCCACCATATAACTGGAATACTGCTGAGGGTGGCAACTGTAAAACTCTGCATCCAGAAAGAAAATGCCATCCAGGGACTAGAGAGTTGAAATTTCAACTGATCTGAACTGATCTTGTTTGTTCTTATTGAGGTTTGCCAGCCATAAAATAATTTATTGCCCTTTGAAATGAATCATGATCATATTGAAATAAGGTTTTGTGTTTTTTCTCAGGTATGGCCAACAAGCACAATTTTGTCGAGAAGTTCAGCTTAAGAGATTATGCCAAAGAACAAAAGCGAATCCATCGGGTGATTATTGCTGAACAGAGGCGGCAGGGCAAGTTGTTTCCTAGCCCACTGCTGAGTACAGTTATGCTGGAAGATGGTGAAGTTTCATCAGGGAGCGAGTCAGATAGTGAATTTGATGACTACTATTTTCTCCAGCCTGTGCCCATTCGACAGCGAAGAAACATGCTTCGCACATCAGGAGTGAAAAAGATTGAAAATCTTGAGAAGGATGAGTGTCGGGAGATCCGAGTATCGAGAGAAGTCTGTGGGTGTGATTGTAAAGTGTTTTGCGATCCTGAGAAATGTGCATGTAGTCTTGCTGGTATTCAGTGTCAGGTTGATCGACTGTCCTTTCCATGTGGATGCAGCAAAGATGGCTGTGGAAACCTGGCAGGGAGAATTGAATTTAATCCAATCCGTGTAAGAACTCATTTCATCCACACACTCATGCGTCTGGAGTTAGAAAAAAAGGAATGTGAATCAAGTGTTAAAGGCCACTGCACCCGAGATGGGTCAGATAGTATGAACGGAATGTCATCTTCTAATGATAGTATTGACTGGACTCAATTCAACAGCAATGAGAAAGGCAGTTGTCGGGACTGCCAAAACAGTGAGATGTGTAATGCTATGATGCAAGAGGTTAGATATGCTCAACAGAGGTCACTCCTGCCACAGCAGACATTCACTTCCTCCAATCATGTTCAACAACAGCAGCCACAGCCACACACTCAGACCAATGGAAGTCCACTGCCTCGTGTTATGTTGTTCAATGATAGTGATGAGGAAGTTTATCATGCAGAAAACACTACAAACTTCTTTCACTTTAGTAAGCAGGAAGAGAGCTATTCTGAGGCCAGTGAGTGCTCTAGTGACAATTCTGTGGAGGGAACAGATTATCCAAAGTCGTATCAAAACCTCACTGCCATAGGCACAGTGGATGAAGAAACAAATCAGGAATTCTGCTCAGTGTCAAAAGCAAGGACGTTTGTGCCCAAAAACCAAAGCCGGGAGAAATACATGGATCTGAACAATTCCTCAAACCACATGTACAAACTGCAGCCAATATCTGATATGTTGAATCCCCTCAATGCTTCTTCAAACCCCAACTTACAAACCAAAGGTGATTGGCATAGACAGCCTCAAAACCATAGTGACACTGCTGAAAAATCTCTAGGTTCTGTGCCACCAATATCTAAAGAAGTAGATGTTTCCACATACGCAACCATGACAACCACTACTAGAGACCAGTTGGCACAGAAGTGCCCCCTGATTTCATCTCACATGGCTCGGCATGGGGCAGGGTATGTAAGCAATGTCACTACTGCCAGCAGAGCTGCAGCCCACATCTATACTGACTTCGGTTTGGATTCAGACAGTTCTCAGTCTGCAATCCTTGGTCAGTCCCCTAACCTCTCAGAACCATCATACCCAGATTTTGTTGACCAACGATCAACCCTGGACTCCAATCTGGCATATGACAGTGCTCTTGGTTCCTCTTCTGGAGATGACAATTCCTCTGTAGGATCAGGTCCTGACATTTGCATGACAGGCAGTGTAAGCACTATGTCTTTGTCACTCTCTTCAGAGAAAGTCAGCAGCACACCACCAGCAACTGAGAAAGATATCCAAGAAAACCACACTTTGTCTCAGAAGCATGACAAAAAGGGCAGCGACAACTTTGGTGAAATCATAAAGGAATCCATAGTGGAAACTGTTTCTGCCTAAGTGGTTGTCCAAGGCACTCATGACTTTATCATTAGTAGATATATACAGGGTATTCTCAAATGTTGTATGTTTGTTCTCTGTTCATTGCCACTTTCATGTTTCTCATCAAACTCCTCCACTGATATCGTATCATGTTTATGGCAGCAGACCATGGATGATTTATTTTGGTAATGGAATTGATAGGTATTGATTTGTTTCTATTTGTCTGATGAAAGTAGGAGGACAGTATCTGAGTTAGTGACTTAGCATTTAAATTACATTTCTTGTGTTGAATCTTTCATAAAACCTTCTTAGAAGCTGTAGGTTAACCAATGTGCTGAACCAATAGTAGCTCCCAAGAAGCCTGAAAACTGAAATAGCAGTGTTGATAATCAGGATACTGAAATGGGCTGGAATAATAACATTGTGCAGTTTCACAAAACAGTTTAATGAAGAAGTCGTTGTTGAGGCAGCAATGTTCCTAATGAACATACATTTATTTTAACTTCATTCATTGCTTCTTGTAAAGTCATGAGTGTCAGACTGCATCACAATCTGATGACTTAGGGCAATTCCATTGTGATAGATGCTGTAAGCTATACTCACTGAGGAATGTTTGAAGTATATATATATATATACATATATATATGTATATACACACACACAAACACATGTAGCTCCCATTTGCATTTTGCAATAATTCTTGTTGTTGCCATTTCAGATTAACTATTCTACCAATATTTCTGTGGTGATTACCAGTGTCTTGTGTTGTCAGTGTTCTAGTCTTGCCCTATAGACAGGCTGAATCTCAATATTTATGAAAGAAACCATTATTTTTGTCAATGTTTTCCCCCTGTTGTATTGCCAGTCCATTGAGTCCTGAGTAAACCATGCCCTTTGTCAATTGTAGGACAATTGCTAAATGTTTCCATTTTGAGATGTTCAACAATAGTAACTCTACCCCACTGTAACTAAACAAGATGAAGCCTGTCACGGAATTACAGTTATGTGCAATAATATTTACAGTCCCACCCTTGAATCAGTTGGTATTACAATTCTGTTTTCTCAGTACACGTACCACTGAAGGCCCCCATGATCAACAGGGCTCGATTTCGTGCATTGTTACTTGCACTGGTGCAGCCCATTAGTTATTAGTGTAACTATAACCAGGTGCAAGTCAATTTTTCAGTGGGTAAACCTCTGAATAAAACAATAATTCAAACGCATATTTGTATCATTATACATTGCATAGAAAGCAGTGCATCTGAAATTTGTCTGGCGCAACTAGGTTTTTATCTTAGTTGCACCTGGTGCAAGTAGGTTAACATGTCTTAAATCGAGTCCTGATCAAGTTAATGTCTTCCTTTGTCATATTTCCAATGTGTCACAGTGTACCCATGTTGTATATATTGTTCAAGTATATCTCAATAAGAATCAGCCCTTAGCATGTATTATATTTTGCAACCTTCAGTTGACAAAGGGTGTGTTTCTGTATTTTTGTTAAACTGACAGAATGTTAGTTTTCAATTGTTATAGGTGTGAAACTGTTTATTTGGTTGTTTCATTGTGTACATATTCATTGTTGTCAAACATTTCAAAGCATTTAGATAGATGGACCAAACACAGCACTCTGTACTTAAGCCAATTCAGGGCTGTCAGTGATTCCACACTCTACTACTTGTTCTACATCACCTTTTTATGTTGGCATTGTCAATAGTTGATGCAGTAGGAATATTGTGACTCTAAATGGCAATACCTAGTCTTCATGAAAGTACAAAATGCCCCAAAATGGTACTTATGGTGTGGGGGATGGTTTGTGGTCTAAGGGACGTAACTCAAGTCATACCATGATTAAGCACATAATAACTCCATTTGTTTTTGCATATATCTCAATGACATGTGCAATTCATGTATGTTTATGGTAGTTTGTGGAATCTTTGATGCCATGTACATTTCAGAGGAACCGATAATTTACATCAGTGAAATTTTATTTTTCAAAGTCAAATACTTACAAACATAGCAATTTATTGTTTAATGAACATTGCATTTATTGATCCTGAAAATGTGATGTGGTTTATTTTTGTAGTGTCAATGTTTGAAAGGCAAATTGCATTTTCTGACAAGAACACACTTCTCCCAGATGGCATTTTACAGCATTTGACTTGTGGCAAATTTATCTGCTTGCCAAAATTGAACACTAGTCACAGGTTATTAACTTGATTCTAATCAAATTGTAAATGAGGTTTTTGTGATAGAATGGTTTTGATCTAGATGAATAGTTTTAATTTAATCAAATGTTTTGATGTTGCTAAATATATTATGAAAAATGATCCTTTGGTATGAGGTCTATAGGCTATAGAAAATACACTTGTATTTGTTCACCTTGTACTGTATTTGTGTGAAGAAATGCCAGGCAAAGGCATCGACCATTTTGATCAGTTGATGTATTTTTTATGGAAATGCAAGCAGGCAAAGGCTGCAGAAATGAAAACAAACAGTTCTCAGGAAATTACTTTTGAAATTTTGATGTCTCTTGTTGATATCTAAGTGTCAGTATTGTATTTTCTTTTGTCTACGAATAGAACACAAATATGTTTTCAATCAGTGGTATTTGCCTGAGAAACGCAACTGTTATTTCTCAGCCTCTTGAATAAGCTTGTGGCTGAAAAAAGGAAGATTACAAGGTGAGTTATCTCAGTATTGTTGCAGAATTATCATCTCAACACTGATTACAACAGTATACTGTCTGTCTGAACTGCTGTTGTCTTATGTAATTTGTCTTGTTGTTTTTCATCAAGTTTATTAAAAGTTTGACTAGATCAAAGAAATTTGAGGCTGAAAAGATACTTCATTTGGTTATTACCATTGTTAATTTATGTATTGTAATCCATGAATATCTTACCCCTTCTTTTAATGTTGACCCATATGATGGGGATAGATTCCAATCAATCCAGAAACATGACACCTCTCACATGTAGTTTACAGAAGGTTTTTTTTTGTTTTTTTGTTTTTTTTGTATTCTGAAAGACTACAGTGAACCATTCTGAGATAATCTACTTTGATAGTCAATAATGATCAAAGTAGGCAATTCGTTGAAAAGCTGATAATGTCTTTCATCAGTCTGATTGAGAATTTGCTCTGGTTTTATTATTTTTCATAGCACTGGATCAAATATCATTATACATCTATTTATATTGTTTATAAACAACTCCTGTATACATATATACTAGCTTTGTTTAGATGCAATCTTTGTAATATTGTTGTGATTATTTTATTGTTGCCATTAGATACAAAGGTCGTTTACAGCATGTATGAAAGCATGCTGACTAGGGTTGTACATTCTTGCTGCTAAGTGTAATTTGTGACCAGCAGAGGCTAGCTTGTTTTGGTGCTCCTATGTTTCATATCATCTTATCATGGAATACAATGCTTCGTCTACGCAGAGATGAGAAACAAATTTTTTGTCTCTATTATTATCAAGTTTCAAAAGTATGAAAAATATTTTTGTGTTTTTTCCACACCTATTCCTATCCTTAAACAAACTTTCCCTAGTATTGTTTGTTGATATGACTAGACGATGAAACACATCAAATATCCCTCGTTTTTCCTCCTATTGCCCTTTGGGGAGAAGGAACGTCCACTGTAACACAGATAGGAGATTCGGTTTTGTGTTCAATATTTTATTAGAGATGTTCATATTCATACTTTCACACATGATCACGAAACTTTCAAAACGCCTGTAAAAACACAATATTTATACAGTTGTGCCCATGACAAATCTTGTGTTCTTTCATTTATCATTAGTTTTATAATATGATGAGGGTTGCTCATCTCACAATAACCAAAGAGTTCCTTAGAAAAAAAAAATAAGCTATATAAAGTTTGTAACCGTTTGAACTGGATATTTAGTGCTCCTGAGAACTTTCCCAATAATAGAACACATGTCATGAGATTGCAAAGTGACTATTTACCAAATGTTGTGAACTTTGTTCTTACTTTACTTTACTGTACTTTACTTTACTTTACTTTGTGATGTTACTTTCTGAGATATGAATCCAGGGAAACTGACACTGATTAACTGCTGATTAGGGTTGTTGAGAACACAAGTAGGTTGGTCAGGTAAGCAGGCTGCTATGGGATTTGGGGGCTTGTCAATGTTCCTGGCTTGTATGTTAGTGCTTGGTAACTTCAACAGTAGGTAGGCTTCTCTAAGTTAACACCATTTGCTTACGTGAACACAGTAAAGTCACTTTTAAGGCAAATACCTTATGCTTGCACAATGACCATTTCAGAATATCTTACAAAAGGTCAGCTTAGGTGTAGAGTAGGATTCTGTGTATTTAATCAAAATGCTAATGAGGTGAGGGATACTGAGTGAGATGGGAAGGGTTAGGTATGGCCTGCTTTTGGAGAACTGCAGCAAGCTTACATATCACTTAGACATTCTTCCAATGGCCAGTTTTATTTGTAAGTATTATTAAAGCAGGCACATGTTTCCACAAAACTTGTCACTTGACATGTTACAAATTTGTGAAATCCTATAGGCAATATCATCTCCATATATTTTACGAAACTGTTGAAGCAAGAAATTATGATGCTTATTGGAACATAAACATGAAACAGGAGGATGATTGTTTCCTGTTATGCCAGGCAAGCATGAAGGAAGTTGTAAGGAAGGTTAATAGATTGTGATTGCAGAAGCGACCCAGCCTTCTGTACTACTGCTGCTTCAGTAGGTCACTGACGTTCTAGGTTGTGGTTACCGTTACATGCTAGTCCACGTACATGCGTACGACTGTCCACTACTAGGAGAGATCTGCCTGCCAACTTCCACCTCTCTAGATCTGTCTGTTATATACTGTGTACATGTCGTTGTGCAATAAAGGCATGTAAAACATTCTGTGTAGTTTTCAGAATCCTCTTTTTTCAGCCACGAAAAAGCCTTGTCCAAGATTTAATGTTAGCGGCTCTACATAATGCAGTTAAATGCACAGGCATGTTTGTCAGAATGAATTAATGGATTCCTGCACATTTATTGATCAAACATATCACAACATCCTTTCTTCTCAAGATCCTGGACATTTTCTGAAGATCACCTACCACCTTGCTGTTAAAACAGCCAGGTAATCAATAAGCATGTGTAATGAAATTTGCAATTTCATGTGCAACTCATACACCTGGCTGTTCTAACAGCAAGCGGTCCCCCTTCTTTGAAAACAGCAAAAAGTGGCAATGAAATAATGATCAGCTTCTTCATGTGGGTGTCCAGAATTATCAGACCAATCAGATTTGGTCTCTCGTTTTCATGTGACTGGTTTGGTTTTGTTGCCATTATTAGATTTTGCGTTCGTGAGCAATGGTTGGGTCCCAGATGACTTGGACTGGATATGAACGACAGATGTCCAGAATTAATAAATGAGTGAGTTTAGTTTTATGCCGCACTCAGCAATATTACAGCTATATGGCGGCGGTCTGTAAATAATCGAGTCTGGACCAGACAGTCCAGTGATCAACAACATGAGCATCGATCTGCGCAAATGGGAACCGCTGACATGCGTCAACCAAGTCAGCGAGTCTGACCACCCGATCCCGTTAGTCGCCTCTTACGACAAGCTGAGTCGCCTTTTATGGCAAGCATGGATTGCTGAAGGCCTATTCTACCCCGGGACCTTCACGGGTCCAGAATTAAAAAAAAAACATAAATGGGATTGATTACGTAATACCACCATTGCTACCTCACAGATGAAGCTGTTTAAGCTTCACATACTGTTGGCAAATTTAAGGTCATGGCCAGTGTGGTCAAAGTGGATTCATGTTGTGTATGTCAGGTAACAGGTGGGATGCTGGTTTTGATGATAGGCATCCCATACAGATAGGGACTTGTACAATACTGACTGGCACACATCGCCGCATCCTAAATGTGCGCAGCAGATGCACACATTGTAAAAGTATCACTTCACCCATTTTTTTTTTCATGGTACCAGTATGCTACCATAAACCAAATCAAACATGAATTAACTTGCATATCCTGCTTAATGACAGTAACACAAATGTAGGTGATGCTTGGTTTTGATCTTTCCACCTACGTATCTACAATAGATGTATGCTTCCGAAGGGTGAAAATAATGCAAGCGAACATTGTAGTAGCGGATATGGGATGACGGTTTGTGGGTGGTGCACACACAATGCTCTTCGTGGTCTCAGATGACGGCCATGTTCGTTTAACCATCAAAAGGTATGTGCAGTAACACTGAAAATATGCATAAACATAATTAGGTATTTGAGCATAACATGGGTTATACTGAACATCATTGAAAACGCACCACCTGTAAATTTTGAAATAAGGCAATAGAATCTTTTGGAAATGGAAAATTAATGGTGGGAATTTTGATAATAACACACTAGATCGTAAATAACGCTCTACAGTAAAAAACGGATCGTTCGAACACATCATCGAACACATCACATGAAAACAACAAAATTCATGCACATCACACACGAAGGGCACAAATTGCATGCAGAAAGCATGCTGTTCAGGGGTATAAATGACCTTCGGCACAAAACCGTTCTCATTTTCGCAGTACTTTCGTAAGTAAAGTTTTTTCGCCATGCCAAGATTGTCACCAGAGGAACGAGAACAGGCCTTGGGTATGTTGCAGGTCGGCGCTTCAAGCAGAAACATTGCACGACGATTTGGGTGTCATCATTCGACCATTCTGAGGCTTGCTAACAGATACCAACAAACAGGAACCAGCAGGGACCGGCAACGCCCAGGTCAGGCACGTGTTACCACCCCTCGTCAAGATCGAGACATTGTACGGCGCCATATTCGGGATCGAACCTTGCCCGCTGCCAGAACCGCCAACGCTGTCCAGGGTCGACGTGGTTTGATCAGCGCTTCCACCGTCCGACGCCGTCTCCGTGCGGCAGGGTTACGTTGTCGACGCCCTTACGTTGGACCCATCCTGACTGACAGGCATCGCTGTGAACGCCGACAATGGGCTGAACAGCATCGTGTGTGGTTGTTACGACGTTGGCATGGTGTGGTGTTCTCCGACGAGTCGCGTTTTCACTTGCGAAATGCTGACGGGCGTCTACGGGTATGGCGTCGACGGGGTGAACGTTATCATCAGGATTGTGTTGTGCAAACCGATCGGTGGGGTGGAGACAGCATTATGGTGTGGGGAGGGATAAGTTATCACCACAGAACCGATCTGATTGTTTGTCGTGGCAGAGTGAATGCCGTTTACTACCGTGACAACATTCTTCAGAACAACGTCGTTCCCTTCTTTCACCAGCATCAAGATCTGCACACATTTCAACATGACAATGCACGAGCCCACACTGCACGTGTTTCGATACAGTTTCTGGCTAACAACAACATTCCTCTACTTCATTGGCCTGCATTGTCACCAGATTTGTCACCCATCGAACACTTGTGGGATTACATCGGCCAACGCCTCGCACGTCGTCCGCAGATCAACAACCTTGGGAAACTCGACAATGCTTTGCAGCAAGAGTGGAATGCAGTGCCTCAGGACTTTATTCAGAGACTTATCCGTTCAATGAGGAGACGTTGCACAGCTCGTGTTGCTGCTAACGGGGGTCATACACGCTACTGACTTTCCATTTTGACCCCATCTTTATTTCATTGTCAGCTGCATTAAATCTTCACTGTTTTGCTTGATTGTTTTTTGCTTCTTTTCTTTATCAAACACTGGTCTACACAAATATGTAAAATTTACATAGATTGCTCACTTCTGCTCTTAGAAATCCACAATTTTAGGGGTGGTGCGTTTTCAATGATGTTCAGTATATATAGTATTACTCTTTCTACATATTGTTATTGAGATAATTGCCAACCCAGGCAATACAAAAGCACATCTTTAAATGAAAATAGTAAGATAGTGATATTCCATGACTATATGACTAGTACACATGGAGAAAATTAGTTCTTACATATAAGAGCATATACTTCACTTGCCACTGTGTGACAATGAGTTCAGCATCCGCTTATGCAGTACAGGATTACACCACTGTTTGGCAATGAGTTCAGCATTCGTTTATGCAGTTCAGGATTACACATCCAACCAACGGTACTGGTGGTTAGAAAACAATAGTTACATTTAGTTACACACCATGCATTATTCTAACACGTCTTTAGGAAATTCTCTACAATACTATATATTAGTATATACATATATAGTTTGTACTAACCTGTATAATGAAATCCTTAAGCCCCAGAAATGTCGCACAAGGAAATAATTTGTAATCCTCAGAAATGGCTGTTGTAACCCTGCTACTTCAAAACAATATCCTCCATTTTGAATTTATAGTGAGACACCTGGACACCATTTGGGTATCTATTTTTAGACCATGAGTCACTCCTGTCTATTGTATATTGAGATCTATTGTGTGAACACCTGGAGTGTCTATATTTAGACCATGACTCAGATGGCTATTTTTAGACTCAGATGGATCATGTAATTCCCCCAAACAGCCGTCTACACACAAATGCAGGGATATATTTAACTTAAAAGGTTTGTATTAGCTTTTCTGTCAAAATCTTTTCTTGACAATTGTAAACTATCCTATCACTATTTACAGATGCGTAATATTGGAACTTACAAACTACCAAGCTAATACTAATTAAGACATGACTAGGCTACATTATGGATAGAATTAAATTGCTTTATGTTTCTGGAGGTAAAATGCCTACTGTAGACTTTTCCCATGTGTAAGTATACGCCCAATCAGAAGGTTCCTTTGTATTAATGGCATGCTGAATACACTGGGGCGAGGGCCATGTACACAATGTTTCAAAAAACAAGAATTCTGAGGATGCATCATGGCCGAATTGATACGCCTCACTATGTCAGCACAACAACATTACTTTTGATCATCATCTACGCATTTGGTATACGATGATGTGTCAACCAAGTAAGAGGCTGATCACCTGATGACATACTTGTGTGCGCTACAGGGGTGGTATAGTGGATGTATATATGTGAGACCATATGCTGTCGTGATATTCATCCTGAAGGACGATAATGCAGGATTTATTTACCCTAGGGTCACTGAAGGCCTCCTTTGAGCAGGACACCTTGGTCCGATGGATGGTCATATCACTCAACCTCCTCCATGTACATTGTCAAAGGATCTGGAAATAAATATATACAACGGTCTTGACTTTGCAACCGTTCAGAGGAAAAGATGGTGGTGGCAGTTGGCTCTTGAGAGTCGGGGGTATTTGGGGAAAGAATTTGTTCTGATGATTTCTGGGCTCATTTGGACACATACTCTCGTATTGAGGTGTTCTGAATGCTTATTGGTCACGTGTTTTATTCACGTATAACTTCAATTTTACAATTTAAAGTGGTTATTTATTACTGCAAACCTGCTTTAAGTCAAAGACACTGGCAAACGGTTGCCATTTGGTGCCAAATCAATAATGTCCTTGCTGGAATCTCCAAACTGCGAGATGCACAACAACACAACAACAGAGAGAATAACCACCTGAGATCAACATTTGATACATAATCATGTAAAAGGCACTGTTAAAGATCACACATACTCTAGGGGGGTACAAATACATAAGTCATATATTGACATCGTTATAAATGAAACCCCATTATTAAAACTACTTATTTCAAAATTTCATTACCTTAAATCGACCTTTTGGAAAACAGCGCACAATATTCTCTCCCGCGAACGAAATTTCAACCATTCAGACGGGCGGGCCTCCGTGACGTAATATGAGGTATACCTATATATGTGGGTGGTATTCATATACATTTCAGGGGATGGATGATCTTGTTTATAAGTTTGTCTAAACCTGCAATGGTGACAACTGTTCTGAAAAATGAAAGCTTCATGTTTACACAATCTACTGCCATTACATTTTTGTCATCTGCTTTGCTTATTCTCTGAGATGCAACTTGTTTTCATAGATGATTCTATCCAAATCGCTTATTGTTATAATGGATATTGATCATCGTTCTGTTACAAGCGGTGTCATGCAAAATCTGATTGGTCATGATTTTCAAAAAACTATTTAACTACGAGTAGGAAGTAGTTCTGATTTTTTAACTTGATGAAAACAAACCATAATCTAATTGATTCTCAAACTGGCTTTACACCGTGACGCCAAGATTTAAAAAATTGTCGCGAACATCCGCCAGTCTGAGAATTACTGCTATTTAGGATTGTTTACACCGAGTTACAAAAAACTAGTGTCTACTGGTAGTAAAATATGTATCTGAATGATGGACAATAGGATTTTGCATAGCATTGCTTATAACATAACAATTTCTCTCTTGGAAGCGAGGTGAGTGTCAATATATAATGCTACTTCACTTTGACCCAAACCTCGATCGATTCCGAGGAAGAAATCCATATGTTACAATTTGTGTCATGCAAAATCCTTTTGGTTATCAATCATTTACTAGTAAGTAGTTCTGATTTTTTTTAACTCGATGGAAACAAATCTAAATAGCATCTTCTATCTTGGGAGCTGATTTAACAGGTACAGACTTCCACAACACTCGCTTCACACAAACAACATATTTATTGTTCGCACGAACTGAGATGCAACTGAGAAATCTGTGCATGGTGACACAATCACCCGACACCTGAGAGGATTTGGCTCCGAGTGTGTGACGGCAACCTAGCGATTCAACATGTCTTTGTTGATGTCGAGAAATCAGCAAATTGACGAGTTTCTTACTCATGTACAACCAACTGAAATTCCTACTTCACATGACGTCACTGCAGGGCTCTGGCCACAGAGTTGCCTGTGAGATTTCATTGGTAGGCGATAGGGAAGGAGGCAACTTTTTGGCAACTTGTAATGGTCGGCATTAATTAACCACGCGTTTTTTCTATATGTAATGGTTTAAAGAGTATATAAAGGGACAATGTACTAGGTGTATAAAGGGAAAATCCCAAGCCTTTGAACTACATTCATGACCATGAACTCCCACGTCCTGCTTCTATGAGTACTGAAACAGGCAATGAGATTCAACACAATTTCAAACAAGACAAGCATTGTCCCTAAGGTGACATAATCCCGAATCAAAATATCGAATCCAATTTGAAAAGGAATGACAGTGAAGGTCGTAATTTAAGATGATGTTAAATGTCAACAAAAACATGACCAGTCAACCTCTCTTGATATCTTGCCCGGTAGTTGTTCAAACACACAAATATTGTCAAGACTCACATTGAACTTGCCATGAATGTCATAGTGTACGAAGCAAATAAGAACCACATTTATTTTCAACATAGTCCCCTTGTGAGTCAAGACGCTTGTTCTATCTTTTCTGCCAGGCACTGATGCCATCTCTGTAGAAGACGCCATTTTGGTCCTCAAACCAAGCCTCAGTAGCAGCAATATAAGCTCATTATCGTCCTGAAATCTACGGCCACGCAAGTGTTTCTAGAGATTTGGGAACAGACGGTAATCACTTGGTGCCAGGTCTGGAGTGTAGGGGGGATGCGGCAAGATTTCGTACCCGCATTCATGGACAGCAGCGGCTGCAACGCGAGAGGTGTGTACTGGAGCATTGTCTTGATGTAGAAGAATACCACGTCTGATCTTGCCCCGGCGCTTCTCCTTGACTGACTGTCGCACTTGCCTCAACAAGTTAGCGTAATATTCCCCATTCATTGTTCTTCCTTTTGGTAAGTAATCTATGTGGATGACGCCTTTGCTATCCCAGAAGACTGTCGTCATTACCTTCTGCACTGATCTGGAGGCTTTGAACTTTTTGGTCCTGGGAGAAGTGACATGTTTCCATTTCATGGATTCTTGTTTGCTCTCAGGATCATAGTGGTGGATCCAGGTTTCATCACAGGTTACTAGCCTAAAGCGAAAATCTTCTGGATTCTTGTTGTATCTGGTTAGCATGGAGTTACTTATGGTGACCCTTGTTTGCTTCATTTCATCTGTAAGCATTCTTGGCACCCATCTTGCTCATATCTTAGACATGACGATATGTTCATGAAGAATTGTCTCGATTGACCCATGTGAAATGCCTGTGGTCTCCTCTAACTCGTGGAGAGTTCATTTTCACGGCCGTGAGGGGGGTCTCTTTCTGTCAATGTGAGCTGTTCAATAACTTCTGAGAGTAGGATACCAAAACTTATATATCACATCAGCTACACCCCAAGGTTCAATGTCGTATCATAGGATGAAAAATGCTCAAGGCTCAAAATTTATTGACATCCTCTCGTAGTGTTCTGTCGGTTTCCTGACAGGAATAAGGGTCGGGTGCATTTGTTAAGGAAGGTATAGCCCAGATTATGTTTCCTAGAAATAGAAAAGTCCTCTTCTTTTAACTCTTGTTTTTGGTCAGATAATATTAATGAACATTGTGATAAGACCGAGTGAACAGTCAGATGCTGCATATAGTCAGCCAGACTCGATGACGATGACGTGGAAAGAAACTTAAGTGTGTGAGTGGACATCGCGGCTGGAGTTTGTGTTAACTTAATCGGTTTCATAATTATGATTCAGCTACTGATTCGCTTTGCACCGAACTGAGCTGGTGATGTGTCACATCGCATAAACCGAGTATGGTTGTTTTGTTGACATGGCGTACGTCACACGTGTATGGACAGTCTGTGGGAAGTTATTATTTATTGTTTGTTCCAGGACCTTGCACAGGACATATTTCTCCTTTACATCTATCGTCAGAAACCCTGCTTTATATATGACGTCTTGGACAAGCTTAGTCAGTCTTGGAAAACTGGTGCCCTTGCCCCAGATAAACACAGAACTGACCTACTCAGTCAAAACGTGTGCTGTATTCCCTTCTATGATATGCCAATACTGAAAAAAGAATAACAGTTAATGTGAAACCACTCTGCTCTTCCAATGTTGTGCTAACATTCCTCCAATGAGAATGTATAATCTGACCAGGTATGAGTTTTTTATGTAGGTGAGCGATCGGCGAAGAGGTTTCTGTTGAACTATGGTAGAGGCACTGTTTATACTGTTAGTCTTATTCCAAAGTGGCTCTATATCTCTTCAGTGCTAGAAGACCAATAACTTGCCAAAATATCAAAGTCTTGGCTTGTCCTCCAGAATGCTGTCACAATTCATCTGTGAGAACTTATAACGCTTCTTAGGAATTATTTAGTTAGAACCCAGCAGAGATGTGTGGAAATCGGGCAACACTGTGTGATGTACAGATCCCCTCATATATTGCACGTTGACTTCCCCATTGATGGATTAGTAGTCATGAAGAGAACGTCGAGAAGATTCCACTTGCCTCCGAAACTGGCATGAATCTGCGTGATGTTTGTGTCTCCTGCAGTGTGTAACTAACATTGGTTGCTTTATATCGCGGCCACGAGATACGACGTGAAGCGTAACGCACGAGTGTATACTTGGACAGTTAAAATCACCTGTCAACAGGACGCCGTTTATGTTGGTGGCCATTATCCCTCCTGGTGAAGTCTTTATATCCGTAATGATGTGTGTGTCACGATAAGGAATATGGAAGGATCCAATAAATACTGTATTATTTTTCAGGGGATTTACTCAACCAGTATGTAATCACAACTTTTGCTGTATTCTGGTGATGAGGTTACAAATTTCAAACAAGGTACCCTGTTTTTTCCTGTATGCAGCATGGCCCTCGGGAAGACGTCGCTTCACATCGTGGGGCGCGATGGGCGAGCTGGTTAAAACGCCAGGCTAGTGATCCAGCGAACTTGAGGTGTCGGGATCGAGCCAACTTGTGACCGGGTGTAAAAACCTTGGAGTCACCTTGTGTGCAGACTCTTTCCAGTTGTCACAACCCCTAGTGTACAGTACACATCCCTGTGCACTTAAAAGAACGTGCCAATCCGTTGGTATACTCCCCAGGGAGTTGAGATTAGTTATAAGATGTGATGCTGAGACGGGCATCCAATGATTGAGAGAAACAAATAAGAACGCCTTGAGCAAGCAATAGTTGCATGGATATGTGCGCTATATATATATATCCTATATTAACAATAAAAGCTTGTCAGTGGATGCCCTTCCTTGGCACAAAAAGCATATACTAAAAGACATGATTGCATGACTCGCTGCTTTTACTATTGTCTCTGCCACGCCTGTCGCTTTGACCCCGAGGTCCATCCATGGTACGACCCTGAACATGTCTACAGCATCCTGAAAAATGATGCTTTCAAACTTTTCTGGAATAGGCCCATATACAGCCTGAGACGAATTCCTGCCAACAAACCTGATCTTGACCTTTCCAATAAAGCCAATGAAATTATTTATATCAGTGAATTTTCTGTCCCTTTTGACAGCAATGTGATTGGCAAGATTCAGGAAAAGCATGATAAATATGTGGACCTCGCCTTTGAAATGTCTCGCATGCATCCTAAGTACACTGTCGTCAGGCTCCCCATTGTCCTCAGTTCCCTTGGTTTGGTACCTCCTGATCTCTTGGCGCATTGCTGTCTTTAAGCTAGAAAGTTGTACTTTCTGTATTTGCTTGTATTGCCAATATTGTGGTTCACATGATATGACAGATCATATGAAGGAATGATGCTATGCATGTAAGATCAAAGTAATTTACCAAACAACATATACTGACAGTAATAAATTGAGGAACACAGGAAAATTCAAGCATTCCTTTAATATCTCCAAGCTTTCATCACCAGCTTTCAATAGTGCTGTGGGAGGAAATCTGAGAATAAAAACAAGAGTCATCAGAAGATGACATATCCCCCCGGCTCCCACATATTTGAAAGGACAAATCATCTCACAGTTACTTATTCTGTTTTTAGACCAAGTCTGAATTGTTTCCATGGAATTCATTAAAAACATAAATGCCATATATCTGTAATCAGAAAAAGACACCATTTCAAGATCTGTCTCGTATATCTGCCAAGATCTTTTGAAAGATATGAAATGGCTTTCGAGTTGTGCTCTGTAAGCAAAGTCAGCAATGTGTTTATGGAAAAGAGAAAATAATACACCATAAAAACCTGTAAATAGCAAAAGGCACCACTTTGGGGTCTGCCACACATATATACCAAGTAACACTGACAGACATTAAGAAGTTTTTGAGTTCTGCTCTGGAAACGAAACACACCTCTCACTTTTGAGACTAAGTACGAAACGTTTCCATGGAAACCAAGAAAATAATAAATCACAAGATCCTGTACATACCAAAAGGCACCACTTCAGGTTCTGACTGATATATCTACCAAGTTTTGCAGAAAAATATTGAACGGTTTTTGAGTTCTGCTCCGGAAATGAAAAACACACCTCTCACTTTTGAGACTGTGTCCGAAACGTTTCCATGGGAACCGAGAAATATAAAAAAAACCTGTACATAGCAAAAGGCACCACTTTAGGTTCTGATTGATATATCTACCAAGTTTTGCAGAAAAATATTGAATGGTTTTTGAGTTCTGCTCCACAAACGAACCCCACCCCACCATAAGACTAACACCAAAATGTTCCATGGAAAAACACAAAAAAATATAAATGCCAAAAATCTGTAAATAGCAAAAGGCACAACCATAGGCTGAGATTACTAGATCTATCTAGTTTGGTCTAAACATATTGAACGGTTTCTGAGTTATGCTCTGGAAACAAAATGATTATGGACGGACGGATGGACGAGGCATTGACTATATGCCCCTGCATTATAAGATGAAACAGATGAATATTATCCCTCATTTACTCAAAACACTGCCTCGCAAATGTAGTTGGGGGCACTGGAATCTGTCTTATAGATGTGCCTCAGACATGCTGTTTTCCCAAACTGTCAGTGATCACATTAAACTGCACCGTTCATGGAAAAAAAAACTCTCTGAAAAATGTACTTATTTCTTATTTCTTAAACTTATTTCTCAAACAATACAACACATAAAATCTACTGTCATGATGTTAATATTGGTATTACCTTGGGGTTCCACATTAGGATAAATAGAAGTAGTGTTCTTCTAGTTTTGTAAAGACAAAGACAATGCTCTAGTTTATGAATATTTTCTATTTGATTTTGTTATTATTTAGAGGGTGATAAAAGTCATTGCAATGAACAAAAAAATATTCAGAGAACTTCCATGAAACTCCTATGCTTTGTTGACAAGTGTTATCTCTCCTGTATCTTGTCAGTATGTATATTTTTTTAACTTGTCTAAATATATTTTAGTGTATAGAATGTTTTACTGTAAATGGAACTATAAATAATGGGGACTAAACAAGGAACATTTGCTATTCTTTGAATAAAGATTGAGAAAAGAAAACAGATATAATGTTAGGTAAAAATTAATCTCAGATGTACCGAGGATGTAGAGGATTTGCTGTTAGCGAAGTTCTGGAAAGTTTCTATCATTATACAGAAAGAATGTACATGTTTGTAACGTTTAACTGGCGTATTGCCATTGGTCCTTGATCATTAAAAGTAAAAAGGACAAAAACTATATACTAGGTGTGTCTGTTTTATTATCAATATGCTCCTATCAACCATCTTGGACAGAATACTATTAAGATGTTAGACATTTGCATAGATACACTAATACATTGTGCATTCCATACAGTACATTGCTGGGCATACATATATCAGCCTTTGAGAATCCCTGCAGGAAGTCTGTCTAAACAGGGAGCCTATATAGAGGGGGAGAAGAAACTCCTCGAAAAGCCACTGAACGTATGTCTCGGGTCGTTACGTAACCAGTGTAGCCAATATGGTGGCAGCGTAGTATTTAAGATTGATCCCGGTTTATTTTCAACAGCTGACTAAGTTCGCTGAGTGTTGTAACAACTGAAATCCAACATGTAGAAGACAGGTTAACTATTTTGTCACTTCGGTTTAAGTCAAATAATTGGTATTAGTGTCCGTATTAGGACAGTAGATTTGTAGTAAAGTTTCAAGTCGGTAAGTTATAGCTCACTGGCTTCTATTCTCGATGCACTGTGAAGAGAGACTTAATTGTGCCGATAAAAACTTCTTTCACACATTTCACACGTTTAATTTTTAGAAGGAGAACATACCTTTAGTTGAAAGGTATTTGCAAGTAATAGTGACAGTTTTATGACTTAAAAATTGTTAGGGTGTAATTGAGGTGTGTGAAATGTGACATTTCGCCATTGAAATGCTATATGCCGTTGTTTGAGTATACCTAGTTACTTCCTCAAAAACATCTTTCACATACACCTTTAATTCATATGAGGGAAATATACTATCAGGTGAAATGTGTTTGCAAGTAATAGTGATAGTTCCATAATCTAAAACAAAATGTTAGGGTGTATTTGCAGTGTGTGAAAAATATGACATATTGCCGATCTGATCTGCTTCACCATTGATGCTTGAGGGTTATAGATCCATTCTTGTGGATCGTATTATTTGACAAAACTGGACGCTTTTGTGAGAGTTTTACACTATATTTTTTAGGGCAGTGTGACAGTGTCAGTTAACGTTTTGTTAATGTCCATTCCATTCCCCACATGCAATAAGATATCTGAATTAATTATTAATGCAAACAAAAATGTTTCAAAGTAGATTTTTTAAAAGGACAGCTGATGTTAACACATGTTCTGATGATATGTTTGTGTTCTTTAACATGTTTTGGGAGGAAAGGTCGCGGTGTATCATTTATTCTTTCATTCATTCACATATGTACCTCTTTCTTTAATTCTTTTTCTTCATTTCGTTCATTAATGCACATGATTCTTGCTCTTGATTCTTACTATAATTCATTCATTCATTGTAAAATTCCGACTGATACAATAAACTGGCTGAAGTTTTGTTAAACCAGGGATAATCTAAAAGGTATATATATTGTATTCTAAATAGTCTCCCTGGTTAAACACAACTGAAGGTGCACTGGGAACGAGCCAAGTCACTGTGTGCGTTGGAGCATGATGAGGCACACGTTAATTAGTACAAATGGTAAAGAAAGCAAGCGAGTGACCTATCCCTGTTGTAGAGTATCCCTGGTCTAAAACATCTTGTTGTCTGAAGTATGATACATGATAGGTGTGTATATTTTCCAAACAAGAAACAAAATTGGTTGTATAATTAAAGGGTCACAGTTTAAGAAACATCAGAACACAATTTGTAGGTACATGTGTGCATGATCTATGAAAACTAACTGTCCAATCATCACAATGCATAAACCATCATCACAACACATATGCTCGGTAGCATATCTCAAATAGTCAAATCCATAACCAATGAACAAACCAACCAAACATGATCTGATGAATTTATTCACTGATGGGAATTTCAATTGGCTTAGTAATGCAATAGTGAAAAACTCACTAATACACATAAATGGTTTCATGTTTTCACAACCAGGAACATACTTGTTTGAGTGGCAAACGTTTGAAAGTACAATACTAGTATTGAACAAATTTTGATAACATACAACAAGAAGTTGTTATCTATAAAGATTTTTCAATATAGATATATACTTTTCTACATATAGGGCTTTATCTTTATTTTCACATTTGTTTCCTTAATATTTAGCCTATCGAATATCATCATTGATGTTTTACGGATATTCAGATCATGGACTTTGTGACATAGGCCATTACACAATTTTGCACTGTTTTAAACAAAAGCCAGGAATTGTTTCAGTGGATGCAGACACCACGGTAGGAAAATCAGACTCCTAAAATTATACAGTAAAGTTCCCCTGACTAAAGAGTAGTTTCTCTTTTGAAAACTGTGGCAAGAAGACATGAGTTCAATGTGCGACTGTTTTATAAAGATCATATTAAGCAGCATGTCTTGAACCATATGGATCAGAAACAACTGAAACAATTTATTGAAACTAACCACCCTCCCAAACTATCATCACACATTTTTTTCTGATTGAAGGATTAAATGATTAACTGTACAACTGCCAAGTAGGAATAGCTGCCATTTCATTTGATCATGTACCCCTACTGAATATAGATCACAAATCAAGCTCAACCATGTTGGTCTGGTTGCTGATGACTGCCAGCAGTCTTGCAAATAAGAGATAAGAAACTATTGGCTGAATTAGGAAATTGACTTTTCATTTAGATCCAGTCACTACCCTATGCTTTGCTTGTACTGTGCAGAGAGTTGTAAGTTCCTGATAGATTAACCACAAAACATAACATAAGCTGATGATTAACATTTTGTTCTTCAGCCTAATTCAATTACTTTATTAGTAATGCAGCTTTAGAATGAATACCAAACAAATTTTCCAATATTTTTGCTATTATACAAAGCACTCTATTCTTTACCTAACTATGAACAATAAAATATAACAAAAACTCTGCCGGCTGTATCCTGAGAAGAGGAATTTTGTAATGACTTGGCACTTGTATCTATGACACATCCAGACTGGCAAGCATGGTTTTGTATTCACAGAGAATCTCAGATTCCTCCTTCAATGTGAGGTCAAGGTAATCCTCCTCGTCCCTGGAAATGTCAGACATCAGATTGTCCAGTGCTTCCATCTCCTTCCTTTCTTTGGGATCGTCTCTGTTCCTGGACGGACCTGTAGCATGGAGTCTTGGCTTTAGATAAATACAAGCTGTACAAGACTTGAATACCACCCTGTCATGAAGCAAAACAAATGCTTCTCAAAGAAGTCCTTAGTGTTGGTTTTATGAGTTGCACGGAGTCAAGTCCTAACATCTACTGACAAAGATAGGTTGTTAAAAAGAATTTTGTAAACTTTCTCATTACCATCTCATAAACAACTTAACACCTCAGCGGATACTCACACGTTTCTTAAAAGTACTGGTATGTACTTTTTGACATTTAAGTGATACATAATTACAAATGTGTGAATAACAATCATGACACAAGTGAAACTTGTATACGTGTAGATTCATAACTAGAGTGAACTATAATTATATTTAACACTTTATCCCCAAACTGCCATGCCTTAACAGTTCAGTAAGTGATTACAACTCTACCTATTTGCAATGCATAAATTGTTTTCTTGTCCCTTTCAAAACAATTTTATCTGCTTTCCTAAGAATCTATCAAGTACTTCTAATGGTGACCCTCAATATTCTTCTGTGACTATTGACATGAACTTGACATTCTACAAGTGTGTGGTACCTGGCTTGGAGGCCATGGGCGGTATAAAGCCTCCAGATCTGATAAGGTCATCTACAGCCTTCTCAACATCCCCTTTGTGTTTCTGCAGTGATCGACGGCCCATCTCCAACTCAAAACCCAAGGCTGTCAGCTGGAAAGTGTGTTGGCAATCTCATCACAAAAAGTACACTTTGCTTTGACATGAGCACTAAATATACCAGTTCACTTGAAAGTCTCTGGTACTAGGCATCTGAATCTGAATATGTCTCATTTAATGTACACTTGTGTAAAACTACACAGAAATACTATCAGCAAATATGGATACTTTTAAAAAAACCCATTCCATCTTGTTGCGTCTTCCAAATTGACAAAAAACCCTTCATGTTACATTTTGGAGCTACCAAGAAGATATCATCAATACGTACAAAAATACATAAAGAACTAGATAAGGATTATCCATAAAAGATCAAATGTTTCAAGTTTCATCATTCAGTCAAAAGAACAAACATCTCCCTTGGATCCTAATTTTGTTACCAGGAATGTTGTGACCTGATGAACTAGTGCTCACTGGATCTCTGAGATGATATACAAGTATACACTGCTGTACCAGCTACATGTAGAATAGTTACCTGAGCCAACATATCGTCTGTGACATCCACATCCTCCCACTCGTCCTCTGGATCAGTTATTTCAAGCAGCTCTGGATGTGTCTGTAGAATCTTTAGAGCAGAAACATGACAGATTATCTTCAACACATATCATGATACAAGACCTACCTTCTTTAAACTCATCTGTACGTCATAAAAAGGAAAGCATCTTTCATTTCCACAGAACTCTATGAGCATTATTTCAGTGTTATGAGAAGGAAGCTGTGTAAGCTGAGTGTGGTGTAAGGACTGACCTCCAGAGCCAAGTTGACATCATTATTACCCTGTTTGAGAGCCTCTGCCGCTGCACCAGAGCCAAACCCCATTCCAACCAACATGTCCATATTTTGCATGTTCAGCCTGTGTAAACATCAATATTACATGCTTCAATCCCATCAATAAAATCATGATTTAATACAAATGGGTCCATTAACCTTCGACAAATGAGCACAAAAAATGAATCACCACCCGTAAATGGTCAGTGAAAATGAAGACTACTACTGGACAATGTTTTAAGTCTGTTTTACACAGGAGGCTGAACACAACTTGTGGGTGCGCTGATACTTCCACCACTGTTGTGAACAACACTGTCCCTTACAAGATCTGGTTAAAAGACTGAAGTATTGCCATTGTGACATCATATTTTACATCACACACACTATGTTATAATGCTGAATCTGAAAATTACATGACATCCTTGGCCCCTCCTACAAAACAACCTCTGCTAAATTAACCTTAACCACTAGGGCTACAACAAGGTCATCTTAATTACACCAGATTCCTAAAGCTATTAACTTTGTGTTTGTACAGCATATGTCTGCTGAAACCATCACTTGATGTACTGTTAGAAATAAACCTACCACTGAATCAAAATAGTATATTCATGAACCTCTATACATGTATATAAATAGATATACACATTCTATGAATATTCTCCTGCATAAAACAAATAAAAGTATAACATAAGTTAAGTTTAACCTCCTCTGAGGCTGTATCATGAGAGATCAAGTCAACCATGACAAAGGTCTAAGGTTAAAATCTGACAACTGATGATCACTCTAGAGATGAAGTTGTTCAGTGGAAGACGATTCTCCTGTAGTGTTTGTATAGAGGGAACGTTTAGACGTTTAAGTTTTTCCAGGAGAGCTATGTCAAAGACACCTGGTTCCCAAAGGTTGGGCAATACTCCATATGTCTGGAATGTTTAGAGAGATTTGTTTCTGTATCGTTTACCAACTCCTGTAAATGACCAGTACTGACCATTCTCCGCTTGCAGTTTTCCCAAATTTCTTGGCTCTCATCCTTTCTTTCCTTTCTTGATTCACCTTCATATTCATCTCTTTCTTCTCCTGAAGAAGACAAACTGTCATATATTATCTCTAATATCTACTGTTATGATTTCACAATTCAAGGCTGATACAGGCCTTCATTTGTGGATGCAGTAGTGAAATTAAAAAAGTCAATATTACCAAAGAATCTTCAGATATAAGATCTCAAATGTAGAGATCAATATGATCACTCTGGATGCCATGGTCTGTTATAAATTCTTCAGGTTTGACACTCTGCAAAACTGAAATACCTTTCTCCTGTTGATGATGTGGTCCACGGCTTGCTGGACATTCCCTTTACATGCCCTTAGAGCAAGTCGAGCTTCCTTTTCTTTGAAGCCAAGAGTCATCACTGAAAACAGACGTCACGGACATCATTCTACTCTTCCTGTTGTAGGGAAGCCTATCACATTCTTATTTAATGCAAGTATACATCAGAGAAATACTCAGCCCTATCTTACAACCATAAATATCATTAGTAGTTCAGTGATCAACTCCACCCTCTATCAAATAATTTGGGTGACTTCAGTTGTACTTGCCTTCAGTAATGAGATTCTCATCCACTTGTAAAGACTTTAACTCGTTTTCAGCCTGTAACAGACAAATATGTAATAGCAAGAGACATCTTGGACACAAATGATACTCAATAATACCACAGCACATATTTGGAGGAAAACGATCTGTTACCTGGGCAATTATTGATCTGATCTGGTTAGTCATATACAAGAAAATGTTATGGATGTCAACTTCTTCATTGTTTTCACAACGTTTCTGGGCTGTTCCTTGCCCCTTCATCAGTTGGTGAGTCATGTATTATTTTTGAGGATCAAAAAACCCTGGGGCACTAATATGTCAGTACTTCAATAAATAGTTGCAAACATTATACTCAATGTAGAAATTCCAACAGTCATAATATCATGTAATCTGAAGGAATCAGAATTAAAGCTGTATTACCTGGTTTAAGAGTTTGGCTGCAACCTTGACTCGATGTTGATGGAAGGCCATGACTCCTTGCAGGAGATGGAGCCTCATGAACAAGGCCTGGGCTTGTTCACTCCCTGTCCCACCCTGCAATGGCAACAGCATGGGGAGATGTACTGAACTTACAACAGAGCAACATCAGCATGGGGAGATGTACTGGATTTACAACATGGTGACAATGGCATGGGGAGATGTACTTGACTTACAACAAGGTGGCAACAGCATGCAGAGATATACTGGACTTACAACATGGTGACTACAGCATGCAGACATACAATGGATTTATAACAGGGTGACTACAGCATGCTGAGATATACTTGACTTACAACAGGGTGGCAACAGAATGCTGAGATATACTTGACTTACAACAGGGTGGCAACAGCATGCGGACATATACTGGACTTACAACAGGGTGACTACAGCATGCTGAGATATACTTGACTTACAACAGGGTGGCAACAGAATGCTGAGATATACTTGACTTACAACAGGGTGACTACAGCATGCAGACATATACTGGACCTACAACAGGGTGGCAACAGCAGGCAAGGGACTGCTTAATAGTCATGATTTTTCTTCCATGGGAATTCCACTCTGTGAATTAGCCTTCATGCTTTTCACCTACATTTTAACTAAAACTGAGAAGTGTACTGTATATTATTTAGCATACTGATTCTCATGTACCTTCACTGCTGTCAGGCGCTCATTATTAGCACCGTAACTTCGGAGGAAACATTTTTCACTCTGTTCAAGTCTCCATTCTAGAAAGGAACAAGATGAAAGCAAAGCAGCATGACAAAACGCATCACATTTAACATTTAATGGTTGTACAAATCTCTTGTAAAACACAACAGTTCAGAGGGATGATTAAATATGTGCATTCATCTTCACCTGTATTATTTATAGTTGTCTTGCAAAGGTTTAGCTATGACATTTTGTACCTGCATCAGGAAGCTGATCCACATTCTTGAGACAGAGATAGCACCATACAATATCCAGACACAGTACAGCATAGTTGTCAACAGCATTCAGTAGTTCAGCCTTGCACTTGCTGCAATAGACAAACAACAGAACTATATACCGATCATAGGTCCCAGGACAGACGTGTGACAAAGGAATGTTTTAACATTTAGGTTATCCAAAATTCCATAACCATAACATTTCCCAAGACTGGAATCTGAAACTCTGAGGTTTCTGATTTGAGGTCAGACTCCTCATCCACATGACAACAGATGTAACCCTGTCAGAAGCTGACACAAGGTAAGGATGTCATCTGTGGGATGATTCCATGATCTCCTACTTATGTATATACACTACACTTCTGTAATATATCTAATTGGACATGTGAGTGGAGAGTTTTTCCAACTACTGTTCCACCAGACTTTCTTCAATGGTCATGTAAACAAATGGATGGAAATATGAAGTCTTTATTTACTTACCTAAACTCAGTGTCAGCTTCCAGGAACAACAACAAAGCTTGAGATATCTCCTTCTTCTTCAGCGATGCACGTCCCTTCTCATGCAGTGTCATAGCAAGGGTCAGGGCCTACAGCAAGACAAAATTGTATGAATGAGGCCAACTCGACTAATATTCTATGTCAACATCATCATATATTGAAAAGTAAAGTAACCGAAAGACAGACAGGCAGATATGTACAGGAAACAAGGGACACTGCATACTGTTATATATAATAATTCATTCCAACAGCAATAACTTGTCATTTGATTATGTTGATCAGAAATGAGAATGAAGTGACTAAGTGTATCATGATTTTAACACATACACACTACTCACCAACAAATATGCACGTCAATATGCTGCTTGTAACTAATAAACATGACAAATTTAAGGCAAAGCCATGATGTCATAAGCATTTTTAAGACACAATAATGTTCTACAAACAATTACTGTGAAGCGGTCAGCATGTGATAACACATCTAATACATGGCAGACATGTGTAGACTAGTGCACAATAGCCTTATGATGCAGTTAATATTTAAACATGCTAAATATTTAGTCTACAACAACTTCACTATCAGTTCAATGTCAGAAAACTATTTTCAAATGATATGGTAAAATACAAGAGGGGTGTTGACAAACCTTCTTTTCTTCCAGAGGCAGCTGTAATGGCTTCCCAGTCTGGTCGGCAATTTGGATGTCAAAGTCATCTTCTTCTGCAACATTAAAAGCCAGATTAAAGATGAAATGTCAGGTAATACTCTTAAGGATTATAGTTTGTCTGCTTTTCATTTGCTGCTAGTATTACTTTTCATTCATTATTACATTTTAACTATCATTATTATGTGCTGGTATGGCATGAAACATCACATAATTCTGGTTTTATAATTAATTCATAAACAAGCATTGTCACTAAGGTGACATAATCCCCTGCCGCATGTTATCAAATCAAACAAAAGAAATGAAAGTGAAGGTCGATGAAGTAAAATGTCAACAAAAACATTACTCTCAAACTCTCTTGATATCTTGCACTGTAGTTGTTCAAACACAAAACTATTTTGAAGAGTCACTTAGAAGTATTCTTCATTGGAGTCAGGTGCTGAAAACTGTATGTAACAAGCTTAACATGCAATTTAACAAGCTGAAATCTTCAGTCAACATGACCTTGAAAATTATGTGAAGGTCATCAAAATTGACTGGTCTCTGTGCCTTCCCTAGATAAAATTTGGTGATGAATATGAAGACAATCCACGAAATGGTTCTTGAGATATGTTGCTGACAAACTTAACATGCAGCTAACATGCCGAAATCTTCAAATTGTTGCTGTGACCTTGAAAATGACATGAAGGTCACCAAAATCGACAGGACCTTGCATCGTCCCTAGATTGCTTGGTGTTGAATATGAAGAAAATCCAGTGAACCTTTCTTGAGATATCTTGATGACAAGGTAAAATGCTAAAGTCCCCTTGTGTCCTTGAGATGAAGGTCAAGGTCACCAAACCTGACTAAGACATTTCTTTTATTGTGATAAACCTAGATATTAAATATGAAAAGAATCTAGACAACCGTTCTTAAGATATTCCAATCTGTACGTAGGGACAGATGGAGCCTAATACTATATATCCCACTTCTCACTAAACGCGCGACAGGGTATAATAACAGCAACTTGATTGATATTCATATACATCCATCAATGTTGTAATGATACTAAAACAAGTGTCACCCACCTGAACAAACATTCTTCTACATGGCCTTGTGCAACTATACAAATTCATTTGATATTGCTAATAAATAAAAACAACTGCCTTTCTTACGTTTTGTATGTTGTTTTTGTATAATCATGATAACTGAGAATGATACAAATATACTACACAAGACAGCAAGGTATTTCACAAAACTGCTCACTGGGGATCTATGATTGATCACAGATTTGTTCGTTGTAGCTCATTCTTTCTCACTTTTACAAATGGAAAGAGCTTTCTCACTCTTTCCAACATGATGCTCACAAAGGTCATAGTCAATTCAAAATTAGAACATCCCAGAATACATATAGTTGCATGTGATAAAAAAAATCTTCTCAGTACCAGTACTAACAGATGTCTGCATGGAATGTTGCAAAACATCAACATCAGTAAAAGGACAATGTGCTTTTATGGTAAAGATCTACCTGAGTCTATCTTGGATGTGAGAAGTTCTGCTGCTTCTCGAGTCTTGGCAACATTAGAGGCCTGTTGCTGTTGCCTGTGTGCCTCTGCCTCAGCAACAGATAGTCGCACTGCCATCACCTTGGATCCATTCTGACGAAAAAATATATATGATTAAAACATCAGAATGAACTATGTCTGTGAGACAAAAACTGTTATTACCAGCAGACAGCATTCCTGAATGTCTGCATTACAAATTGTGAGGAACACATCATGCCTTGGTAAATTACTTTTGCCATGCAATGTACAAACCTTAACATTCTGTTCTTGCAAGGAAGTATTGTCTTTAATGACGCGACCACAGGTGATGAGCTTGATCTGGTCAATAGGAAGATTAGACTTCTGTGCCACCTTCTTCCGTAATTCTGATCCATCAGAACTTAATTGGATTTCTGTTGTATACGCTTGCTTCCTCAAACCCTGCAAATTGACATATGAACAGATGAAGTTGCTGTTTCTTAAACATCTGTTTTTAGGATCTAGATACATATGTGGATACAGCAGAAAAAAACCAATACGACCCAAGAACATTAGTCCCGTAATAGTATTAACGGAGAACATGATTGAATAAAAAAAGTAAGTCAATATTGAATACCAAACTGTTAATACAATACAAACCCACTGAACATAAGCCATTTAATGGCTGTTAAAGTAGTGAAAGATTACAATTGGGTATCAATGTTATAAAACTGAAGCATTAGTATTAATGTAAAACATTTTTTTTCAACAGAACAGAATATTACATATTCCAGGAGGATCCTCAGTCCCATACCTCTTCAGTTTGGCAGCCAGTAACAATCATTTTCAAAGTGGCTATGCCTTCCTTCTGAAATTTGTCTCGTTCAGCAAGTTTTTGAAGAGCATGTTGCCTGAGAGATTCCAACAACTCAACAACTTCTGTATCTGGAAGTCCCAGATCTTTGGCATATCTGTCAATCAGTTCCTATAATATAGATCAAATTAGGAGAATGAAAAATGTACCACATACAAAAGTATGTTCATTCTTTACTGACATCTTCATGTTCAACCTTTACTGAGACTGGTATGTTCAACATTTACTGAGATTAGCATGTTCAACCTTTACTGAGATAGGCATGTTCAACCTTTACTCAGACCACAGGTAAAATGTAGCGCAAATGAGGTGCGCAGCATAGAGAAAATGACCAGTCTTCTTATATGCGAGCGAAGCGCTCAAAGATTGGCAACATACTTCCTGTGTTTCGGGTCGAAAAATATTTTTCATGTCAAAATAAAACATCGCTACCATCAAAAGTACACACCCATTTTTTCACCGGGTTGTGCTCTCACATTTCCAGCCCCATGTTGAACAATTACTCACGTGAAATATTTCTTACTCAACATTTTAAGGGCAACTCTTGGTAGATCAGACCGTTCTTCGTCTCCATTTCCCCTTCTAGCTTCTGGATCAACGGAGTGAAGGAACAGGAGGGTATTATTCCATAGGTAGGTAGGTAGGTAAGGTTTTAGGGCGACCTTGGGCCTTAAAAGACCTATATGCGCCCAACACTTAACAAACAGTTACATTCTTGTCCAGTTAAATTACGTCGTACTTATCCGTTTTGACGAGGAAGTCTAATACAGCTCTTTGTATGCAACCATACATTAAATTATCGCCAAGTATTGCGTTCAGCGTAAAAATAGTTTTGGTTTTATTAAGCACAATGTCTCTAAGAGCCTTGCGTGGGTTTTCATGAGCTGGACATTCAATGAGGTAGTGCTGAACTGTTTCTGGGCAGTGTAAGTTACAGCTTTCACACATAGGAGAGATGTCTTTATCTAAAATGCTTTTATATGCCTTTAATCCACAGTGTCCTAGCCTGAGGCGAGTTAAAACAACTTCATCTCTGCGGCAACGCCTACGGATTTTAAAATGTTTGTTTACTGCAGGACAAATCGAGTACATGTGTCTACCTGTAGTTTCACTGTCCCATGTATTTTGCCAAGAGGCATTTATTGACGATGAAATGACAAACCAGTAATCTCTTGGAATGGGCTTAATTGATTGAATATCTGGCTGTGGTCTGTTGCAAGCCATCTTAGCAAGTGTGTCGACTACTTCGTTCCCAGCTACACCAACATGTGCAGGGATCCAAGCAATATCACAGCTGATGTACATGGAGTTTAGAACAGTATCAAGATACAAGATGTCATATATAATGTCACTGCGTGGACCTTGGATACCTGATTGAATTGCTTGTATAGCTGATAACGAATCAGTAAGAATTATTGCTTCGTGCTCGTTATCTTTTACCCATTTTAAAGCTTGAAGTATAGCTGTCAATTCTGCTGCAAACACAGACAGATGATCAGTCAATCTAAATCTTTTAGATAAACCAAGATCAGGAATATAAAAGGCCCCACCAACATGACCGGTTCTGGGATCTTTTGAAGCATCAGTGTAAATATGAGTAAAATTACTATATTTGTTGTGAATGTAGTCTTGGGTTAGGATTTTAACAACACATGGTGACATTTGTTTGTTTACAAGCTCCGATAAATCATAAGAAATCGAAGGTTGTGTTAAAGTCCATGGAACCGTTTTAGGTAGAGATTGCGCAGCATTCAGCTGAAGATTGTTCAACTCGTACTGTGATGCAAATTGTTGAACGAGTAATCCAAATGGTGGTTTTCCATGATTCCAATCACACATGGCATATTCCACACAATCACACAAAATATCAGTTGCTGGTTGATACCTAGATGAAGCTTTTAAAGATAAATAGTACTTAAGGGCCACTTTAAGACGATGGTATTGCAAAGGAGGTTCTGAGCATTCCACCTGCAAGGCAGAAACTGGTGTAGTAGGAAAGGCACCAGTGCATATCCGAAGAGCTTTAGCTTGAACACGATCAAGTTTAACCAAATGACATTTTGCAGCATTCATGAAAACTTGACAACCGTATTATAATCTAGACAAAATGAGTGCTTTGTACAAAAGAAGCAAGGACGATTTATCAGCACCCCACTTTGTGGAAGACACGCTCTTCAGTAAATTGAGAGCTTTAGTGCATTTTGATGAAATGTAATCGATGTGGCTGGACCATGTGAGTTTTTGATCAAAGATTACACCCAAGAATTTAAATTCTGAAACAAATTTTATGTCCCGACCACCAATGTGTAGCTTCAGATTTGGGGGAAGTTTACGTCTTGTGAAGAACATAGCAACTGATTTAGAAGTGGATACCTTGAACCCCCACTTTGAACACCAAAGATCGATAGAATTTAGAGCCAATTGAATAGATTTGTGAACAAACTCAATGTTTCCAAAACGTCTCCAACAAGCACCATCATCTGCAAATTGTGATGCGTCAATATTTAACGGAAGTTCAGAAAAGAAATCATTGATCATGATATTAAAGAGCAAAGGGCTTATAACACTGCCCTGCGGAGTGCCATTTACAATAATTCGCACGTCAGACACGTGTTGCCCAATACGAACTTGTATGGTTCGATCAGTTAGGAAGGACTTTATCCACTGTAGCATACGTCCCTTTACCCCTAACCTTTGCAGTTTAAATAAAAGGCCATTTCTCCATAACATATCATATGCCTTTTCAATGTCTAAAAATACACACAGCATATACTCTTGGTTTCCTAATGCTTTCTGCGCTTCATTTTGTAGTCGAACTAGGTGATCTGTGCATGATCGAGTTTTCCTAAACCCACACTGTAGCCTCGCTAATAATTCATTTGATTCTAAGTAGAAACTCAGACGATTTGTGACCATCCTTTCCATGATTTTACACAAATTAGACGTTAAGGCTATTGGTCTGTATGAAACAGGGCGAGATGGATCTTTACCAGGTTTAGGAACAGGGATAACAACAGCATGTCTCCAGCTCCTGGGTAACTTTCCAGATATCCAGCTTTGATTTATGATAGTTAGTATGACTTCTAAAGATGAATCGGGCATATGTTTAAAGTGTTCGTAGCACAATTCATCCGCACCAGGAGATGTATTCTTACCTTTTGATATTGCAGATTTTAATTCTCCCAGGTGAAAGGATAAATCATATTCAGGAAAAGGTTGTAATAAAGAATCTGAAATTTTAGGGATAATCTCATTCTCTAAATATGTGACTTCCTTTTTAAATTGAGTAGAAAAGTTTTCATAGCTGCTAACAGCCTCAAACTGATCTGCTAAAAGATTGGCTTTCTCTTCACGGGAAATAGCACTTTGATCCAAAACAGGAATAGGGGATCTATTGTGGTTCCCACTAATCCTTTTTACTTTGGTCCAAACAGAAGACAAGGAAGTATGCCTGTTTATTGTAGATATATAAGAACGCCAACTGTTGCGTTTTAAAGAGCGTACAAGACGCTGGAATTCAGCCCGTTTTTTGCGAAAGTCTTCTAAATCAACAGGTAAGGATGTCCTGCGAAGTCGGTTATAGGCCTTTTGTCGAGCTTTATCAGCTTTGTCACAATCCTTATTCCACCAATACTGAGTATTTCGAGTATTTGGCTTTCCAGAAGTTTTCCCAATAGCTCTTTCTGAGATTTTAGTCAAAGAGAAAGTTAGATTGTAATTTGACCTTTCAATGTCATCTGTAAGCAAATCACACGTTATTTCATTTGAACAATGTTCAACAAATTTATGCCAATCTGCAGATTTAAATCTCCATCTAGAAATTCCTAGTCCAAGTGTTCGAAGAGGTTTAAATGATATTTCAGTGAAAACTGGAAAGTGATCACTCCCCAGACTGTCATTTTGATAAACACCCCACTGACATTTGTGTGATAATATAGGCGAGACAAGGGTAAGATCCAATGCTGAGAAAGTAAAGTTACTAGTATTTATAAGGGTCATTTCGCCAGAGTTTAGCACTATCAAACCTGTGTCATCCAAAAGATTTTCTACAACTTGACCAGCATGATTTGTATGCCTGCTTCCCCACAGTACATTGTGACTATTAAAATCACCACATATCAAAACTGGTGTAGCTATAGAATTTGTCAGCATTTTATAATCATCTAAAGATGGCGTACCATTGCTGTATATATTAACAATGGTTAGGAATTGCTTCTCTTCTGAGACAATTTCCACAGCATTTGCCTCAAAATTAAGTTTCGGCAAGGTATGGCTATTATATGTTAAATCCGATTTAACAAAAATAGCACAACCGCCACGTTTGGGATTTCTAGTCTTAGGGTCATATTCAATGCGGTCTTTTCGCATGCAAACATAGCCATTAATTTTGAACTGACACTCAGGCCAGAGAAAGGTTTCTTGAATGCATAGTACATCCGGTTTGAATTCCAGTTTTCCAAGAAACGCTTTAAGATGAGGACCGTGTGCCACTAAACTCTGTTCATTCCACTGCAGAATAGTTAATAGTAAGATGGCGCTATCCATCATGATTTATCAGTGGAAAAAGAACGGAAGATATCTTGAGATATATCAATGTGGAGATGAGACTTTGCAGCGGACATAATTCGATATATTTGGTCATCACGGTTTGTAGCACCAAAGCTGACTGTGATAACCTCTAGCAGGAATGCAACAAGATTTTCAGTTGAATATTCAACTTGGGATGTGCTGCGATCGCCAGATAGATGTGTAGACTGCGAGTGATCCAACGACCTATCACCATTGATAGAACACTGACAAGAGCATTTATTTGCTCTGTTCGAACCCTGAGTGACCTTCACTGAAGGCAGACTTGTTGCAACTTGCTGAGAAGATGAAACAACTGGCTGTTTATTAGGACGACGTTTGACAACATTTGCAAATGACACAGGCATAGTAGTGTTGTTCTCTTTGACCATTTGTACGGCTTCTTTATAAGAAACTTTGTTCTCAACTTTTACACGTTGGATTTCAACCGCTTCCTTGTATTTACTACAACCTCTATAGGCAGCGCTGTGTTTTCCTCCGCAATTTGAACATTTTAAGGTATCTTTAGATGGGCAGGCATCATAGGCATGATCCCCACTGCAGCGAGCACAAACCTGAACTGTACTTTTACAATTGGTTGATGTATGGCCGAAACGCTGGCATTTATAACACCTGAGGGCTGGTGGGACATATGCTCTTACCTTGAAGGACTGATAGTACATGTATACATGCTCAGGGAGTGTAGTACTTGCAAAAGTTAACAGAACTGATAATGTCTGCTCTTTTTCCTTACCTCTGGTCAAACGTTTAGCATCAGTAACTTTAAAGGATTTCAGCTGCTCAACTATTTCATCTTCAGAAATATCCAGATCGATATTGTAAATGACACCTTTTGTTTCTCGCAGACTTTTGGGGACATAAGCTTTGATCTGTTTACCACAAATTCTCGTTAAAGAGAGAGCCATTTTGGACTGATCAGCCGATCTGCAGTGTAACACAATGTCACCCTTATCCAACCTCTTCAGGCTATGGATATCACCAACATGTTTTTGAATGTCCTTAGCTAGTGCAACGGGACTGACGGATTTCAAACTGACACTAGGGTCGACCGAGGAAAAAATAACAATGGGTTTCAAATTATGTTCATTAAAACTACATTTTGTCTGAACATCGTCATCATGTTTTCGTTTCGGACGTTTAGCCAACATAGCATTATATTTCTCAGCGAATTCAGCATGAGTGGAAGTTTCCTCAAAATCATCAGGAGCCGACCAGTCGGCTGTAAATTCCCCATCAGAATCTGAATTCATTGCTATCACTGTTGTCGACAAGCCTAATCCGCGAAGTAGGGTCTGCACGAGCCAAACGTGCCACACGCACGCACAAAGCCGAGCGTGCTCAGCCAACTGAAACACGAAAGTGAGGTTCACGAGCACAAACTTACAACTAAAGGCAGTTACAAAATATAATTACTAAATTAATTACCAAAGCAAGTTTCACCAACTATGCTTATGGTATAGTACAAAGAACACCCCCAACTAACCACTGTAAATCTCAGCGAGAACAATCTATACAGGACCACTGACTCAGAGAGCGAGATAAACACGTCTGTCCTCGTCAGCAGACCAAGCCAATCCTATATTATTCCATATGGAATACTTACAGTTACCTCCCCTGCATCATTCACCCATTACACCAGACTTGTTTTTATGTAGAATAAATGTTACGAAAATTTTAACAATAGTGAGGACAGACAAGACAAATAAACTCCAACAGGTCCCCAATAAAATTAGGCAATATGGTATTTCTTTTTAATTTCTGCTTAATCTTGTTCCGTCACTCCATTCAACTGGAAGCTGGCAGGGCTAATGGAGCGAAGAACGATCTGAATACCCTGAGTGGCGCATAAAATGTTGAATAAAACATATTTCACATGAGTAATTAGTAAACATGGGGTAGGAAACGCAAGAGCACAGCCAAGTGAGGAAATGGGAGTGTACCTTTGATGGTGGCAATATTTTATTTTGACATGAAAAATATTTTTCGATCAGAAGCTTGCATAAACCTACAGAAGTTCTATTTCAGGACATGAATTTGACTTTGCCATCTTTTTTATCATAACTCATATTTCAGATCAAAAATGAATAACAAACACTAATATTTAAACTTTATTATATTTTTAAAATCAATGGAAAATGGCAAAATACCCAGATGTGTTTGAGGGAAGTGAGGACAATTTATTTGGTTACTCAAAGGAAAATTAGGATACCCAAATGAGATGAACACAAGTTATCTGAAGCTCTGTGGCATGTTCATCCCTTACTGCGACAGGAATGTTCAACCTTTACCCAGTTCAGCATGTTCCAGCTTTACAGTGACAGGCATGTTCAACCTCTATCGAGATCTACTGACACATGTTTGTCATGTCACACTAGACTGATGTACACTTATCAGACTCGGCCTTCAGGCTAGTGGCTACAGTTGCAGCCTGAGCCACTGATTGGAATGACCTGTTGATCAGTTGAAAGAATTTGCTAACCTTTGGAACATTGCCCTTTTCTCCTGATTCCAAAGTATATGGGGCCAACCACAGCTTTATCTTCTCTGCATTCAACTTATCACGAATCAGCTTTAACTGACGTTCTGTAAAGTAGTCATCCATGGTTTGACTGTGAACTAAAAAAAACATAAATAGGTGCTTAAAGAAACGGCATTAAAGAGTGTGGAATAGGGACTGGAATGGAAGGAATCTGATGACCAGCTACCATGTGTTCTATTGTCCATGACCCTGCACTCATGTGCCATATTAAAGTTCACAAAATGAATGCCATTTCATTTTCACCTTCTGCAATGGGATGTAAAACAAGTTTGATGTCAACATAATGCCTTAAGCCACTACCTGATGTTTTTAGTACTTAATAATATAGCCATTTACTGCAAGGACAGCCCTCATTCACTTATGTAGAGTAGAATACAGTGATTTTATGTACTCCAGAATAAGTGATGTCCAGATACCTTGAATGTGATCTATCCGATCCTTCTTGGTTTTTATTTCATGTAACTGTTTTTGTAGCCTGATTTTCTGAACCGTTAACAATAACCTAAAAATCTTATATTATCTATTCCAACTAAAGAAAACGTCCTAACTGACGTATATTGTTCGAAAATAACCGTTTATATCACGAGATTCAGGGACCGGAAGTAAATGTAAACATGGATGATCGTCACTGAAAGTAAATATAGACGAGACAGATTTTAAGTACGTTTCTCATTATTTTAGCCAGACGACAGTTTAACTGTTACATGCTTATTCGTTCACTGCCTAATATCTGATGCTTCTATGGATGGCATACTGTTCCTACACCGTTCAACGTTAAGTTGAAATACTGACAGTATGACACTCACTAACTCACCACAATCCTATTCACTCACTCGTCCACCCACCTACCAATTCTTGTCTTTTCTACTAAGCTGTCATTTCTTGTTGAAACATGCAGAAATGCTGAATGTGTTCATGGGTATACTGAACCCAAGCCAATTAAAAACACAGACACGTGTACCCCAGGACGTATCAATTCAATTTCTTAGTTGTAACCATCATACTTGCACTTGATAAAAGATATACAGTCATGAATAGTTTGTGATGCATAGTAACACTAGGAATCAGACGAACAGAAACTATAACATGAACCGGTTGAGGAATATCTTCTCATCTGCCGTTTATTGTCCCGTGGATATCTTAAGATCATAAGATGTATTATTTTCTCTTTGTTTTGGATATCTGAAGTACCCGTACTGACGACAGCTTCAGTTCTTAACTTCTACCCTCTTACACATTTAAAACATTTAACGAATCAGACATCATGCTGAGAAGCTAAGTAATGCATACCTCCACGCGGATCTCTGTACTGTCGCTCTTCACCCTTGTTTTCTCAACACTCTTGCTTCAATTGTGCAACATCATCATGCATCTGTTGCCAAAGGTTGATACGTCATCAGCAGATATATTTATAACTGTGTGAAAGATAGAAAACAATCATAAGGGAAGCCATGCAACCTGCGTCTGATGAATGACAATTTACAATAAGATGATGAACCAAAAATATAGTTATTTTCTGTTTCCTGAATTATTTTCGTCTGCCATGAAATACCGGAAGTGTCAGCTTTGCATGTTTCGTATGATATTGAACATAAATCTAGGAACTAGATGAACCGTTAACATTAACCTGAAAATCTTATATTATCTATTCCAACCAAAGAAAACGTCCTAACTGACGTATATTGTTCGAAAATAACCGTTTATATCACGAGATTCGGGGACCGGAAGTAAATGTAAACATGGATGATCCTCACTGTAAGTAAATATAGACGAGACAGATTTTAAGTACGTTTCTCATTATTTTCGCCAGACGACAGTTTAACTGTTACATGCTTATTCGTTCAATGCCTAATATCTGATGCTTCTATGGATGGCATACTGTTCCTACACCGTTCAACGTTAAGTTGAAATACTGACAGTATGACACTCACTAACTCACCACAATCCTATTCACTCACTCGTCCACCCACCTACCAATATTATTGTCTTTTCTACTAAGCTGTTATTTCTTGTTGTAAGGTCTACTCGCGCCGATGTTCCCCGATGTTATTTTACACGTGATAATTAAACCAAACAAAAATAATGCAGTTTGACTCAGTGGGAACCTAGCCTGAAGCGTAATTTTCACCATGTTACATTGTGAACTGAGGGTGTGTCACTAGATTTTGATGATGGTGTGGTAAATATAAACACATTACATTTTGGAGGCATGCATTTATTCTAACAAAAACCATATCTAATGAACTATTGACAAAACTGGAGAGTCCAGAGAAACATGACAAGGGGCGATCTTTTTGAATATATCTTCCCTTCACTAATCCACTAGGTGCGCTTATTCGGAGGGTCCAACCTTAAACTGACAGCGCATGTTGTATGTGCGATGTGAGCTGTACGTGTTACCATTACACTTAGACTCAGTTAACCAGTATGGCCTTCACCTTCACCGTTAATGTTCACGCGGTGCATGGACAGAATATCTTTTCCCTTTTACGATGATGTATTAAGTGTTATGTCCTAAAATATTTTCCATGATTCAATGATACACCTGGGATAGGCATGACTGCTTACTTTGCAATCGTGAAATGGCAGTTTGAACCTAGGCGATGGAATCAGCTGATCGTTTTCAGGTCATGTTTTGTCGTTTTGTTGACGTTTTGCAATCGGTTATTTAAGTCTGGCACTAGATGTCTCAGTATCACACATTTAAAACTGCAGTGTGTATTTTCAGTGTATATGTACTCAAATCATTGTAGTATTACGGCCGATATGGCTGCATTCATGATGGGATTAAGATTCTGGACAACACAGATATTAAGCAGGTACAGAGGAAAGTGAGAAACAATGGTCAAGTAACTGTGAAGTAACAGTAGCGGACGAATTATGTCAGTCATCACCTACATGTAGCCAACTTTCAAATACGATGAACATGGGCATAACTACAATCTACTTTTTTATGTTTGTAATGGTTTGTGATACATGAAATATAAATTCACTGCATAGGCAAATAATACATAAAGATCTACAATGACTGCATTTTAATTATCATCAATTAAGGGTATAAATTAACATGTTTTGTTTTTCTTAAGTTTTAATAACGGTAATGATATTGAAATATTAATTTATTAAATATACCATTTCAGACACAGAAGAAGCAAAACTACCATTAGGCTAAGTACATATTCAAGGGCACTTCCCAAATTCCATTTTCATTACACAACCAAACAATACATATATTCATATTGCTAATAAATTTCAATCTCTAATATAATAAATGGTACTGTTAAGTGTTGTCAGAATCAAATGGTTTACATTTTCCTGCAGTGTCTACATACATCTTGTCTTCACAATGATCAGATTATTATAATAGTCATGAAAAAGCTCATATTTTATTCTTAGAGCTTGTTCTTATTTTTTGTTGCTGTAAATTAATTTTTCAAATTCTAACACAAAAATATCAATGAAGTCAATATCTTTTCCCACTTTATATTGTATCTGCGCTGTACAATGTTGTAATTCCATCTGATTCTTTGTATGCTGGTGCGTGTGTACTTTTGAATTACATTGCACATGCATGACTTTATTCAGTCATTGTACATTGTACTGTTAAATTTGTAGTAATATATATAAATGCATAAACATATCTTCATCTAATAATTGTGGGGTTAAATTCGATTTTATATCACCTAAAACATATATTTGATAATAAACACATTTTCTGTGTTAATCCCTAACAAACAGATATAAGCTAAATTTTTTTTTAAGAACTGTTGAATGAAAATCAGAAAGTTAGATAGTTAAAGTTAGATAGTAAATTGTCTGTCATGAGAAATATTTTTGTCAACTCAATGTTATGAAATATATTTCTGTCGTACACATCTGCTTGGGCAGTAAGAATTAAAAGTGAAATCTCTGTAAATGACTATTTATATTAAGAGGTTTAGTGGTGTTAAACTTCTGTAAGAAATGAACCAATAATTTCACATATATAACATGACTCACAGTACTGACTTGTGGACATATTTTTCAAGGTGGAAATATTTTATTTCAAGTTATGATGACTGGTGTTTCTGATGCAGCCGACTTGGATGATAGGTGTATGGCACTTAAGAATATACAGTAGCGTCAGAATTTAAAAACAAAATGGATTCAGATGAGTGAGGAACTGCTGCTCAAAACATAATGTGTATGTTTCTAAGTAACTGTTACATTCTATACAGAATTTCTTGAATTGTCAGGGATGTGTAATAATCATAAATTCTCAATAAAGAACATCCAGGGGATGCTGGTTCGCCGGAGGTGCAGCCCTGATTTTTTTTTACATTGAATCGGAGGTTGTATAATAATTATTTGTAAAATTTTAATGTGGCAATAGTTAAAAAATTACTGTTGGGAACAATGTAAGGGCTGATAACATATAAAAAATAATTTTCATCACTTCACCGATGCTACAACACCCAAGACTTGCTCTGTCTCGTCTTCTGTCATAGGAAATGCTGTGTCAATATACCGACTTTTCATGGCGTTTTCCCTGTTATCTTCTATCATGTCAATTTGTACTGCCTTTGGAAATTAGACAATGGATGCCTTTCTGAACCAAAAATCAAAGCAAAATATGCGCCAGTTAATGGCTTTTCGTCGCAAATGATAATTTTTTCAGTTAAGCTGAGCGTGGCAACGCATAAGCTGGGTTCTGTCTTTACATGTAGCAAGTTGTCGCAGCTCACATTGACTCGGGAACCAGACCGGAAGTGAGAAGTTGGACCGTTGCTTATATAGCAGATACAGAGCAAGATGTCAAGAGAGGTTGACTGGTCATTTTTTTGTTGACATTTAACCTTCATCTTAAATTAAGACCTTCATTGTCATTCCTTTTTAAGTTTGATTTGACAATTTGCGGTAGGTGATTATGTGACCTTAGTGACAATGCTTGTTGAATGTTGTTATTGGAACTCTCAAACATTTTGGCAGCTTTCCATTTTCATTGATAATCTTATTGTATTGTAGTTGATGGTTGAATTGCTTCAACTATACCACATACAGGAGGTGCCTCTCTTAGAAAAATCTCCTGATATTGATACAAGTATTTGATAAAATCTTATTAATCTAGCCGCTTAAAACAATTATGGCCACTTTCCATATTAATGTGCAACTACAGTCATTTCTAAGAAAACATTTGTTCCTAAGGTTTCCATATTATTACAATTTGTAACATTGCTCAGTATTCACGGCACCAAAAATGTAGTGTGAATGCTTATGTTATAGATGGCTAAGGAATCCTTTGTCTAAACCTTTTTGAGTGAGTTAAGGAGTTTTGAAGTGTGCTATGATAGATTTTTCTTCTGTTAAGGTTTGTTAATCCTGCCAACAATGAGAGCAGTGGTACTGTTGTGCCCATAGTGCACAAGCATCTTGTGGAGGAGGTTCTGGAAAAAGGATGGGGACAAGAAAGCCCTCAGATATTTCAACTGGCCTCACAGAATTTGGCCCGCTCAGTTCAGAAGTCAGACCAGCAGGGAACTTCTTCACTCGACTCCTCAAACGAACAAGAGGTGTGAAAATGATGTAGATATTTACAGTATATGTTCAGTTTTTATCTTTTCATTAAGATGTTTATATGTTATCCACTCGTTCATTCATCATCCTTTGTTTCATGTGAATGCCTGTTTGATACTATGTCTGCTGCCATCTCAGATATGTATGTCACAGACTTGATTATTTACAGACTGCTGCCATCTAGCTGGAACATTTCTGAATGCAGTGTGAAACTAAACTCATTTGCTCTTCTCATGTCATGTATATGAATGTGTATGATTCCTTCCAAGTCCTCTTGCAAAAGCATATCCTTCATTTTCAAGTTTTCTGTCCAATGCTTGTTGTGAGAGTAGACAGCAGGTGATCAGGTTGTGAGAATCACTTACACTTTCTGTTTCTGTCACTGCATGGCCATATATAAAAATGATAATTTATATGTTGATATAACCCCATAATTGGTGACTGCTGACAATAGTTGAACAACACTCATTCATTCATGACTCTTTTTATGCAGAAATCCTAATTCTTCTATGCCTTGTTCCAGATGACTCTGACAATTCCAGTGGATCATCTACACCGGGTAGCAGAGCTTCTTCTAGAGAGACGTCTGTGGAGAGAAATGGCTCCAGGCCAATACCGATATCGCAGCGGGTTCCCTCTAAAGTGTCTCTGACCTCTGGGGCATCTGATGAAGCTATCTTCCCTTCCACTTCATCTGCTGGAGCAGGAAACCTGGGAACAGCTAAGGGTAACCAGCAGCACCTGTGTCAGGTGTTGGTAAACTCGCACTTATTTTATAACACATTACTCACACCTGTGTCAGGTGTTGGTATACTCGCGCTTACTTTATAACATTCCTCACACCTGTGTCAGGTGTTGATAAACTTGCGCTTATTTTTTAACATATTCCTTACACCTGTGTCAGGTGTTGGTAAACTGTCGCTTATTTTATAACACATTCCTCACACCTGTGTCAGGTGTTGGTAAACTCTCACTTATTTTGTAACACATTCCTAATACAGGTCAATGAGTTCACTTTTTAACATTATTTCACAGTACATTAAGCCCCGCAAATCATGTGACTGACCTCAAATATTCACATAAGTCTCATGAAGGAGATGATAGTTGACACATCTGCATCCAATAATACAATTTTTCCTTATCCTGACTCATGCTTAAGTGCTTACTCTCCTCTTCTGGCGAAGGTAGTGAACACCTGAAATCCCTTGAAGTTCCCTTCTAAAATCACACTCACCCAAGTATTACCTTCGTTTCCTTCCACATGGTCAGCTGACCGCCATGATACTCCACTCTCTCTTTTAATCACCCTACGAGGGCAGCTGGAGGCACCTGGGGTCCCGTACACGTCGATAAGTCTTTCATTCTTTTGGTTTTTCTAACTGAATTTGTGCTGTATGCGGTTTTTGGCTTGTATATATTTGTTATTTTTGTACGAGTCTCCGTTAATGATACAGAGTGAAGATACCAGTCATTGAACATCGGCAACTAGACCGACACCGACAGCATCTTCAACACATCTCATCTACAACAGACATTGCAGATGTTGACTGCATTCAAGGGCATCGTAGACAACTTCCCAACACAGTCGTCAATGCAAGCACCGCAACAATTCACAACGCAGATGATGAACCTCATGGAACGAAGATTGGAAGAGGAAAGACAACTGCACTGGTCAAAGATGTTGACTGTGAATCAGCGAGAGCATTCATCTAGACTGGCACTTGTGTCTGAAGATGAAGCGGATGTGCATACGCACACACTCAAGGAGATCCAGGTCCCGATCATCAGATTGGAGAACATAGAAGGATGTACCCATGCCGAGTGAGTGCACTCACATACTACTACTCGGGTGAGTGAAGTCACACGCTCGTGTGAGTGCACTCGTGGATGGACTCGTCAGCGGAGAAGGTTTCCTTCAGTCTCCCCTATTCATAGAAGACGCCATATGCAGTCACCCTCCCTTTCGGAGTTAGATTCACTTCACTCAACGCAGCTGTTTGACGCAGACACCTGCATCCAACATGAGCTTGATTAGGTCCTGGTGAAGAAGGATGAAGACTACAATCTTCAACTACGTTGACTGCTGCTCCTAGATCTACCATGACTGCATTGTCACCGCTCTAGGTCGTCAGACAACGCAGACTTCATCAGCAGCCTCAGTCATCACAGCAGACACATCTACCCGTCAACCATGACAGCTCTCAACGCAGTCGTTCGACGCAGATGCCTTCATGCAACATGAGTTTGGAAGTCATGTTGAAGAAGAATGAAGGCTACAATCTTCAACTACGTTGACTGCTGTGCCGTGTGAGCACTCAAATAGATCTGCACTCACTCCAGCGGATGCAGAGGAGGGGTATGCAAGCAGCTGCTCAGGAGGATCATCACCATCGTCCTTATCATCCCATCACAGTTAAGAGAGAGATCCACCTATGGTGGAAAAAAAGAGGATGAAGAAGGAAGATTAGCGTTAACATTTCCAGTGATAGCTCTGATATCTACGATTCTGAGAAGTTATCTACGGCATTCAAGTCAACAGTCCCTGCAACGATCTTTCAAGATAGACAACATTCGGACGGGCTCGATTTAGACTCGCATCTCAAGTTCAGCAATCCTGCGAGGAAGAGGAAGAGTGAATGTTCCTGTCAACTTTCGTCACTCAGAAGAAGGATCAGCAGTTTACGTCTGAAAACCTTGTCTCAACTACTGTGGGACTGAATCTACTCCCTCGAAAAGAATGCTTGATAACTTGATGTAAAATAAAATAAAACATGTAAGAGAACGAGAGCATCCAGGAGGTAAACATTGAAGATCAGTGTGGGAACGACTGGAGTTTTCCACCCTCACCCATTCCCATCCAACATGAGCTTGATTAGGTCCTGTTGAAGAAGGACGAAGACTACAATCTTCAGCTACATTGACTGCTGCTCCTAGATCTACCATGACTGCATTGTCACCGCTCCAGGTCGTCAGACAACGCAGACTTCGTCAGCACATGCCTTCATGCAACATGAGTTTGGAAGTCATTCTTAACGATGAATACGTCATGAAGATTCTTCGAGATGACTACAACATTTCACTGCATACTACATTGACGATCACAAGAGATGACGGTATTATCTTCGGTGGAAAAATTTCGACATATCTACCTGGAAGACAATTTGTCTGCATCAGCTTCAAGTGGAAGTGTTTTTTCACACGCTTTACTCATTGAGACATGTGCTCGCCAAACAGTATGGTTATGGACAAGCCTAAATGCTGGCGAGGGTATCACCATTGGAACAAGATTTCACGATGATCAGTTATCTGCTACACTGGTGATGTCACGTCTACAATCTAATTGGTCCCCGAGAGACAAGGCCCTGTAAAAAAAGCCAGTGACATTACATCTACAATCTGATTGGTCCTCGAGACACAACGCCCTGCGCAGAATGTGATGTTATTTTTCCAGTGTTGGGAAGTTGTCTACATTTGACTTACAGTCATTCAGTGATGGAAAGATGTCATTTACACACAAGATTAGCAGTTTACAGTGTCATTTGATTGTTCAGACTTCATAGAGATCTTCTACAGCATACTCAATGCCTATCAGGACGCTTGCAGCAATGGATGTCAGTTTCTGATCGGCCAGCCAGCCAGCTGTAAATATACAGTATGGTTCAAAATTATTGAGAATAGCTAAAGCATTTCATATTATTAAACGAGAACAAATCAGATAAAATTGAATGTATTGTGAAAGTGAACTGACCTTTTCATGTTGTGTAGGTAACAATATAATATTTTATCAAGTCTCCTTGAGCTTCACGGCACAGTCTAAGACGGGTAGGCATACTTCCTATCAGAGAGGTTAGTGTTTCGTGAGTTATGCTGTCCCAGTATCGGACCACTTCTCTCTTCATGTCTTCAATTTCTGTCAACCCCTTTTGATTCACACATTCCTTCATCATCCCCCAAATGTTCTCAATGGGATTAAGTCAGGACTATATGCAGGAAATGGTAATGCAGTCACATTTTTCTCCTGAAACCACTGCTTGGCATGTTTTGCGATGTGTTTAGGATCATTATCTTGCTGCAAAATCCAGTCATTTCCATAAAACACATGTGCACTTGGAAGGAGAAAATTATCTAATATGTTAGTGTAGCGTTGACTTGTCAGATTTCCCTCAAACACACACAGCGGGGTCGTTCCTAATAAGGATATCCCTCCCCATACATGAAACTTTGGGCTGTATTTAGGTCGTTGATACAACGGTGCTGATGCAGACTTTGTCCATATTTTCACATTATTGGGATATACCCATACTGAGCTTTCATCAGTAAAAATCACATTTTCCCAGTCAAAGTTTTCATGTGCCAAACACCACTCAACACGCCTGTCTTTATGTTCTTGTTTCATGAGAGGAGAAGGAATTCCAGTCTTTTTCTCCCATCCAAGATCAATCAAATTTCTTCTAACTGTAGATTTTGATACAACTGTTGATCCCCTTTCTATCATTTCATACCTGATGTTGGAGATGCTTGCCCTTTGCTTTTTAGACGCTAAAATTCCCAGCCGGACGCGATCTGAGAAGTCCAATTTTCTGGGTCTCCCTGCTCCTTTCTGGTGCCCCAAATCCTTTCCCTCTTTAAAATTCTTCCTAATCCTATACACAGTAGAAAGAGGAGTTCCTGTTCTCTCTGCCAATGTATTTACATCATCAATTCCTTGATTACACAACTCAAAAATCAACCTTCTTTTATCTTCAGCAGACATTGTTGACAGTGCTGAGGAAAATGACGTCTGCTACAAATTCAGGGGAGGTAACTCTAATTGTACTATACTCAGTAGGCCAAGATGAGTTACCTCCCTTATACCATTACTTAGTTTTAAGTATCAGTGAATCAGTTGAGGTGTTAGGATAGCTCAAAGTAAGAAGAAAAATTCTCAATAATTATGAACCAGACTATACTTCCTTAGGAATGTCAACACATTCAGCGTTGATGATCTGAAGACGAAGAATGACACATCTTCAAGGCATACCAGCTCATCATGGAGAAGTCAACTCTGTCTACAGCTGGATTACACTATCAGGTTACTAACTCAGCTCAAATGACTTGAGAATCCTTGGGATTTGATTCATCACTGCATTGAGATACGTTGCTGTCCCAGGATCGGTGGGTCGAAGTTCAAGCTGATGATTAGAACAAGATCTACTCTCTCTGTTATCGCTATGTCAGTGATAATGTCTACTCGATCTGCTCACATCACCTCAGGATATGACCAGATGAATACGTCTACTACTATGTTTATGACAGCAGTTCCTGAGTCACGGTTTCAAGTCTTGACCGGTTTACGATGCTAGACAACTTGAAACCACACCCGCTATGGGGAACTCACTAGTCAAATGTCTGCGCAGGAACTTATATGTTACAGTCGGCATTCAACAACCATCTCTATGTAGACACGTCTCTCCAAGGACAGGGTGCCCATCTAAACAACGACGTTGCAGCAGGAATCTGGAATATGGCAGTTCGAAATCTTCCCATCAACCAGTTGGAGATAAAAGTAGTGATTCATGCTATCCATCACTGGTCGACAACACTGAGAGACAAGCTACTGATGATCCACACAGACAATTCAACAGTGGCTTTCTACTTAACCGAACAAGGGTCAATGAGATCACCATCTCTACTACACCTATGGTTTCAACTTTTCGACATGGTCGACAGTCTGAATCGCCAGATAAAAGCATGTCACATACCAGGAGTCTGTAACATCATGGCAGACGCCTTATCTCATCCTCTTCGTCCATCACCAACAGAGTGGATGCTGCTTCAAGGGGCGTTTTAACTAATCAGCCAGACGTTTGGATCACCGCAAATAGACTTATTACCCGTGAAGGTCCCGGGGTAGAATAGGCCTTCAGCAACCCATGCTTGCCATAAAAGGCGACTCAGCTTGTCGTAAGAGGCGACTAACGGGATCGGGTGGTCAGGCTCGCTGACTTGGTTGACGCATGTCATCGGTTCCCAATTGCGCAGATCGATGCTCATATTGTTGATCACTGGATTGTCTGGTCCAGACTCGATTATTTACAGACCGCCGCCATATAGCTGGAATATTGCTGAGTGCGGCGTAAAACTAAACTCACTCACTCACTCAAATAGACTTATTTCCAACAAGGTTCCACAAACAGACTATAACCTTTGCGTCACCGGTACCAGATCTGTTAGCCTGGGAAACAGACTCTCTCAGCATCCCAG